>NC_080611.1:10294026-10594847 GCF_027887145.1 Ammospiza caudacuta
TGTTGTCCCAGCAGATTCCCTTATTGAACAATATTGGCATTAAATAAAAGAGCTGAATCATAGGGTGACTTCTTTATTTCTTCTTACTGGCTCTGGTTGTATGTGATCATGTGTCAACAGAGCATTCATTGGGTTAGTCATTTCTGGACCAGTGTAGGGTCACTTGGGATTCACAGGGCTAGGATTATACCCTCTCTTCACAGCAATGCCAATTGTAGGCCTTATACAGATGAGAGCACTGAGTGAGAAATAAAGTGCATGGTGGATGAAAGGCTTAACTGAATCGCTTTCAGCCCATTGTTAGTCCAGGGGAGCTTAGCGGGGATGAGAGGGCAGCAGCCCGCTTTGAAATTTGCTTGAACAAGTGAATAGGAGCTCCCCATAAAGCAGCCCTGAAAGGAGCTGCCTGTTTTTTCCTGCTGTAACAATGGCCCTGTGCAGGCTGTGAGAGTTTGGGGAAGCTTGGCTGATTAAACTGCCTGCAGCTCCAGGCTGGGGGGCTGCAGGGAGCCCGGGGGTGGCAGAGGGGCAGAGTGGAGTGGAAGAAGGGCAGATTTCCTGGTGACAGAGGGGCAGATTTCCTCCCTGGGGTGGCACAGGGGCAGAATTCCTGCCTGGAAGTGGCAGAGGGGCAGATTTCTTGCCCAAGTGTGGTAGAGGGTCAGATTTCCAGGTGGCAGAGGGGTAGATTTCCTGCCTAGGGTGGCAGAGGGGCAGATTTCCTGCCCTGGTGCAGCTGAGGGGCAGATTTCCAGGTGGCAGAGGGGCAGAATTCCTGCCTGGAAGTGGCAGAGGGGCAGATTTCCAGCCCAGGGGTGGCAGAGGGGCAGATTTCCCTCCTGGGGGTGGCAGAGGGGCAGAATTCCTGCCCAGGGGTGGCAGAGGGGCAGTTTCCTACCCTGACCACTTTCCAGCCCTGGAGCTGGCACTGGGCACACTGCAGCTTTCTGCAGCTAGGAGAAGAGTTAAACTGGCACTTCTGGAGGCTGGGCCTAAAGTTCAGGCTGGTGTAAAACTTCCTTTGCAGAGGAGGAGGAGGGCTGCTGCCAGCATCTCCAGAGCAGTGGGGATTTTGGGTGCTGCTGGAAGCTGGAGGGGCACAGAGCCACCCTGGCTGAGCCCAGGTGCTCAGCCCTGTCAGGTTTTATCCCCCTGGAACAGGAGGCCTTGTTCTGTTCCAGCAGCCTGAATGCAAATTAGTTCTTTTGGCTTATATTGGTATCAACTGAAGAGGAAAAACTTGTTCTGGAAAAGTCTGTCAGACATAGCAGTAAAGTGAGTTTGGAGCTTTTTTTTTTTTTTTTTAAATAAAATAAGTCTGAACTGCACTGGGATTAGGAGAAATCTCCAAATAATGTGTAATCTGCCTTTTTTCTTTTATTTCAGAAGCCAGGGACCATTCTGTCCCTATATATTTTGTAATAGCCACAAAGCATCATGCAAATTTCTATTTCCATTTCTTGATTGGGGGGGGGGGGGTGGGAGGAAAGGGGATTTTTTTTTTTTATTTGCTTATATCTTATTTATGGATTTACTTTGGACACAGGGGAATGCTGCTGAGCAAACTTCAAATATTACCTTATCTTACAAACCAGGCTTTTGATGTTGGCAAGATCAGAGGCTTGTTTCAGAGCCGTTGCCAAATGAAGATGGGAGTGAATGCATATGCGCATGAGTCTGATATTTCAAAGCAGCAGTAAAACTACATTCAGGTTAGGTCAGGCACATCTGAGTCAAAAGGCTAAGATAATTGGCTCAGCTTAAATGGCAGCTGACTGGGTAGAAGACTTCAAACTAGTGTTTCCCCCCCAGAAAACAGATTGGCTTATCCCCAGCCCTGGTTAGCTGCAATGTTTATAATTAAACTCTACTGTTTAGTGCCTCAACTCTGGAGCTCTTCGGCTTTTAGTAGCCAAGAGAGTGAGTGCAAGTGTTGGCTGTAGGGGCAGGGGGAGAGGTGGCACCTGGAGAGCTGGGCTGAGCCCTTGGCCTGCCCCAAAACCTCAGGCCAAATTCCGCCCTTTCATTTCCAAGGTGCTTTGCCCTGCTTGGGGGATCTGCTCAGCATCAGGGCTCCCCCTGTCCCCCTTATCTCTGGCTGGTGGATCCAGCTCCATCCCTCTGGCCCTCCTGCAGTCAGGGGTCAATTGGTCACCCCTTGTCCATTTTCCCCTGTTTTCCAGGAAAGGGTTTAGGCAGCTCTCAGTAAAGTGGCTGCTGAAGTCCCTTCCATTTCCCAGGCTGGCTTTCCCAAGCTGCTCCACAGCCTTCAAATCCCATGGAAATACCTCTGGGGGGTTTTTTTATTCTTTTTTTAAAATTCTGCACGTTGTTACAAGTTGCAGAACTCTTCTGCCAGGGCAGAAGCAGGGAGCTGGAGGATTGATGTGGGGCTCTCTGCTGTAACCAGAGGAATTTTAGTGGGAAGGGACAGTTCTTGTATCAACCTCAATGAGGGCAAATCCTGAAGTGAGGAACCCACGCTGTTGGGTCAGTGTTGCTTTTCCTCCTCCTCTTTTATGACTAAACCCCCAACTCCTGCCCCACAGCCTGTCCCAGAGCTGTCCCTTTGGGCAGAGATGATCCTTGTGGAGCTGGGAGCTTGGGGATAGCCCACAAGGAGATGTGTGCCACAGCAGAGGGGCTGGGGACAGGGCTGTTGGGGACAGAGCTGTTGGGGACAGCCTGCAGGGCTGGAGAGAGATGGGGGATGCAGGGGGGCCTGGTTGTATCCTTGTGGTGCACACACAACCCTTCAGCTGCTTCCCTGCTCCTGCCCATGCGGCCTCTTGGCCTTCCACGGACAGAGGACACCTCCTTTCCCACTGAGTGTGTTGATGGTTCATACACTCATTTTTACTTGCCTTTGAAATGCCTGTTACTGGGCATTCCCTAAGAGACCCTTGTCTCAGGAGGCCCCAGTTAACAAACTCATCTCTGAAGGTGCAGGTGGTTTTGTCTTCATCTCAGATTTACTTTTCTCCCATCCTCCTCCAAAACTCAGACATGTCATGTGTCCCAAGCCTCATTGCCCCATGGGTTTGTGGAGCAGAAATACTTCATGGGGAGGGGCTTGGTGGCCACCAGTGGCTCTGCTGGCTGTTCTATGCTGGGCTGCTTCCCACTCCTATGCAGTGAGGACATGGGGACAATCAGCTTCTTTCATTTTCCATGTCACTTGTGCTCAAAAATTGTGTGTAGAGGAGGTGCTCACCTTGTGGCCTCCAGGGCCTCCCAGCATGCTCGTTTTTATTATAAAGATTTTTCCGAGTTTATTAAGATGGGATTGCTCTGATCCATCATTCCAGGCTTTGCAGCTTAGTCTTGCTCATTAATGGCAACTGAAAGGTTTGGCCAGGATCTTCACAAAGCTCTGCCATCGCCTCCTTTGAGCTTTGAGAGTGGCATCTGATCATCCTCCTGCCGGGGAGGGACATGGTGCCTGTGGGAAGGTGTTATGGTGTGTGGCCATGGGAGGGGACACTTGGGGACACTGTGCCACGCTGGCTCCCCTGGCAGCAGCGTGGGGCCAGCTCTGTCTGCTCCTCCTTGGGCTGGAGTTATTTTCTCCTCTCAGGAGATGAGTCAGGTGTGGGGGCAGGTGGATGAAAGGGACAGCACCAGAGATCAAGGCTCTCCAGGCAGTCTGAGGGAAGTGCTGGAATGAGACATTCTGGATCTCCAGGCGTGCTCTTCGGGCTGGCCCCGCTGGCTGGGGAGGGCCCTTTCATCCTCTCTGGGGTGATTTTTTGTGTGGCTGGGTAAAGATGCCTGGGGTGGGACGTGCAGGGGGCTGTTTCCACTGGAGACCCTGGAGCTCCTGGCCTGGTGTCTCCTCGTGGCTTCCTGGCAGGAGCTGGGGTGGCTGTGGGCAGCAGTGTCCTGTCCAGAGGATGTCCTGTCCATGACCATGTTCATGCCCCGAGGTGTCCTGTGCTGCCCAGCCTCAGGGCAGGGGAAATCCTGGTGATCCTGGATCTTAAATGGGACTAGAGATGGGGAGCAGTCATCCATCCTCAGCCTCTTCCTTGTTTCCACTGTGCCAGCAGTTCATGGGGTGTCCCAAAGCTTGAGGAACGTTGTGGTCCTAGAGAGCGTAATTGGATGGGGAGAAACCTGAAATTACAGGTCAGGAGCAGAAACATGGTGTTGGAAAGGCCTTGGAAGTGAAGCTGATGGGATCTTTGGACGTCTGCCCATGTGGAGTTGCCTTCAGCTTTTCAGCTTTTGCTTAATTGCTGCACATCCATGTGCATCCTTTGGTGACGCAGGCCCTTCCCACACCGCTGGATATTTGAGGCTTTGGTGTCATGCAGAGGGCCCAGCACCTCTGGAACGAGGCCCTGCGGCTGCCTGGGTGGCTCCAGAGGGGATGGAGAAGTGTCTCAGAGCGTGGGGACAGCCCCAGCTGACGTGGCCTCTCTTCCCTGTGCAGAGATGGGATCCCCCCGTACAGGATTGGGAGCAAGAAGCAGCTCCAGCGGGAGATGCACCGCAGCGTCAAGGCCAACGGTCAAGTTTCTCTACCTCATTTTCCGGTGAGTCCAGGAGGGAGCTGCAGGCTCTGGGTGGGCCTTGGGCAGTGCTGGGGCTGGGGACAAACACACGTGGAGGGAAGGGAGCAGGGGAGGAGAGCATTTCCACCCCAGGGTGATGCCACAGGAGAGAGGTGCTGCTGGGTGTTGCGCAGGAGCCATCTCAGCATCATTCCAAACCCTCCTTGGGCACGGTCACATCTTGGTCCCTCCTGAAACCAGCTGCTAATGAGGAGTTTCCAGGGGCACTGAATTTGTCCTGTTGGTTAAACCCCAAGTGGAGATGTGTTGGTTCAATCCCAGTTGGGTCTAGTGGGAGCCTTGGCTCTGGCTGCCCCCCTGACACTCCTGTGGTGCTTGGCCTCGTGTGCATGGCTGTGAGAGCTGGTGTGTGAGCTGGGGGTGAGCAGGAGCTCCCAAAAGACAGAGCTGGCAGCAAATCCCTGCCTGGCTTTGAGGGATCTGATGCACGGTGCTGCCCTGCTCTTCAAAATTAACTCGCTGACTTGCTAATTCAGTTGACTCGCAGCCTCTTGATTCCTGCAGTGAATAAACTGTTTACACAGACAAGTGTAAACTTATCTTGTCTTGAGATTAATATGCTAAAATTCCTCTTTCTGCTGTCTTAAGCAGCAAGAAGTCAAAGATGATATTTCTGGTGGAAGGTCGGGGGGTGGTTTATGTGGTTTTTCTTTTTGGTATTTTTTTTTCCCCTTCCTTCCTAAAGAAAGTTCTATAGCCTGAGCTTGTAAATTAGATTATTTTGTCCCAGGGCGTGCAAATCGACTTTCTCTGTAAGGCAGTGCTTTGATCAGGGACTGAATAGAGCCAGCTTGTGTAAGAGTGACAATTTCCAGCAGAGTGGCCTTTTTCTACCCTCACATCATTTCTGGAGCTAAGTGGTTGCCGGAGAGAGGCCCCACCTCATCTGGTGGGTAGTATGTGAAAGAGTTGGCAGTTCAGCTTTCTGCTTTCGGGGGGGAGAAAGAGGGAGAGTGGGGGAGAGGAGTGGGGTGTGTGGGGATGGCAGGAGGGAGGGCAGAGTCAAGTGGGTGGTTTCTTTTTCCTCCTTTTTTTTTTTTCCCTTTCCTCCCCTTTTCCTGCCATGTTTGCTTCTTTTGGCAGAAATTCGCGTTTTGCCTTTTTATATTCTGCACTTGATTTGGAGATGTTCCCTTTTTCCCTTGATAGATCTGCTTGAGGCAGCCAAGCTCAGCAGTGTAGCACCGCTAGCCTGCAGCAGCTTTCTTCATTTTCTGTACAAAGAGATGGAGGGGGGGGGGAAGAGATCTAGGACACTGTTGAGACAACACTACCTCAAAGGTGCCCAGTGTGTAGCCAGGAAATAAATTACCAGCACTTCTCTGATCTGCAACCGTTTGACTTCTTTTTTTTTTTTTTTTTTCCCTCCTTTCCCTTTTTCTCCCCCATCTTATTTTTTTTAATTTCCAACTCCTTTCTGTTTATACTCACTTTATTCCTTTAGTTAAAGTCTCTCTCCCTCCCACCTCAGAGGTTTTCTTTTTTTTTTTTTTTTTTTGATGTTTGACAACAGTCTTTGAAGATTTTCTACTTCAGAGTAGCTACTGATGGGCTGGTTGTACTACAGAGAGAACAAGCGGGGTTCCTCAGAGTGCGACCAACTGCTCCTGCCGAAGGCAAACGCTGGTGGGGAGGATGTCACTCCATGAGGCCACAGCACTAGCTCATAAAAATCCAGAGCAGACCATGCCTAGTTGCGGTCGTCTTTTCATCCAAACATGGAGACACAACAAGCGTGGCGGGGCCGGCGATGCCGCGGCGGCGAAGCGCCCGCGCCCCGCTAAACACATTGCCTTGTGCCTTCTGTCCCCGCTCCTTGTAGAGGACCCACCGGCTTCCCAAGGAGATGACCCCGGTGGAGCCAGCCGCCTTCGCCGCCGAGCTCATTTCCCGGCTGGAGAAGCTGAAGCAGGAGCAGGAAACCATGGACTGTCTGGAGGAGAGGCTGCAGCAGATCAAGGAGGTAGGATTAGCGCTCCCAGAGCTCTGCGTGCCACCCGGCCGGCGGGGCGGTGGGAGGGGGGACATCCTTGGGGGGGGGCATCCCCGGGGGGACATCCCGGCACGCGCCCCACCAGCTCCCGGCCCCTTCCATTCATTCCCCGCCACCCCTTGTCTGGCAGGACGAGGAGAAGGAGGGCGCCGAGCTCCCTGCCAGCCTGCAGAGCGGCCGGGACGCCGCCAACCCGCAGCACCCGCTGTCGCTCCTGCCCTCGGGCAGCTACGAGGAGGACCCCCAGGCCATCCTGGACGAGCACCTGTCCCGCGTGCTGAAGACCCCCGGGTGCCAATCGCCCGGCGTGGGCCGGCACAGCCCCCGCGCCCGCTCGCCCGACCGGCTGCCCGCGGGCAAGCTGCCGCCCGGCACGGCCTCGCTGGCCGCCTGCGCCCTGCTGGGCAAGGGCTTCATCGCCACCAAGCAGACCACCAAGCACGTCCACCACCACTACATCCACCACCACACCGTGCCCAAGAGCAAGGAGCAGATCGAGGCCGAGGCGGCGCAGCGGGTGCAGTGCTGCTGCCCGGCGGGCGGCGACTACTACTGCTACCCCAAGTGCAAGGGCCACCCCAAAAACACTGACCCCCCTCTCTCGCCGCTGGAGCCCTTCGGGTAAGTCACCAGCATCTCCACGGCACCCACCCCAGACATCACCCATGGTCCTGCTGTGGTTGGTGGGGACGGGGCTGAGTGTCCCTTTTTGCCACCAGCAGGACGGGCACGCTGCTGAAGAGGCCGGGCCGAGGAGGAGGGGACAGCGTGGCCCCCGGGGACGGGGGGCTGCCCGGCCCTGCTGGGGTGCAGCTCCCAGGGGGCGAAGCGGATCGGGCGCAGAACGTCTGGCAGTGGATGCTGGAGAGCGAGAGACAAAATAAGCACAAGACCCATAGGTAAATACGCAGCTGTCTGCAGCAATATTGCTCCCGGTAAATATTTATATATTACATGGGCTGTCTATTTTTACAATCGCTGAAAACAAATGAGACTCTTTGCTCCTCCGGTTTAATATAAAAGCTGTTCCGCAGAACCAGAAAAACCACAAAAATGTCATGTTTTTGGCAATAAACCTCCTTTCATGTTATGACAGACTTTTGAGAGGGAGCGAGCAGAATAGGAGCTGCTATTAAAGTCATATTTTCCAGCTCTTCTAACCCGACTTCTTCCCTTCCCCAAGCACACAAAGCACAAAGAAGGCCTACAGCTCCGACTGCGCCAAGGGGGCTCCCGGCCGCCACCACCCCTGGGGGACGGGCAGCCACCCCCGCGGGGCACAGCCCGCCCACCCCTTCGTGCAGGACCCCGCCATGCCCCCGCTGACGCCCCCCAACACCCTGGCCCAGCTGGAGGAAGCGTGTCGCCGCCTGGCCGAGGTCTCCAAGCCGCAGAAGCCACGGTACGGCCAGGGCAGGGACGGTCCCTGTCCCACCATGGGGACAAACGGGGCTGGGGGAGCTTTGCTGAGGGTGGACGGGGATGTGACCTGCCTGTCCAGGCAGAGGGACAGCCATGGGGACGTGGGACAGCCATGGGGACGTGTGACAGCCATGGGGACGTGTGACAGCCATGGGGATGTGGGACAGCCATGGGGACATGTGACAGCCATGGGGATGTGTCCTGCCTGCCTGAGAGGGATGTGACAGCCATGGGGACATGTGACAGCCATGGGATATGTGGCAGCCATGGGGATGTTCCTGCCTGTCCAGGCAGAGGGACAGCCATGGGGATGTGTGATGGGCATGGGGATGTGTCCTGCCTGCCTGAGAGGGATGGCCATGGGGATGTGACAGCCATGGGGACAGCCATGGGGACATGTGACAGCCATGGGGACGTGGGACGGCCATGGGGACGTGTAACAGCCATAGGGACATGTAACAGCCATGGGGACGTGTGACGGCCATGGGGACAGCCATGGGGACGTGGGACAGCCATGGGGACGTGGGACAGCCATGGGGACGTGGGACAGCCTCCTGGCCGAGCCCGGAGGATGAGCCTCTGTTCCAGCCCCACCCTGCCCCGGCACAAACAGTTGCAATCCGAGGGTATTACTTCCACTCTTTTGATGGCTGCAATTTGCCCGTTTTTCCTCTGGGACAGGCTCCAGCTGCATTCCAAGTGGGGAATTGGACTGGTTATCGTTCATTTGGGTACGGGAGGATAAATTAGCCCACAGCATTTTTAATTCTTCCTTTGATTGTTTACAACATGTGAGGCTTGATACAAAGAGTGAACTTAACGACCCACAGGAGACTTCAATTAGGGAGATTGTATTTCAACAATTTTTTTCTTAAAGTTGTTTTTTCTCTCTTTTTTTTTTTTTCCCCCTCATCCTTCCCCACTTGCTTTTCCCCTCCCCACTTCAGATGTTCAACCTCAAATCAGCAGAGGGACCGAAACCACTCCGCTGCCATTCAGGGGGGCAGCTCCCCTTTCTGCAATGCAAGTCTAACGACAGAAGAGTGAGTATTGCACATGCAGAAAAGGGAAATAAATAAATATATATATATATATATATATATATCATAATTATATTTTCATTAAATGGATTGCTCTTTTAAAGGAGAGGAAATTCTTATATCTGAAATTTCCCCTTTCAAACATTCTTCTTAAAGAAAGAACAAAACATTTTCAAATCTTGTCTCCGGCTCTTTTTAACTTGCATTCCTGTAAAGTGGACAAAGATTGGATTAGTCTAATTACAGGATGGTTCTTTTAACAAGAAATCTGCTACAGAGAGGTCTAAAATGGCCTAAATAATTAAAGTTTTCTTTCTTACCCTCTTCATCTTAAGCAATGAGTAATGTTTGAAGTCCAGACTGAGCCACCTGACTAGAGCCTTTCATTTTTAATTGGTTGACCTTAAGTCCACCAGCTGTCTTTGCTAGCAGCTTTTTTTCTGAAACCACTCTACAAAGACTTAGAACAAATTAGGAAGACTAAATTACTGCGGACTAACACTTTGTGACCTTTTGACATGCCAAGTGTACATTGCCTCAGAAGCAGTTGTAGATTTGCCTGCATGGTATTCACTAGAGTGTTGCCATTTTGCTGGGTAATATTGTTTTAATTATTCTTTAAGAAGCGTTGCTTGGGTGCAAATGGCAGAATCCAGTTAATTTTATCCTCACTGGGAAAAATAAGATTACCTGAGTGCTTGAGGTGGAGCATCTGGCAGGGGGTTTGGTGGTTGCAGGTGGGTTTGGGCGCAAGGAGGAAGTTGGGAGATGTTTTATGTGATGGCAGATGAAAAAAGCCTTTAAAATCCTGGGGGTGCAGCGCTGGGGCTCTCTGGGGAGCCCCATCTCCATCCCTCAGCTCCCCTTCTGCCATGCCATGATCCCAGGGGGGAATGGCTTCAAGGTGAAGGAGGGTGGATTTGGGTTGGATATTAGGAAGGAATTGTGGGGGTGCCCTGGCACAGGTGCCCAGAGCAGCTGTGGCTGCCCCTGGATCCCTGGAGTGTCCAAATCCAGGCTGGACAGGGCTTGGAGCAGCCTGAGATGTGGAAGGTGTCCCTGCCCATGGCAGGGGGTTGAAACTGGATGATCTTTAAGGTTCATTCCAACCCAAGCCATTCTGTGATTCCCACTGTGGAAATCCAGCAAAGAGCTGTGCAAACACAAATCCCAACAAATTCCCAGCAAAGGCAGTACAGGAATATCTGATTTTCAGGGCAATTTCTGACAGCATTCACCAGCTCCACTGCTGGTTGGAGTGAGGTGAAACAGCCTGTTCTCAATGGAAAAGCTGAGGGTTTTGTGTTTTCTGTTTTGCAGTCACAAAGAGCCAAAGAAACTGCCAGTTGTTCACACCTCTCAGTCTGGTGAGCTGGTTGTCACCTATTTTTTTTGCGGAGAAGAAATTCCCTACAGGAGGATGTTAAAGGCCCAGAGCCTGACACTTGGGCACTTTAAAGAACAGCTGAGCAAAAAGGGAAATTACAGGTAAGAATGTGTGATTTGTTTGTTCTTTAGTGTGTTACAACAAGTCAGACGAATTAGCAGATATTTTGCAGGGCTGCTGCAGTGACACTTTGGATTTTCAGAGGCTGTGGATCTTCTTAGTCTGTTCCCACTCAGAGCAGGAGCAACATGGAGATGGAGAGAGGAGCCTTGGCTGTAGGGTCACCTCCTCCCTTCCACCCCAACCTTTTCCCAGTTGCATTCCCTGTGCTGCAGCCCTTCTCCAAAAAGCTTCAGTAGCAGGGAGGCGTGGGATGGCTTTGTGGCAAAGGCACAGAGCAGTGGGATTCAGATTCCAAACTGGGGTCAGGGCTCACCTGGGTGCTGGCCTCCTGCTTTGCCTGCTGTTTAACTATTTCATTTCTGATTATTTTTTGCAATGCTGTGGCCATCAATGGGCTCAGTGATGGGTGGGATGGTGCTGCTGAGGGACGTGGGGATGGAGCTCGCTCCCTTTTCTCTTCATGAGAGGGCAAAAAAACCTCTGCCCTGCAGGGAAAGCTCCACCAGCAACACCCAGTTCCTCCTCAGAAACACCAACAAACCCTGCTGCTCTGGTTTCTAGCTCCCATCTCCCAGTTTAACCAGTTTGCTGCTTCCTCTGCTCAGTTTGCTGCCTTGGCTCAGCTATGGCAGTAGCTTCACTCTGGCTCTTTTTGGCTGCCCTTTCCCAGTGGATCTGGGCACCTTTGGGATGCCCTATTGGCCACTTCTGCAGATTGAGCAGGACAGGGACATTCCAGCTATTTTTTTAAAATTTTCACTGAATTTGGTGGTGCTTCAGAGAGCTGGGTGTCCTGCCCTGTAACTGGCAGCCTCTGATTTAAGCTGCAAATGTTCATTTTGGTTTGGTACAAGGAGTCCCCAGCTTGTTGCCCCATCACTGGCCTCTCTCTGGGTGTGGAAATTCCACCTGTACAAACCAGGGGCTCTTGCACAGTAGGGCTGAAATATTCCAGTTCCTCTCCAAACCTTTGCAGCCCACCCAGCTGCCATTGGATGGCACCAACCAACAAGTGCATCCAACCTGGACACCCTGCAGGATAATCCCTGGCTTCTGGCACCCTTGTGCCATTTCCCAGCCCCTAAAGCCTGTCTCACTGTGCTCCTCCTCATCTGCAGACCAATTTCCTTGGCCTCAGCACTGCTCTGCCACTGCCCAGTGGCTGTGTAGTCCCAATTCCTCCCAAAATCCCCAACTTTTTAAAATGTTTATTGGTTGTCTGTGACATTTTTCATGTGATGCCCAAGTGCAAGACTAGGCTCCTGAAACCTCTGTGGCCCAAAAGCCCCTCCAGGTGCAATTATTTGTGCCTTGTCGGACTGTAATTACTTTAGAAAATGTTTTTAAGTGACTGACAAGGATGAAACAACATTTTGCTTAGATCTCACCCCTTTACACCTGGGTAAAGACAATACAGAAATTTATAAAAGGAACTTGGGTACATGCCCAGTATTTTATCTTGCACAGACACAAGGTGAAACTAATTACACAAATGTGTGTACCTCCAGGGAATCATTTTGATCTAAGCTTTGACTTTTGGCTGGACTTTGAGTGAAACTGCGGGTGACCTTCAGGGGAGAGGTCTGCAGTGCCCGGAGTGGCGTGTGTGTGTTAGGGGAGGCACTAACTAGGCTGCTTTGGTCACATCTGGCATTGATTTCTTTTTAAGGCACATTTAATAAGCGTGTCTTTGAAGCCCTTGCCTTTCATTTAATGCACAAAGACATGCAGAAATGCTCCACTCTCCAAATTCTTTATTGATTGGATCAGTTTGCGAGGCGCGGGTACCTCGGGCTCCCGCGATGCCAGAGCCCCGCCGGGGAAGCGCTGCCTTGGCTTTCCAACCACCCCCCCCCGCCAAAAAACCCCAAAAATTAAAAAAAAAAAAAAAAAAAAGGAATTAAGCAGTGATTTAATACTGATGGCGTTAACAAAAAACAAACATACACGCACAGAAAGAAGTGGGTGGTGTCGGGTAATCTGGGGATGGCAGTGGTTCAAAACAGAGCTGCGAGGCCGGGCCCGCGTGCCTCGATTGGTGCCAGATGTCCCAAAAAATAAAATTTAAAAAAAAAAAAAAAAGGAGCAAAGCTTGCCACATAAAATATGTTTCAATGGAAAGCCCATTGCTGAGCAAATAAGAGCAGAGTGACTTGTTTGAAGATGTTGTGGGGGTGGATTTTTTTTTTTCTTTCTGCTTTGCCTCCTCCTTTTCTTATTTTTCTCCGTTTCTCTGCGAAATAAGGTTGTAATTATGTAAAAGGTCATAGCGTGTTTTCTCAAATAAAAATTTTGTAAACACAGCCAGAGTTTGGGCTTGGGGAGGAAGTTCTAGGGAAGAGTGGCTGTTATCTGGACAGGGGAGAGGGAAGGGAAAGTTCTTTGTAACTCATTCAAACTTTCCTTGGGTTTTTTGGATTTATTTCAAGGCTGCTGTCCTGGAGAGTTGTGGCCTTGACCTGCAGCACGGAAGTTGGTGGGAGTTTGGGCCATTGACTTCTCTGAGTGCAGGCTCTGAAGGACTCAAATAATAAGTCTTTTCCTTGCTGAGGCATTAAAGATGCAACATGTGTCAATTCTGCTTGGAATGACTTCACAAAAATACATCCTAACCATACCTGTACTAATTAGAGGTGGTTTCATCTCATTGACTGAAAAGAGGGATCTTTTATCCCCCTACCAAAATTATTTTCATGTCCCTGAAAATAAAGAGATATTTCAAAAACACATCATAAAACAAGTAAAATAAATAAAAATGTCTGATTCCAAGGCCCAGCTGTGGCTCTTCCAGTTTTAGTAGTAAAAGTGAGCTTCATTTGATCTCCTTTGCCATCCTAAAGGAAAAATCATAATTACAAACCCCTTTCTCCCTGACAAACATCTGCCAACCCAAGTTGTCAGGGGAGGAGTTAATTTTAAATATATATATATATATATATATATATAATTTTTTAATATATAGATTTTTTTTTTCTTTGCAATCCATCTGCTGGAATATTTTCCATCCCTGGCAATCAGATGGCAAAGCCCTTTTCCAAGGGAAAGCAGGAATCTCCAAGGAGGTGTTGGGCGGCAGACGGACAGACTCCCTAAATGCTACCCCTCTGAATGGAAGCCCTTCATTTGTGCATATGCAATTAAGCAGCCTTAGAAGGAAGACAGCTCCAAACGGGATAAAAGGAACCTTTAATCAAGAAGCTGAACGGTCTAATTCAGGATAATAGAGGGGTCCTTAGTGTTTGACACGGGAGGGGTGGGGGTGCTTTTTGTCTCTGCAGCGTTGGCTTCGTGATCTGACGACCCGGAGCAAAAGAGCAGGAATGCAGGACGCTGCTGCTTGACCCCGCCGTGTCACGGCCCAGGGGCTGCACCAGCTCTCCAGTGCTCCTGAGCCTCGGGAGGCAAAGCAGGAGTTTGTGTCCCTTACTTTGCCCCCGGTTGTTCGAAGTCCATGGGGGTTTTTTCCAGCGGGAGCCCTGCAGAGTTTCAGCTCCTGCGTTCGCTTTTCATCCGTCCTTTTAATAACAGTTGCTAATTTTAATGTTGGCCTTCAGCTTTGAAACGAGAAAACACATGAAAGAAGGAAGGTGGGGAGAGAGGGGAACCTTGAGAATGCTTGGCTTTGAAATCCTGTTTATTTATTTTTAAATGAGATATTTGACCAGAAATCACCGTGCTTTCTAATTTTCTTTATGGCTGGGGGTACCACTGCCGGGGTGTGTAATCTGCTCCCTGGAGAAGCTGTTGTCACCCCTGAGGAGCATTCACAGCCCTGCTCCTTCCATCCCACCCCATCCCTGCTGCCCCAGGGATGCTTTCAGGCCACCAGACCCGAGCGCCCCAGAGGTGTTCCTGGGGGAGCATCCTCAGGAGGGAGAAACTGGAAACTCACCCTTACAAAAGAACAAACAAAGCATCCTTTGCCTTTTTACCTTTTGATTTATTTGGTTTTTAACCTGTGTTTGAATTCTCTTTGGCACAGATACTACTTCAAAAAGGCCAGTGACGAGTTTGACTGCGGGGCGGTGTTCGAGGAGGTTTGGGAAGATGAAACCATCCTGCCCATGTACGAAGGGAGGATCCTCGGGAAGGTGGAAAGGATTGATTGATGGCATCTCTGCTCCTCAGCCTAGGAAAATCTTTGGACACACAACAGTAGTGATGACAAGGAAAGAGGAAGAAAAAAAAAAAAATAAAACCACTCTGAAGGAAAAGTTTTGAACCAATGAAGAAGAAAAAAAAAAAGTGAAGTCTGTGAAGACTTTGCTGAATTAGCCTTAGAGGAAAAGAATGGCATTTATTATTCATGAGTTGGGTACTGAGATGATAAAAACCCTGGACTATTTATTAGAAACATGACCACTGTTGGCTATTGGAGATGCAGACCGTGTTTGAGAGACTTCCATACATAATATATGATTTCCTGGGGATCTGAAATCTATGGACTAAGAGAAACTGTGTATAGCTTACCTTAACAGTAATCCTTATTGATATTTATTGAACAGTCTGTTTTCCCCTAAGTCCAGTTTTTGGATATGCTGCTTTAACAATGGAGAAGAGAGGGGCTGGGAAGTGGGGTGAGGGGAGGAAGGAGTATTTTTATTTTTTTACGTTTTTCCCACTGTCTAAAATTTACAAGTTTGGCGATGAGCACATTCGTGATGGTTTTTTGGTTTTTTTTTTTGAAGGGGGAGAAGGGAAGGAGTGAGGTCATGCCCAGTATTTCTCCAAGTGAAGATAAAACTTTCCTAAAGAAATAATATTAATAATAATAGTAATAATAATAATAAAAGCCGGAATAAAAAATCCATTCACCTAGAGACCGGTGCATTTTAATCTATGCTGCTCTAATTTGAAATAAAGGTCTTAAACATTAACTCTATTTAGCTGCAATATACAACAACAACAGCAACAGGTTATTGTGTCCATGGATTTTGGCGGGGCGAGGTTTTTGCCTTGCTGCTCTCAGTGGTGCCCAAGGCAGAGCAAAACCCCGAGCCTGGGAGGGCTGTACCAGGAGCCATCCCATTCCCGTGTCCATATTTAGCACAGCTCGAGGTTAAAAAGGTAGGAAAGGCCCGTGTGGGTTCCACAGAGCTGAAGGTTTTTAGCTGTTGGATGTTGGCGCTGTTTGTGTTTCACGGCCGCGTTCAGCTCGGTGTGGAGCGTGAGTCCGTGTGTGCTGGCGTTTGGTTGGGGTTTTTATTTTTGGCTGGGTTTTTCTCTGCCTCCCCTTGAACCCCCACAGGAGATGTGGGTGAAGGCTCTGGGAGCTCCGTGGGGTCGGGTTTTTTTGGGGCAGAACGAGCCTTTCCCGAGAAAGACCTTGCATTTCAACAGTTGGGTTTTGTGTTGATTAAGTTAATCTGTGCATTCTGTTTGCCATTGCTACTTTGTGTAAGTCTGTATATATTGTAGAAAGTGTATGGTGGAAATATTAATACACTATCTCTAGTGTTTTTTAAATTTAATCAGTACAGTACCTGTGCCTGCATGGTGTTACAGACCATGCTTCGCCCTATATTCAGGGTTCAAGCTTTCCCTTGCTTGTTTAAGGGGTTTATGTATAAATATATTTTATGCCTTTTATTACAAGTCCTGTACTCATGACTTTTGCCATGGCATTTTGTTCTACTTATACTGTAAATTATGCATTATAAAGAGTTTCATTTAAAAAAAAAAATTACTTGGTACAATAATTATTGTAATTAAGAGATGTAGCCTTTATTAAAATTTTATATTTTTCAAATTAATCTTGTCTTGACTTTTTTTTCACCCTTAATACCTTAAAAAAGGGGTTTTTTCTCATCTCTGGTGGTAGCAGGAAAGAGCTGGTGAGGGGCTGTTCCTGATGGGAAGGAGGCAAGGCAAAGGCTGGAGCTGCTCTTCAGTGTGGGGATTAAATAATTTACAGCTCCTTCAGGTTTTTTGTTTTTAGAAGCAAAGGGATTCTTGGATCAATACTCAATTTAATTAGAGATCATAAATCTGACAATACTGAGGAGCAAATGCTTCAGAATGAGATCTGAAGTGGTTCTAAATGGGCAAATGGAGCAATCTATCCACAGGAACGCTTTTACTTTGAACACCTGCACATTGAACCTGGTCTTGCTTCCAGACTGCCCTGCAGAGCTCACCTGGTGGAGCCAGGCTGTGACACCCCAGGGATGTGGTGGCTCTGATGGAGCCAGGCTGTGACACCAGAGGGATGTGGTGGCTCTGATGGAGCCTGGAGCCAGGCTGTGACACCCCAGGGATGTGGTGGCTCTGATGGAGCCAGGCTGTGACACCCCAGGGATGTGGTGGCTCTGATGGGCCAGGCTGTGACACCAGAGGGATGTGGTGGCTCTGATGGGCCAGGCTGTGACACCAGAGGGATGTGGTGGCTCTGATGGAGCCTGGAGCCAGGCTGTGACACCCCAGGGATGTGGTGGCTCTGATGGGCCAGGCTGTGACACCAGAGGGATGTGGTGGCTCTGATGGGCCAGGCTGTGACACCCCAGGGATGTGGTGGCTCTGATGGAGCCTGGAGCCAGGCTGTGACACCCCAGGGATGTGGTGGCTCTGATGGGCCAGGCTGTGACACCACAGGGATGTGGTGGTCCCCAGCTGGAGCTCCTGTCATGGCACACGTGGTGGCTTTGGGATTTGGGGATGGTCACAGCCCTGCCCAGGTGTGATTGAGCTGGGGCTGCCCCTGCATCCCATGGCAGAGTAAACTCAGCTTTGTGACGTTCAGGGCCATGCCCAGCTCTGTAAAGCCCAGCTCAGGTGTCCACGTTGTTCAAGGTGACCTGGGTGATGTTTACTGGTCAGGACAGGCACTGGGAGCTCCTTCCCTCTCATGGTGGGGGCACAGCTCAGCTCTTTTACAGCTGAACAGGCTCGGTTTGGTCCTCAGGGGAGCTGCCCATGCCATGGGTTTGTCTCCCAGCTGTCACCCAGACCTTCCTGGCTCAATGAGAAATGCTGGGAAGGCAATTGTGGAGCAGCTTTTGGTCTGTCCTGTTGGTAACCAGGGCCAACCCTTTGCTTCTGCCTCACCAATGGCACTGACTAGGGCTTTCTTTTTTTTTTTTCCTTCCTCCCCTCTCTCCACCCTATTTTTTTCTATGAGGTTTCAAATTATCTGGGTTATTTTGTGTGTTTGAGAAGACTTCATTTAAAACATCAGTAAAACTTGTATCAAAGGGCTCAACTTCACACTGAGTACACAGAGCTGAGGACTGAATCCTGCAGTTCAAGGGAGCTGCAGGCAGTTTTACACATTTAAATGGATGGTGCCTTGTTTTAAAAAAAACCATCTGAAGTTCATGGGGTTCATCTTAATTGATAAGCTGGACATAACGGATGGGTGTAGGGAGACTTCAACAACATAAGGGAAGAAAGATTTTTTTTTCCCCCCTCTCTCTCTTTTTTTTAGTCTACCATCAAAGGTTGGGAACTTAGCACTACATCGTAGTATTATTTTTCTTCTGCTATTAAAATGAATCACACTGTGCCTAATTCTTCTTGGGAAGATGAATGTGTTTGAGGCAGCTTGAAGCCATTCAGTGCCTCACAAGCCTTTGCATCTTTCTATCAATGTTCCAAAATACTCACCTCTGTTTTTTTGGATGTCTGTAGAAACAATATATAAAATGGCTTCAAATACATGGCAGGCTGTTTAGTGGAGATGAAAGGGTATTTGAATAGTCTTTTTAAAATGAATGAAAAGTGAATACTCTCTTCTGTTTCAATTATAAGTGGGACATGGAGCTCGTTAGACACCACCTTAATATGTGACACTCTGAAAAATGTTCACCTACCTTCAGCAGTTCAGAAACATTTTGTTTTTTAGCTTGTCTCGGGATAAAGATGGTGATTACAGGTCTGGCATGTTCCCTGCTAAATGGAGAGGCAGCGTGGGAAAGTTCTGCTCTTGCAGCTTGAAAGTAACATCCTACCAAATTTTTTTTTACACAGTACAGAAGATTGAGAGGGAGTAAGAACCTTATTTTGACCCAAGTTGGGGGTTTTTTTTAAGTTTAGCTGAAGTTTATCAGGTTTAACAAAAACCCATGTAAATTCACGCAGAAAAAAATGTGCCCACAGAGCTGCTCGTGGTGTCAAAATATCCTGTGTTAGATCTTTGCAGAGGAGGGACCTAAAATGCTCCAATTCGGGTCCTTTAACAGAGAAAGGATCCAAAATATTCTGTCATGGTTCCTTTTCCAGAGAAAGGATGCAAAATATCCTTGCTTGGGTCTTTTTCCAGAGGAAGGACCCAAAATATCCCAAATTTGTGTCGTTTTACAAAGGTAGGACCCAAAATGTCCCAAATCTGTGCCTTTTCCATAGAAAGGACCCAAAATGTCCTGATTTGGATCCTTCCAGAGGAGAAGCATCAATAACAAGAGCTCTGCTCCACAGGAGCAAACCTGAGCAGGGCTTGAGCTCTGCAGCAAGTGCTCCCCAACCACTCCACACGCTCAAATCACGCTAATTCTTAACACTTAGAGCAATTATTTTGCCTTCAAAGCAGCCTGGAGAGGCTCCTGCAGCCCCAGAGCACCCACAGAGGTAGGTGGCCTCAGCCTGTGGTGGATAATTGCCGGGGTGAGTGGTGGCCAGAGGAGCTTCAAAGCCCTGCGTGACCATCCAACAAAAACACAGCCCCAGCCACTGCCCAGTCCAAATGTGTTGATGGACCTTTAACAGTCCTTGGGAGCGTTTGGGATGTGAAGCCTGGAGGCTGGGAATCATAAGCAAGCCCTGAGGTGCTTTACTTGGGAAAAAAGAAACACTTTCCTAAGTGTTTCACAGCTGGAATTTGCTGGGGCGTGTGGCCGCCGGCCACAATTCTCTTGCTCCATCCCAAACCAAGGCTGGAAGCAGTGGGGAGTGGGGATGGGCTGAGTGGGGAGGGACAGCTGCAGGGCTGCTTCTCCTCTCTGATGGGGACAAGGACCCTGGAAGCCTGCATTTGGTTTTCTTCAGCAAAAACCAGGCTGCGTTTGGATGCATAAAAACTTCCCAGCCCTCGCTCCTGGGCCTCTCTGCTGGCCTGGGTTGATCACAGCAGACACAGTGAAACATTTTTGTGTTCTCTCTTTGCCCTGAATTATGGCATCCCCTGGCCCAAGGAGTGCAAAACATCCAAAAACTGCCCCTGAGATCATGGAATAAATAAAAAATAAAATCCCCTAGAGAGACACCATACGGTACTTTGAAAGGCGCCACTACTGGGAGGATGCTAAGTACCATAAAATCCCCTCCTTCCCCCAGGTGCTGGCATCAGGAGCATCTCCAGCTGCCCCCAGCCTTTCTCAGGTCTCCCTGAGGTTGTTTCCTCCCCCTGCCCTGGGAGTTTATTCCCCCCAAAGCCATGAGTCAGCTGGGCTGGAGCATCTGCTGGTTCCCATTCTGCCTGCCTCACGTTGGCAGCTGTATTCCCTTCCTCTTTCACCTTCCATTAACCTCATGTTCCTCAAACACCTTCATCCAACTACTCCGTTCCGGTAGCAACCTCAGATTAATTAAAAAGGAGGAAAAAAAAAAGAAAGGAGCACACTGTCTTTAAATGAGGTTCCTATCCCATTGCTTTCAAACACTCTCTCTTAATCACAGAGCCCAGAAAACACCCACACACTGGAGGCTGGAGAATGATTTAAGGCAAATCATCTTCCTTCCTCTTCTGAAAAAAGATCAGGCTGGTTCTGGATGCTGAGAGCAGCTCTGGTTCAGGTCCTTTCCATTCCTGCCAGCGCTGTCCCCAATTCCTGCCCGCAGCCTTGCCCAGGCTCCCCACACAGCCCTGCTCACACTCCTTCCCCCCTTGCCCTCATTACCATGTTACTAATCATAATGAAAAGTCCCAGGATGAATTTTTCTAACATTTAAACCATTTAAACCATGGCCTGCCATATGTTTTAGCCTCCCTTTTAAATTAAATGAGTGTTGTGGTGCGTTTAATCTTCAGGGAGCACTGAACTCGCAGAGTGAGAGAGGAGGCTAATTTTGGACATCAGATCTAGGTGATAGCATAATTTCAGACAATTCTGGCTGACCTCCCTGGGCAATGCCCTTCATCTCTTTCATGAGAAGATCTATTTTTAGGGAAGAAAGCCCATTAAGCCTTGCCTTCCTTAATTCAGCCCTTCACATGATGAGATTTGACAGGTAGATCTTCTTTTTTATTATTATTATTATTATTATTATTATTATTATTATTATTTCTAAAAAAGAAAACAGAAAGACCCTCTGGGAATTCTGGCTTTCAACATTTGTCTTGGGCCCTGCAGGAGTCTGGAACATCTCTGAACCCCACGGTTGGTCCTGCTTTGAAAGCGCCGCCTCGTCATTGCTCATGCACGGCTCCTCATCTGCAGTCACAGCACTCCCTGCTCCCTCTCCCACTGCCCTGGCAGCTCTCCTTGCCTTCCCTCTCCTCCTGCTTCTGCTGTGCTGGCTCAAAGCAAGCTCTCACTCCCCCCAGGTGCTTCCAA
Source organism: Ammospiza caudacuta (assembly GCF_027887145.1). Classification (NCBI taxonomy): domain Eukaryota; kingdom Metazoa; phylum Chordata; class Aves; order Passeriformes; family Passerellidae; genus Ammospiza; species Ammospiza caudacuta. Next base: position 10,315,056 of record NC_080611.1, read on the forward strand.
AGGCAAAGGATAAATGGGACGCATGGCAGGGGTGGTGCTGCCTTCCTTGGTTCTCCCCTTTCCCCTCTCTCACAGAGCTGAACCCTCAGCATTGTCCCAGTTGAGCCCAGTGAGACCTTTGCCCCCCAAGGTCTTACCCAGGGGCAGCACAGAGCCCACCAAAATCCCTCCAGCCCTTCAAAGCATCTGCAGGTGGAGCTGGGAGCAAAAGGTTTGTGCTTTTTCCAGAGCTCTGGTTTCCTGCAATCCTCACATCCCTGAAGGTTTCTGGGATCTCTACAGACCAACCATCCTTTTCCAAAAGGTTCCACAGCAAACATCTCTCCTCTGCAGGCACAAAAATTAAAGGAGGGTCTTCACCTCCAGGGACAAACCAGCCACCAGCCCAGCAGGACAGAGGCCAGCTTTGGGATTGGACACTGCTCTGGGAATGATGCTGTGACACCAAATGGTATCCAAAGGTGATTCAGGAACAAGGAGACAGTGGTGAAATGGTCAGTGAGGAGGCCACTCTGGCTGGAGGAGCTGAGGAGGGTTGAACCCTCCCCGTGGTGCTGCCCTGCACAAACCAGGCAGAGCTCCGGGGTTTTGCATTGAGATTCAAATGCCCAGATCAAAGCAGAGCTCCAGGAAGGAAGAGCCAATTTAGGTTGGAACCAGAGAAAACTTTCTCAGCTAACTTGTGGGAAGTGGAACAAGCAGGTTCCAGAGAGCTTCCATCCAAAGGGAGAGGAGTTTCCGTGGGTGCCCTCATCCTTTCCCTGTCCTCCAGACACGGAATTATTGCTGGCCCCCGGCCCCCTCACACCCATTCCTGCTCTTTGGGAGCTGTCACTGAGCTGTTCTTGGCCAGTCTTGCAGAAGAGGATGGGCTGGAGCGGGTCCTGCCATCCCTGGTGTCCCCATGGCTGTGGTGGCATCGGTGGCATCGGTGGCATCGGTGGCATCAGTGTTCCCCTGATCCAAACCCCTCGAGCCACAGCTCCTGCCCAAGCTGAGCTCCAAGGCCCTGGGGATGGCTGCAGGTCCCACAGCCAACATTAGATGGACTAGCCAAAATGCTATTTCCAGCTTTTTTTTTTTTTTTTTTCTTCCTTGCTGTTTATTCCAAACCAAACAAACAAATGAAAAAAAAAAAAAAAAAAACAGAAAAGACAAAAAGAAATGTTCAAGAGTTTAGCTTTGCTAATTTATGACTCTGTGCTCTGCTCTTTCTCCTTTGGGATTCATTGCCCTGACCTTGGATTCGAGGGGAAGAGGAAGGAGAGCTCTCACCTTGCCAGTGTGAAAGGTTGCCAAAGCAGGGAGAAAATGTCTACTCACTCCTCCTAGGAGCACACAGTGCTTTTGTGTTTCAGCTCTTTGTAGATTTGCAATGCCTTTACAACCCCTTGCAACTGTCCAGTGTGGGGTGGTTAATTACCAGGTAAAACAAATTTTTTTAGACTCCATTTAATTATTTGATTGCACAGTAACCAAAGAGTGTAAGAGGGCTGTAGCCAGAAGGCACTTCAAAGCAAGGCCTTGATGTTTCTTAGTGGGCATTAATGGTTTCTGAAGGCAGGAGATTGTTTAAAAAAAATATTAAAACCCTCCTCATGATCCCGCCAGCAATCTCAAAAAAATGCATAAACACTGGAATCCTCTGCCAGGGAAGAAAAAAAAGAGTTCAAAGGGATCTGAGAGTTTTCATGTAAAGTTTAGAGTTTAAGGCGTGACTGTTGGCTACGGAGCCCCACTGTTTGAACTCTTGTTTATTAAAAACAGTTTCCCAGCATTTCACAGGGTTCAGAAAGACAACAGCGAAGTGCAGCCTTTTTCACAGCACAGCCTTTAAAGGCTCCATTGATTTCTACCTATGTGTTTTATCTTCTTTTCTTCTTTTTTCTTTTTTTTTTTTTTTTTTTTTGATCAGATGCTGAAGTTTAGCACAATATCCACGGCTGAGCTGGGGCTGTGGTGGAGAGAACCACTCTGGAATAAGAGTTTGCCACGATTTTTAAAACACTTTTTTAACAGTTCACTCCAGACTCTGCAGTGTCCCAGAAGGCTGGATGACAGCAGCAGCAGCAGCAGAATTAGGAAATGACAACTTGGCTGGCCCCAGACTCCGACTGCCTTTTTGCTATTATCGCCAACCCTCCAGCCTTTATCTGAGCCTCAGCTCTCAATCAATGTCCAGCCAAACAATTGGCCACTGGGAAACCAAAAGTCTTTTTTTTTCCCCTCAGGATGGGAGATAATCCTTCAGCCTGCCCTGTCTGGGCACGCATCTTATTTTTGATGAGCCCACCAGCACACCTAGAGCAGGCTCATTCTTTTTTGTGCTTACACTTCTCCCTCTCCTTCAGCCAGCCTCATGTGTCCAAAAAAAACATCCTGGTTTTTAAAGAGAAGGGTTTTTATCCAGGGGTGAATGAAGGGGAATCTGCAGCGTGTTGCAGCTTGGTGCTGCTGGCCATGGCTGGAGATGAGCTGTGCTTTGAAGGGGCAGCTGTGGCAAGATGCCTCAATTCCTGCAAGGGCAAGGAGAGCAGGCACACGGGAGCACTGGGAAAATCCTGCGCTGTCCTGGGAAAAATGCTTGCAGCTGAGTGTTTTAGCAAGTCCTTTAAGTCTGACTGCAGAGATCTGAAGATAACAAAGCTCAGAGCCGCCCAAGCTCTGCCTCGAACAACAGAGGGGTCTAGAAGTACTGCCAGAAGATGTTATAAAAGGCACATTAGGAGCAGAATTAAAGTCAACATAAACCAAAACAAACAGAAACATCTGCTGAGCAGGTAGCCTGAGAATAAACTCCTTATTAAAGCTGTTCTGCAGGCTGAATCCCCAGCCCGGTGCTGCCAGGTGACATCGGCCGCGCCTCTGACGCAGGAGAGAAAGAGCTAAAAATAAAAATAGTGGCATGTCAAAACCCTGACACAAACACACCAGAGGGGAGGGAAAAGGGGGTGGGAGGCACAAACAGGGGGATGCTGGAGTTTCTGGCTCGGTGCTGCTCTGCAAGCGTGGCTGGGAGCTAAGCAGAGATGCTCCAGAGAACCTCTCCATGCTCAGAGGATGGAGAGAGGATTTCTAGGGCTCCCTCGAGGGAAGAGGGTGTGTGGGATGGAGTAGGGCAGGTCAAGGTGAAATCACATTTAAATCACACTCAGAATTTTGCATTGGAGTCGTTGTGTTCAGACCTGAGCACAAGGAGCTCCTCTGGGCTGAGGAGATCTTTGCTGTGGTGATGTGAAAATGTGACACCTGCTTTGTACTTGTGACCGTGTTCACAGGGGTCTGAGGATGAGGGAAGAGACGAGGATCTGACTCCGTGTTTCACAAGGCTGATTTATTATTTTATGATATATATTATATTAAAACTATACTGAAAGAATAGAAGAAAGGATTTCATCAGAAGGCTGGCTAAGAATAGAAAAAGAAGGAATGAATAACAAAGGCTTCTGTCTCAGAGAGCCTGAGCCAGCTGGACTGTGATTGGGCATTAATTAGAAACAACCACATGAGACCAATCACAGATGCCCCTGTTGCATTCCACAGCAGCAGATAATCAATGTTTGCATTTTGTTCCTGAGGCCTTTCAGCTTCTCAGGAGGAAAAATCCTAAGGACTTTTCATAAAAGATGTCTGTGACATTACTTACAGAGGTAAAATCAGATCTTTAATGCAGTGGTGGGAAAAAACTGAAGAAAACAAACAAATAAAAAATCTAAAAAAAAGAGAAGGAGCATAAAATTTCTTCCTGTGCACAGCTGATGGCAAAGTGCTGCTCCAGAGATGCTCCTGGAAGCAGGCACAGTGCAGAGCTGGGGTTATCCTGCTGCCATCCCCACTCCCAGCAAAAATCTCCTCCTTCCCAACTCCAGAGACTTACAGAAAATATGAACTTAATTTTGGGCTCTGTTTTCCTTAAATCGGCGCAGTTCCAGTAAAATCAGATTAAAATACCTCCAGTTCCTGATGTTTGGGGATATTTAAAGTCAGATCAAAGCACTTTTAACCAGTCCTTTTGGTAGCAGGTTTGATGAGAAACACAGGTGCAGGAATACATGAAGCTGGGCTGATTTAAATGCTGCCTTGCAATGCTGCTTCTGATCCCTTAAATATCAGCTGGGGGCGGGCAGAGGGAATGGAGGGATGAGGGATGATGTTTTCATAGAAAAATACTTTTTTTTTTTTTCTGGATGCAATTTGAGCTGCTTCCCTTTCTGCATGAAAACTTGAACTTGCTGTGTTTTTTTTCTTTCATTAATAATTACTTGGAGAAAGAGACTCAGACGATGGAGACACATTTCACCAAGATCAGGGATTTTGGGGTGACATATTCTGCCAGGATCAGGGATTTTGGGACGACACATTTCACCAAGATCAGGGATTTTGGGACAACACGTTTCACCCAGATCAGGGGTTTTGGGACAACACATTTCACCAAAAACTCTTGGTGCTCTTGGTCCCTCTCATACTGCCTCCAGACAATACCAACCCCATTCCAACACACCAAACTGAAGGCAGGTTAAATGAAACCATTGACAGCAGCAATTAAAAGTCATCACTTTTATAGTTCAGGGAAATCAGTGTTTCTTAGAAAGGATCCAGCCCTGTTTGTTGACAAACGATGTGACCCCAGCAATTCATCCCCAGTGGGACAGGATGGGAAGTACTATAGGATTTTCTCTGCTGGGAGCTTTCAAGTTTTATTGTGTGCAATTAAAATGTAGATGAATAACACAGTAAAATAATAAAAAGCTCCTCATAAAAGTGCCCCAGTGAAACAAAACTGTCAAAACACAAGAAGAAGAAAAAAAAAAACCCAACAAAAGAGCAAATATTGCTTCCTCTCAAAATATCATGGAAGTTTAAACAAACTCTGTTATCAGGAGACCCCAAAGGCAGTGGTTCAATTCCAGCTTCCTGCCTGCTCATCCACAGCTCCTAAAAGTTGGGTTGCCATGCAAATCCCAGCCCCACATCAGCCCTGGGTCACCTCAACCCCATCACCACTCCAGCCACCCAGAATAAAGAATAAAGAATAAAGCCAGACACCAATTGTGATCCAGCCTGGGCTGGTGTGGCTACAGGGTGGGGACAATGTGGGGACATGATGGGGACACTCTCCTGACTGCATCACCAACCAGAGCCTGGTCCCCAGCCTGGCAAATCCTCTCCTACAGATCCATCCACCATTCCTCCAAACCTCACTTTACACTGGACTTTTACATGAGCAGCAAAAGCACAGGAAATTAGTAATAATAATAATAATAATAATAATAATAGTAGTAGTAGTAGTAGTAGTAGTAGTGGTAGTACTAGTAAATCATTATGAAAATAATAATACATTAATATAGAAATTAAATGATTATTATATAATAAGTTGTAATAATTTATATTATATTATATTATATTATATTATATTATATTATAGCAATAATACAATACTATAAAATAAAACAATAAGAATAATAAAAATAATTATTGAAATAATAATACATTAATATTTATTATTATTATTATTATTATTATTATTATTATTATTATTATTATTATTATTATTATTATTATTATTATTATATTAAGGAACAATGTTTCTTTTGGGGTAACTGACAGGGCTGAACAGAAAACAGGGCCAATAACAGAACTGAAAAACAAACAAGATGCAGAGCCCAGACAGCCAGAAGGAAATCAGACACTAAAACTGAGGGCCAGCAGCTCTCTGGAGCCTTTGAGCCTCACAGCTGGGCACCCTGAGGACAAAGCAAGGGCCAGTTTGGACAACACACCTGCACAAGGCAATCCAGGCACCTGGGCTGGCAGTGAAGCAAAGCAAAGCCCTAAGCTGACACTGCTGGGGGGTGAGAGTTTCCTGCAGCCTGGGTTCGTGTGCTCAGGAGAGGCTGGGGTGGGTTTGGGGTGGTTTCTAAGATGAAATTATTGTTATTACCTGACCTCGCCTTGCACTGGCTTCATGCTGGGGCTTGGAGCATCCTTAGTGCTCTGCACATCATTAACCATTAATTAACCATTAATGTGGGGCACAGCAGGGTCCCAGCCTGGCACTGAGCCCTGGGGCTGCTGATTGCTCTGTGCAGCACGAGGGGAGCTGGAACCCTGAATTCTGAGCAGCAGCTTGGGTCAGGTCATGGCTGAGTGCAGAGCACCCTGTAAAGTCGATGCCTTTGTCTGACACAGCCAATTTGCAGCCCTGCTCCTCCTGGATCTCCTGTCACATCAGCCTCTGTTGCTCCCAAACAGCAGATGCAGCCCTCCAGATTCACAACAGCAGGGTTTGTTCAGTGTGGAGCATCTCAGAGCAGCTCCCATCTCTTCCTCAGTGGCTCCTGCACTCACAGTTGTGATTCCTCTGCTCTTTCATGAGGCCATTGAACTCCTGTTATCTCCCTGAATTAATATTAATGGCTTCCTCTAAGCTTCTCCTTCAGCTCTCCCTTATTCCAACAACTTTTTGATGATTTTGATTCCTCCAGACTCCTTTCTTGCTGCTTGTCTGCTCTGATCCCAGCCCTGCCCTGAGATGGCCTCGGTGGCACTTGGCCTGTGCAGGGGACAGGGGCTCAGGGCTCTGGGTGAGGGTTGGGAGCTGGGATGAGGGGTTGGGAGTGATGCTGGGGCAGCTCTGGGGATGTCAGGGCACTCACTGAAGATGCCAAGGGCAGATCTGAAGTGTCTTGGCCAAGTCACACTGCCCAGGAGCTCTGCCCCAGCAGTGAGTGATCAAAGTTGTTCCCTTTCCCTCTGTCCCTCCAAATTACAGCCAAAATACTGAAATCTGTGGGGAAGTCCTGTTATGCAGGTTGTTCTGATCCACAGAAGAGTCTGCAGAGGCCTTTCCCAGCGCCAGGGGGTGTCTCTTGGCACTGCTCAGCAGCCCCTGAGCTGTGGTGAGGCCTGAGCTGCTCCTGAGCCCTTCTCATCTCCACCAAAATCAGCTCATCCCATGGAGCACTAACACAGCATCTCCCAGAGAGCATCCAGAACCCAAACCCCTGTTTGGGGCTGTCCTGGGCCCCCTCCCTGCTGGGAATGGAGCTCACACTGGGCACTGCTGAGCTCCCATCTGACCAAGCTGGGCCCTGAATTCTGTCCACACTAACACAGAAACAGATTTTTTTTTTTAATTATTTTTTCAAACCATTGAGCAATACCCAAGCACGTGCCAGTCAGGACTTTTGCCTCCTGCCAGAGCTCTGGGATGGAAGCTGAGGATGCTGATGGGTTTGGTCCCAATTTTGGGGCTTGGCAATGCCTTTAACCCCTGCAGGCTGCTCAGCCTCTCACCCTGCCCCTGCCCAGCCTCTCTGCACAAAGACACCAAAACAGGGGGCACAGCAGAGCCTCTGGGGGGTTTTTGTCCTTGTGCAGCCCAGGAGGGACGAGGCAATGCTGATCCCAGTGCCTGAGTCAGCCTAAATCCATCCTTTCACTGCTCTAAAGCGTTTGCTTAAGGCAGAGCCTTCTCTGGAGTGCAGGATCTCCTTCTTGCATTTTATGAGTTTTTTCCCTAATTATGGAATCTCTTTCAATCTAGCCCTGCTTTGATCACAGCTGGCCCCAGAGAGAGCTCCTCTTGTCTGGATCGACTGAGGAGAGAAAGAGATGAGAGGCAGCAGTGACCTGCCCAGGGTGACTAAGAAAACACACAGCAAAGCAAAGGGTGAGCAGCAGCTCTGCACAGCCACAGCTTTGGAGAGAGCTCAGGACAAACCCTCCTCGGTGTGATCAGTCCCCACCTCCTCCCAGGTAAAGCACATTTCAGGGGCTGAGCCACCAGGGAGAGCCTCCTGTGGCTGTTCTGCTCCCATTTGCTCCATTTTGCTCCCAGAATGGACCATCCCTGAGGCTCCCAAGGGAACTTCTGAGACAGGACACCTCAGTGGCACAGCAGAAACCATCCCAGCTCACCCCACCCTGATTCAGCTGGCAGATGACAAAGGATCCCATACAACCCTTCCTATAAAACCCAGCTGAAGGAGATTTCCTCAGAAAAATGCTATTTTCAGTGCCACTCTGATTATTTGCCCTCTGCTGTCCTCCATAAAGGATACTGTGAAGTTAATGATCCAGCCATGGAATTTTAAATAGCTGCTTCATGACTAACAACATGTGCTCCAGATCAGCTCCAGCCTGTATTTACATATTTCCCATGATAAGTCAACATATGGTTCTTGTTTGGAACATGGAGTTGCTCTCTTCATATTATTACCTTTCTTTCCCCCCTTTACTTCTTTTCACAATTACAGGGGGAAAAACATTTTCCTTTTAATTCTTGTTAGCCAAGTGCCAATAAGAAGGCATTAGGGTGACCAGGAGCCTGATAGTGGTTTTATTTTGGTTCCCACCCCATCCTGAGCTGGGTTCACAGCACCATTGGATGAACAAGGTCACTCCTTCCCCAGGATGGGATTTCACAACCCTTCCCTGGCAGTGGCACTCTTTGGGAATCTTGCACTAATGGTTTGAATTTTTTCCCTTTTAAATTCACAGTTCTAAGCATGTAGAAAATTTGTACCATTTTTCTTGGGTTGGTTGGGGCTTTTTCCCCTCTGTTCCCTCTCTTTTCTTGCCCACATCAAAGCATTGGATGTGAGTGTCCTAACTGCTCTCATGGCAGGGCTGCAATCACAGGAATTGGCATTTCCACCTCCTGGGTTGTTTTCCCTGGTGCTCCAAACTCCCCTCTAACAATTTCACCTATTTCCTTAGGGAGATTATTCCACACAGGAACTGAGCTCTAACTTTGAAACAACTTTTCCTTCTACCCATCCACAAAGATTATTTCCTTTATTTAATCTCATTACTCCCATTTAAACCAGTCTCAATAATTCCCATCCTCCTGGGGTATGTCCACCCCTCTGACACTTGCAGACAGACACCATATCCCACCCTGAGCCATCATTTTGCCAAGCTAAACAGATGTAACTCTTTTAATCCTGCCTCATAAATCAGCCCAGCCCTTTCATCATTTTTATTGCTCTCCTCTGAATCCCGCCCAATTTGTTGACATTGTTCTGTTCTTTAGGTGCTCAGGGGATGGATATTCCAGGTGAAATTTGCCTGGGGGCACATTAGGAGGTTAATTAGCACAGCTTCCCTCTCTGATTAGCTGCACACAGGTCACAGGACAGGCTTGGTGCTGCAGCCTTGGCTGAGGGGAAAATGGACCCTCTGACATCCCTGAATATGGGATCCCGAGCGCCTGTAAACCCCATTTATGACCAGGTCTCAGCTCCTGTCACCCTCAGGACCCTCAGAGGCTGATCCTGCACATGGGGCTGCCTCAGGGCAGGGATTTGGCTCAGCACCATTTTCTGCTCCAGAAAGGCCAGGCAAGAATTGAACTGCACATTGAAAAAACCTATTTTAGCAGCAGCAGGTGTGGGACAAAGCCCCTCCAGCCCAAAGTTCCCAGGGAACCAAGGTTCTGTCCTTGACCCTCGCAGCCAGCACACCTCAAGGTGACCTCAGCTCCTCTGTGGTGACTCCAAGTGAAAACAGAGAACAGGGAAACTCAGCACCATTCCCTGCTCCAGAAAAGCCAGGCAGGAATTGAACTGCACATTGAAAACCCTCCTAACCTTCACTTTTAGCAGGAGCAGGTGTGGGACAAAGCCCCTCCGGCCCAAAGTTCCTAGGGAGGTTTTGTTCTGTTCTTGGCCCTCACAGCCAGCACACCCCAAGGTGACCTCAGCTCCTCTGTGGTGACTCCAAGTGAAAACAGAGAACAAGGGAAAATCTCTTCTGGCACCAAAACTTCATTTTCTGATCAGAGCTTTGCCTTCAGCTCAGACAGAGCCATGTCCTGGGGAGCCCCATCCCACACCACTCATGGTCCTTTCACCTCTGGTGGGGCCCTGCACCCTCCACCCTCTCACCAAAACCCCCAGGGTCCTGCAGCACAAAGGGAATTCCCTTCAAATCTCAGTGATGCCACTGAGATTTTGAAACATTTAGGCTGGAAAAAACCTCCAATGTCACCGGTCCTACCTTGGACCAAAGGCCACCATGGCCACTAAGCCATATCACAATGTGCCACTTGATTTTTGAGCACTCCTGGGGATGATGACTCCATCAGTTCCCTGTTCCAATGCTTAACCACTCTTCCAGTGAAGGAATTTTTCCTCATATCCAACCTGAACTTCACCTGGTCCCACCTGGCTTAGGGTTAGACAAATAGTCCACGATAATAAATACCTCAGCGAGATCAAAAGATCCTTAAACAGCCTTGATTAAAAAAAATAAAAAGATCAGAGCAGAGCAATTTGGTTCTGCTCTTCGCCACTTCTCTCCTCTTTGGGAAGGTAACTTTTGCATTTCAAAGAGCCAGGTCCCATTGTGTGCAGGGAGCCAGGCTGAGCTCTTTGTGCTTCCCTGGTTTTGTCCGGTGGCTGTCCCACTAACCAACCTCCCGCCAAGGGAAAGGGATTGCTCCCTTCTCCTGCTGACAGCAGCTCTGCTTTGAAAGTGAGAGTTGTCTGCTTCTTAATTAGTGCTGCCATGAGCTGGTCACTCCAGAGCAGCTCAGCCATTCACTCCCTGCACATCCTGGGCAAGGATTCCAGCCCTGCCTCGGCTGCAGCCGCCAGGAGCTCCTGGGGATTCTCCTAATGGCCCCATTCAAGCCATGAAACACAGCTCAGAAGCCTTGCAAATAAACGCCGGCCACTTTGGAGATTGATTTGTTATAAAAGGGTTTCCTTTCAGCCCCCAGGTATCCTGAGGTGCTGCACACAATAATGGGATCCTGCTCTGCTCGCAGGCCCAAAGGCTGCTCAGCCACACACACAAAAGTCATTCAGCTCTGGAGACCTCACAGCACCTGTTTGCACAGGCACACGTGCAGTTCTGACTCTCCCCAGTGCTTGTGTGTGGTACAAAAGCACCTGAGAGGAGTCCCAGGGCTGTGGGATGTGCCACAAACCAGCACAACTGATGGGACCATAAAGCAGCTCCAGCCATTCCGTGAGCTCCATCACCCTCCATGAAGTCCAATAAAAGCCATTCCATCAGCCTGCACAGCTTTCACAACCAGACAAGTGCTCCATAAAATTCCTACCTTTATTATTTTTTAAACTCAAATAATATTTGACCTTGAAAATATTAACAGCAAATCAAGTTGGAGACTTTTCGACCCAACTCTGTTGCAGCCAGCCTCAGTGCAGACCCCAGCTGATTGCTGGGCTCAGAAACATGCATCTTTTCCTTTCTGTGTTGATTTGAATCCACACCAAATACAGGATATTTCTTTCCTTTGAAGAAAGTGGGAAAGCAGTGTGGCAAGGAGCCACTGAGTTACTTTCTGTAATTCATATTTTCTCTAATGAGAGGCTTTCCAGAAAGATATTCCCCTGGTCGTTCTGCAAGTCAGACAGGTACAACAACAAGAGCAGCAGGCTTGTAATCCAGAGAAGGCTTTGAACCTGCTCCCAGGACACAGAGCACTCCTGAACTTTAAAGGTATTTAGATGCCAATCTGCATCTGGGCATTGTGGTTGACCATTTACCCCATTCCCCCATCATATTATACACACACATATATATATCTTTATTTTTTCAACAATGACCCAGATGAAAACATGAGATGGGAACAACTTTTGACCTCGAGGCAATTTGTTGGCATCTCAGTTTTTTGACTTATGTTGGTAAAAATCAGAGGACTTCCACAAACATGCCTAGCATATGACTTGCAGCATTTTCCTGAAAATATCACTCCATTTTGCAGATTAGCCCAGCTCAGAGCAGTTAGAAAATAAAATAAAGCACAGTAGGAACACATGTAGCTTGTGTAGTTCCCATGCCAGAGCACTTTATCAAATCCCACATTTTTCCTGCTGGGATCAGCACAGTAACTTCCTCAGGCTTGAGACTGGAGATGAGGCAGGACCCTGAACAAGTACAGGATTCCCTGACGTTACTGTGATGCCTTCATGGGAAAATCAGAATTTCAATGAATTCATCAAGAGGTTTGCAGGCCAGGAGGGAAAGTAATAAAGATCCATAATTCAGGCCAGAGCAGCTCCCTGAGTGCAGTCCAATAACTTACAGATCTCAGATGAGAACAATCCTTTTACTCCTCTAATGGCATTTCAAATTTACTGCTCTGTGGAGAGGTTTCAGATTCTTTGGGTGAGTTCTGCCCCTGCTACCCACAGCCCTGGGCTCCTGCTCCTTGCCTGAATACACTTGCAAATGCTCCACCCTCGACATTTCTATGAATTAAAACAATTAGTTCCCATGAATTCATCATGGATACAACTTTGAAGTGCTCCTTTTGTGAGCACTGGGGTCATTCAGAGTCACTGATGGCAGAGACTGAGGAAAGGAGTCAGGATGTGGATGGGTGGGGACAGCCAAGGTGTAATTTCTACACCTGATAATCAGCTTGGGAGAAAGTGTCCCTCAGGATTTCCTGGCATCACTTGTGCTGTTGGGATGTATTACGGGAGTGGGCAATGGCATCTGCAGAATCTTTTCTCTCTACAATTACATTTTCAACAGGCTTTAAAAATACAAGTCCTAATTTCCTCTCTCCTCATGGCAGAAGCACCCATGAAACGCCAAGCTCAGTTTGGCCCTCGAGCTAAACCCAGTGGCTCTCACAACCTGGAAAGCCTTGGCTGTGCTAACAGGGAGGAAAAAAAATTCTTGGAAGAGGAACTTTTCCTTCTTTTGAAGTCAGAATGGATTTGCAAGGGTCTTAAGTGATGAGGGGACAGTTTTAAGTAGAGGGGATATGTGTATAATTTTAACCATGTAAATAGTCCTTTGCAGCCTGGGAATCTTCAGACTTTTCAAAGCTTTAAGAAGTTGGCACTGCATACTTGTTAAAATCAGTTTAACCACTTGCCAAGAGGTTTAAAGAAAGACGACACCTATTTTGCATGAATAGTAATATTACTCTGATGAATTTAGTTATACTAATGGGAGAGCTTAAAGAATATGCTCCTGCCCCTGATGGAATTTTTAAGGCAAATAATAAGGTTCTGGAGGGTGTAACCTAAAACAGACATTTTATAAAAGATTCATCCTTGAACAAAAATGTCATGAAAGCATGAAATGAAAACTAGACGACAATCAGAATTCCTCTTGAAGTGCTTTGTAGTAATTATTTTTAAAAATCCTCACAAAAGGCTCTATTCAATTGCAGAATAGCAAGTGAGGTCTGGATGGTTCAAGGCCAAATAATTTCTGCAATGGAAAAAAACAGGCTTCAGTTCTTCAGTTCTGATGTAAGGTATTTTAAATGGGCACGAGCTCCAATTATTGCTTTCTTTTCCCCAGCTTCTGTGGGACATGAATTGCCCACAGATAAACCCCCTGCTCTGCAGAATGGTGACCAACATCATTTGCAGCTCTGATGCCCCTGATTCCACAGCCACGCCATGATCTCCAGGTGAGGGTCAGTGGCTCGTGGCACCACAATTTCATATCTTTATTCTCCCTTCTCCTGGCTGGTGCAGGAAAAGGGAGCTGCCAGAACCCAGCCTAGCCCTGCTGGGTGAGCCCTCTGCAGCACAGGGTTGGAGCACAGGCTGGGTACAGCTGGGATTTCCCAGTTCCTCAGCAGGGAAAAGCCCTTTCCACACCATGGCACGACCATTCCCATCCCAGGGGTGTGGGATGTGCTGGACACCAGCCAGTGGCCATCCCCTCCTTTTGGGGGTCACAGGGGGGATCCTTGGGGAGAAGAGGAGCAGGCAGAGCAAGACCAAGGCTTGCCATTGCTCACTGCACATACAGCTGTTGGTGTTTCCAGTTCCCTCCAAGCCCACGCCGTGCCTGCTTTGCCCCAAGGAGCCAAACTCACACCCTGCACACCAACCAGTGGCCATTCTCTTATTTTGGGGGTCACAGAGAGGATCCCTGGGGGGGAAGAGGAGCAGGCAGAGCAAGACCAAGGGTTGCCATCACCCACTGCATGTTCAGCTGTTGTTATTTCCAGTTCACTCCAAGCCTACACCGTGCCTGCTTTGCCCCAAGGAGCCAGACTTGTGCTCTGCTGCACACCAGCCACTGGCCATCCCCTCCTTTTGGGGGTCACAGGGAGGATCCCTGGTGGGAAGAGGAGCAGGCAGAGCAAGACCATGGCTTGCCATTGCCCACTGCACATACAGCTGTTGATATTTCCAGTTCCCTCCAAGCCCACACTGTGCTTGCTTTGCCCAGAGGAGCCAGACTCGCGCCCGGCGTCCCCGAAACGTGGGTGACAGGAGAGCCATTCTTCACCCAGACAATAGGGACTTGTTCACAGCTCGATGGCAGCCTGGTAAAACTCTGAGTTTTCAAGTGTGTTTGAGTTGGGGCTTAGCTAAACAAAACTGGTTTTCTCAGCCAGGCTGAGGGATTCTCTGCGCCTCCTTGTCCGCAGCTCTGACTTGCTCCCGGAATCCTTCCCCTCTCCCTTCTTGTTTGTGCTGCTCACCCCTTTGGCAATTCTAATTTAGCACTGAAAATCCTCCTGCTCCTTCTTAAACTGAGGGCTGACCTGTGTTTAAGACCGTGGTGTTTGAAGCAGAATGCATTCCCCACCAGAAGATTTTAATTTTAAGCTAAGTGCTGTGCTTTGTTTCCAAATGCTTTATTTAAAATTGCTTCAATGTGTAGCATTCTGAAAAATTATTTCCCCTATTCTGAGGCTTTTCTGGCTTTGGATTTTTCCCTTCTGATTTTTAGGACTTATCTTTTTTCTTTCCTGATGAACTACTACCCCCCAAACCAGATCTCCTGCAAAAGTGCCTCTGGTCCTTCCTACAAATGTACAACCTCTCCATGCCTCAGTTTACATAGGTGTAAAAACCCAGGGAGCATCATTTCCCTGCCTCAGAGAAGTACAGTGAAACTCAATTAAACCAGCTAATGCCTACAAAGAGATCCCATATCCTCAGGTGGACAATCTATATGGAAAACACGCTTCTGAGAGAGTGCCACGAGCACTTCAGCATGGAGATGGAGCAACAGGAGATCACACGGGGACCTGGCTGTGCTCCTCCTCCTCCAGCAGCTCCTCAGCCTGTGCATCTGTTTCCCCAGAGGGACTTGTTGGGAGCCTGCAAGGGGAGAGGATGGAGGGGAGCTGGGTGCCTGGATCCTCTGGAAGGGGATGAGGACAGAGCAGGGGTGGCAGTGCCCAAGTGCAAGGTTGGTGCTTGACCTTGTGGAGCTCCTGGAGGGCACAAGCAGCTCATGCAGGATCTCCCCTTCATCCTGAGCCCCTTCAAAACCTTGGAGATGACTGAGCTGCAGCGTTCCTGGGTTGTGACAGCCAGAGGAGAAGCTCTGGACATTGAGGAGCCAGAGCTGGGTAATGCTCAGGCTGGGCTTGGTGCAGCTCCTGCCCCAGGGTGGGAGGGGAAGGTTGGGATGGGGCAGGTCCTGCACAGGACAGGGACAGTGCTGGAGGCTGATCTCAGGGCTGGAAGGGGTGACACAGGGCTGGACAAGCTTTGCCTGGGGGGCACATCCAGCACAACCACGGGAGCCTCCGTGCCCGGGGCTGCCACCAGTGCCCTGCTCCACCCCGGGCATCACAGCAGGGCTCAGCCCCACCTGCAACCAGCACGGGCACTCCTGGGGTTTTATGGGGTTGCTCTGCCCTCGGGGTGGGTTTTTGGAGCAGCCTGCTGATCCTCACTCCACGGCACCCCACCCTGCTGGGAACTGCTGCCCTCCTCTTCCTCCTCCTCCCCGTGCACCAGGAACTCTTCCCAGGGGAAGTGAGCTGGGTTAATATGCATGAACACAACCCAAAAGCCAAACCAGAGCTCCATTTCCCAAACAGACAACATGCCTGCCACCCTCTGCAGGCAAACCTGGGCTGCCTACGTGATGAACACAAAGCCATGACTCTGCAAGCACGAGGAAATGCATATTTCATCACCATGGCATTCCAGCCACCTACAACCAAAATAATTAATGACTGCTTAATGGCTCCAACAGGCTTTGCTTTGTAAGGAGATGAACTTTATTCCCAGTGAAAGAAAAATGGTATAGATCACTTTGACCTGGAATAAAATAGCTATTAAATACACTGTTATGTATTTATCTAGGTCAGTAATTTCTGTGTGACTTAAATAACCTTGGCTTTTTAATTTTTTCTCTTTTGTACAACTGTATTTTTCCTCAGTGTTTCCAGAAATGTTGTTCTGAATTTTTTCAGCCAGAAGGAAACACTATTTTTGGTTTACAGCAGTTTCAAGGGATGCCAGTGGAAATGAAGCTAAACCAGCCCCAGTGACAGGATGTCTTTGGCCACTGCCCCACACGAGCCATCAGCACCCGTGGTGCCTGCAGGAACCCCATTCCCGAACAGCCAAATCCTTGGAAAGAGTAGTTGGGATGCCATGGGGTGAAAAGTGTTGTTTTGTGCAAAGCCTGAAGGAATTAAATGCATTTTACGGGTTCAGGGAGCTCAGGTTTCCCATGCTGGAGCTTTACCCTGCCATGGTTCCCTCCACTCAACATTTCCCCCTGTCCCTGAGGGGCAGCAGAACCCTTGGAGCCATGGCCTCCCTCACTGCCACTGCAGCAGCCACAAGAGTTCTCCCACTTTCCTCCCACACTGGCATTTTTTTCTTAATTTGTCAGTCTGTCTCCTGTGATTTAGGCAAGATCTAGGCCAGCAGCATGGAAGGGTTTGGGAAATCCCTGCATCTCACCCAGGGATTGGGATCCCAGGTAATTTGGGATATCCGAGGAGCACCAGCTATTGTTACTTGCTGCAGCTTTATTGCAAAGTGTCACTACAATATTTATGAAGTGCTTGGCACTCCTGTGCTAGACTGACACGTTTTGAGAAGTCATAAACAAATCATCTTTTCAAGTGGAATTTAAAGCTGTTTTGCAGCATTGTGTTTTCTCTAACAGCCCCATCACTTTTAAGGAAGAAACGTTCAAAATTCAAGTCCTGCAGGTGCACTTACTACTCTTTTACTACTCCTTTAATACTATGAGCATCAGCATTACTCAGCTGGAGAGCAGGACCAGATCCCATCTCACCACTGGAACCACATCCATTTCAAAGCTCTGGTTTTTAACCAGACTGTATTTCTCCTGACTGGCTCTGTTTGGAAAGATATTTAAGGACTTGGTCTCCCTACAACATATCCTACCTCTGAATTTGTGCATTTCTCCAGCAATTCCTGGAGCATTTCACAGCAATGACAATCAGAACACACCCAAACCTCTCCCCATCATGATTTTTCATGATGCCTGCTCTTCCAAAGTGCATTTTCCCCAATTTACTGCTCTGCCCCCAGTTCCTGCTGAGCAGGATGGAGACCTGCTGGTGCTTTGATAATTTTCAGCCAGCTCCAAAACTGGGCATAAACACACACAGGGGTTCAAGCACCACTGGGCAATCCCAGCACTCAACTCCAAACACAAGGTGAGTCTTGCGGGAAAGTTAAAGCTATCAAGAAGCTCTTAAAAGGCATTTAAAACTAAAATACAAACTTCAAACAGTCGCCATGGGGACAAAATATTCAAGTGACAGTTTAAGCTGTCAAACATTAACTTTTGATATTTTTATTGCCTTCCATTGGCTACCTTTGGCACATCACCCATCCCACTAATGGCTGTCCTGTTATTAAGGATGGATTTCATGGTCATGAACTTGAGTTCAGCAAGTCACAGATGACTTTATTAGGCATGACTTCAATAATCACCATTTTAATTGCACAAGCTGTCCTCTGTGCCCACCCTGAAAACACAGGCTATTTTTAAGTTGAAGCAACATTATCCTTTCCACTGGGCATCATCACACAGGGCAGCCTGCCAGAAAAAAAAACACAAACCCTAAATAAAATGATTCAGGGTAAGAGCTCACCCATTTCTGTGCTGCTTTGAGGTACAAGCCACATCTGATAAGGCAGAAATGAGGCCACAAGAACCACATTCTGCTCAAGGTTCTAATAAAAAGGCTAAAGGAGAAAGGAGGTGAGATGGGGCTCAGCTGACAGACTGCATCAGGCTGTCTGCTTCAAAAAATACCAAAAAAAATCCTTTTACAGCAATCCTGTAATGTGTGGCTGCGTCCATCCTACAAGAGTGGCACAATCAGGTGGCACCAGGAGCAAACACCACATTGCCCTGCTGAAAATTCCCCATCTTTCCATCACTGTGGAGCCCCAAGGTGCTTTCCAGGATGGACAAACCAAACCCCTTGGCTGGGTCTGGCAGGAGAGAATTGATCCTCTGCTGCCAAGAGAAGGGGTTTAGAACTAAATCTGAAACAAGAGGTACTGGAAGGTGGGAGGTGTCCCTGCCTCTGTCAGGGGGCTGGAACAGGATGATATTTAAGGCCCTTCCAACCCATTCTATGGATTTATGACGATTCTACACTAGTCAAGCACTTGGCCACCACCTTGGGTGCTGGCTGGTGCCTCAAGGGCAAAGCAACATCTCCCTCTGCATCATCAGCATGAATAAAACCAATCTGTTCTCAGCACTCAGCCTCTCGGGGTAGGAGTTTTCCTCCCCTGATCAAAACCAGCCCTTTCAGACCTGGATTTCCATGGGGATATTCCATGGGGATAGTGACCTGTTGGGACAGACACCCCCCAGCACTCTGCCCTCGCTCATCTGGAGGGAGCATGACCTCCTTCAGACGCCAAAATTCCAAACCCAACATTCAAACAAACAAGAGACCCACCCCAAACAAATCAGAAATAAAAACCAAAAAACCACCACCACCAACAAAATACTCCTAAAAACAAAAAAACAAACACTTTTAAAGTTTATATTTTTTCTACTGCAGTGTGACCGACCTGGAATAGGATTTTTGTGACACTTCAAATTTGGAAGTGTAAGAAAAAGTGGATCAATATCCACCAAACTGGATTCTGTGCCAAGCTGGGCTGTATGGCTGGCATGGACAAATTCATTTCTGCATGAACTGTGCTAAAGCACATTCACATCCCCAGGGCATGCAAATGTGGGGTTACCATGCTGCCGCTGACACCAGCCCTGATATAATTCTCAGCTCTCAAAAAAAAATATCCAAACCCAAACCTAAGAAAGCCCCAAGAACTAAAGCACAGCCATCCCAGGTCAACAGATCCTTCCACAGGCAATGGAAGCCCCCAAGGATATTCCACAGGATCACAGCCTCAGATCTCCCCTTCAATCCTGCCTTTTACAGACCCTGATACCTTTTGCTGCACACTTTAAGAACATAATATAACATGTAATAAATAATTGTGTTAAGCATGCATCCATGAATGGCTTTAACTCACAGCTTGAGCTCAGTAATGAATGTCAAAAGATGTGCTAATAAAAAATTAAATCACCAGAGAGCAGTGTCAGGATACACACTTTGGTAACCTAATGCTGCTAAGTTTCCATGTCATGCGAGCTGCAATGTACAGTAGCAAGGAACAGGCATTCCCATTCCCTTTGAATTGTACAGATGTTTTGTGCTCCCAGAGAAAATCCTAAAGAGAGACGCACGCTCTTAGTATGTATCTATTATAACATTATTAGCCACACTCCTAATTAATCCTTAGGAATTCCAGGCATTTTTCATTTAGTTCTTAGCAGAGGAAAGGGAAAAAAAGGTGCCTGAACAACTATTTGTGTCGTAGAGTTCATAAATGAGCCCATCACCCTATACCAGAACTGCTATAATTTTATCGGAATGAAAACCATTCTCTTTGATCTCTTTTAGTTCTTAAATCCAGCAGTTGTGTATTCAAACATCAATGGAAATGTGGTTTCAAGCTTCCTCTTTCATTATCTTTCTCAAAGATAAAAAAGAGCAAAAGAAAAAAAAAGTTCTGAGCTTTAGAGATGAGGCAATATTTTTACAGTAATTTCTTTATCTGATTTCATCCTGTTTACAGAAGCTGCTGTTTGGAAGATCTCATCCCCCCTCCCCATTTTCGAGATGGCTTTTCTTTAAATAAACGTATATTAAAAAATAGAACAGACAACAAAGTCGGCTTCCTGCTTGCTCTTTATTGTAAAGGAGATAAGGTTGCTAAATGCTGCGTTATCTGACTTTGGTTGGGTGCGTGACCTACATGGATCAAGATGGAGATTTAATGATTAAACTTAACTCCTTTATCTTCAGCAAAGGGGGAGGGGGGGAGGAAAGAGTACCCAAACAAACTACTTATGTTCTGGTGTGATAGAATTACAGTTCAACACAATAATTAACTATCTGACACATTCCTGCGAAGCTGCAGATGTCAGTAATGACTCTGAAATGCCCCCTCTCTGTTGTCATAACCCAGCAGCCAAAACATGCACGTCCTCTGCAGGATCAGGGCTGGCAAAACGCGTTTCACCCCTCCTCAGCTGATTCACACAGACCACAGGTGTGTTTCATGCTTCAGGTACCACTGAGAGACAAATTTAGGAGCAAATTCAATTAAAACGAAATGCATCTTTAATTTACCAAAACCACAAAAGCATTTTAATCTCTTATGTCTATGGGCCTGGACTCCAATCTTCTTGTAAGATTCTTTACAGCTCTTGAAACGTTTTTCAGCCTCTCACTCCCAGATAACACAGCTCATTTCACCAACCACTGCGCATCCTGTATCTCTGAACAACCCAGAAATGGTTCCCAGTCTCCTCCTCCTGCACCCTATCAAACTCCTCACAAGTAGATCCTGAAAATCTTGAATTAATCTGCGACACAAACTTCAAAAGGCCTGGCACTTCGGTTTCGATGGCTTGTAAAAACTACACCTACCTATGTGTGCAAAAAGAATTAATGACTGGCAATGAAAGCCAAAAAATCCCCAATCCCAACATGGGTTCACCATGGAGCCCCTGGGTTTGGGACAGCTCAGACTGTGGATGCTGGCAGAGGGTTTTTAATGCATGAAGGCCACATGACAAGCAGCAAGTTTAATGAAGTTTGTTCTTAGCATTATTTCAAACCTCCAGGGCTGCTGTCACCCACATGGATCAGAACAGCAGGATTTATTTGCATCAACTCCCACTGGAAACAACAAACAGCAGCCTTGAGCCCCAGCTCCTGCAAGATCTGGAAAAGCAAAGAGCTCCCTCCAAATCCAGCAGCAAAAAGATGGGGACATCAAGGGCAGGACTCACTCCCCACCTCGGAGCACCAAATTTCATTAAAGCAGAGAACAAATTTAGGATCTTACCTTCTAGAAAATCCCCAGAGAGCTGCAGGACCAGCTGTTTCAGGTGCCAGAGGAGTTTCCCTGCCTGAAGTCCCAAGGCAGCCCCAGCAGCACCCATTGCCTCCCCTCTGGGAGCATTTACCTTAATTAACAAACCCACATGGGGCTGAGGGAGGCATTTCTGCCCCCTGCTCCTCCTGGAGGGCTGACAGCAAACCTGCCTGATCAGTAATAAGGGGTTCATAGGAGAACTGGTTTTTCCCTGCCACCTCCCCCATGTTGGAATGGAGTGGGAAGAGTGAGGTTCTTGTGCTGCTGGTGGCACTTCCATTCTCGGATAAGCAGCTTGAGTGAAGACTGGAGTTATTTTATCACTTCCCAGAGCCTTCTTCTCCTATCTTTAATGGGCTTCCTATGTTTTCCACCTCCCCCTGACCATCTAATAGCACAACATCACAAAAATATGACTAGGAAACCAAATGCCAGCTTAATCCTATGGACTATTCCCAAATTAAAGTGCTGGAAGGAAGCAGCCTGCAAACACAATGCTGAGCCCTCATCAGGGGAGAGAATTTCAGCCTGGAAGGATGAAACTGAATCTTATGAATGCTGTCACAGCCAGAAACTGAGCTGCTTCCAGAAGGTGCTCTGCAGCTCAAGGGGAGATGCTCAGTGAGGTTGTGTTGGCCTCTGCATCACCTGGTACTGATCATTGTGTTTTCTTGTGAGCAGATTTAGATTCCAATGGGCAACCACCACAGCTTGGCATTGGAGTGCTGAGAAATCAATTAGCTGGTCATGGGAAAGCAAATGGTGGTATAAAAATAAAAAGATAAAAGAAAGAGGGGACAACACCCACTGATCACTCTCTTGCTCCCATGTCTTTCTGAGGAAGTGTGGGAAGGAGAGTGGATTTAGGGGGATTGCCTGGATGCTGTGATGAGCTACAGCTGTCTTGGGCTGGGGGATGGGAAATTCAGAGGATGCTCAAGTCAAACATCAGGGACTTGAGTCATGCATGGAGCAGCAAACACAAACTGCTTTGGTATTTGGGGACATCTGGCCTCGAAGCTGATTCAGTTCCTAAATTTTTTAATAAGCTTCCTAAAAATTGCAGCATGAGGCATTTGGCAGGGGAGAGCCAGAGATGGAAAGCAAATCAGAAGGATTTCCATGCTGCCACACGAGCCATGGTGCTTGGCAGGCTGATGGATTGGGGCCGTTGTATGAAATAAAATGCGAAACAATTAAACGGCACGTGACTGCAGGAGGGGGTAGGTTTACTTCGCAGGATTTGCATCAACATTTTCTTTGGCTCCCATCCAGGTGGCTCAGCACCCCTTGGAGTCACTTAAACAAACCCAACTCTGAAAGCAAAGCTCTGTCAGAAGTTCTGAGTCTCGCCCAGCTCCGTGTTCCCATCAGGGGGATGGTGAATCCCACACAAGGTGGTTTCAAGGGTGACAAATCTCCCTGAAGGTCTCTGGTCTCCTCACACACACTCTGCTCTCCTCACTGGAGTTCTTATATGTTTTTTAAGCCTTGTGATGAAGACTCAGCACAGCCCTGTGCAGTCCAGTAGGAAGATTTCTGGTCAGGTCTCTAACAGAGAGATAACTCCCAGCTCCACCTTCTGTCCTTTGGGAAGTTGAGAGGAGATGGTCAGAGCAGGGATTTTGGCCAGCACACTCTGGAAGAAGGGTTTAGGGGGAGCAAATGTTGGGTCCAGATGTGCCCCCTTTCCCTGATGCTGAGCAGTCAATGGATGATCTGGGGCTTGACTTCAGACTTGTGAGTGACAGAAATTTTGGTAAAATAACCTGGTGCATATCAAAACCCAGCTCCATGTTTGTTTCCAGCAGATAGTTATGGTTTATCTATTTTATGGCATGGTTTGCAAGTGCTGAGCAAACTTTTTGTCCTGTAAATTTGGGAGCAAGGTGCTGGCTCACACTAATAGCAGCATTTGGGGCCTCGTGATTATTTTATTTAGAGCTATTTTTTGCAATTAACCTCGTCCCTAAAAGCCTTTCTGTTTTGATGAGGTTATTTTCATATGGTGCAAGTTGAAAGGGAGGGGGGGTGAGACAGCTACACACATGTATTATAATCATATTTGAGCCATTTTTGTGCTTCATCTGTTTAATGTCATCTGCACTGCCAAAGCAGCCAAGATCCTTCAGGGCAAGCTGGGTAATGGGAGCCAGCATTGCTGATTTTGTGATCCTGGAGCAGCCTTGGGAGCAGGGCACTGCTGGGTAATGGGAGATATCACTCCTGATTTTCTGTCCTGGAGCAGCTTTGGAAGCAGGGCACTGCTGGGTAATGGGAGATATCACTCCTGATTTTCTGTCCTGGAGCAACTTTGGAAGCAGGGCACTGCTGGGTAATGGGAGATATCACTCCTGATTTTCTGTCCTGGAGCAACTTTGGGAGCAGGGCACTGCTGGGTGATGGGAGATATCATTCCTGATTTTCTGTCCTGGAGCAGCTTTGGGAGCAGGGCACTGCTGGGTGATGGGAGATATCATCCCTGATTTTGTGATCCTGGAGCAGCTTTGGGAGCAGGGCACTGCTGGGTGATGGGAGATATCATTCCTGATTTTCTGTCCTGGAGCAGCCTTGGGAGCAGGGCACTGCTGGGTAATGGGAGATATCATCCCTGATTTTGTGATCCTGGAGCAGCTTTGGAAGCAGGGCACTGCTGGGGCAGGCTCAGCTCTCCTGTGCTCATCCCTCAGTGCCCGTTATTTTACAACCCCGTGGTAACCCCGTGGTAACCTCGTGGTAACCTCGTGGTAACCATTAACCACTGTCAGTTGCTGCATGTGTGCACAGCCTCTGCTTGAAGGGAAGCAAATCAGGATTTGGTTCTGGATTAAAATCACAGCTCGGGTTTGTGCAGCACTTTGGGAGAGCTACGAGCCTGCAGGCTAGGAAGTTTTATCCAGGAAATCATTGGAGTGAGGAAGAGATGGAATAGAGGCTGGTCCTTCCTTGCTGCTGGAGTCAAACCCTTCCTTGGGAGCAAACACCACCCTCAGGCTGCTCCAGCTGAAGCTTCCAAGCCTGGATCCTGTTCACACATACGTGATCAAGCTGTGGATGGGAGTCAGCTCCAGCCTGCTGGAAAAGCTGCATGGAGGGGGAGTTTGCATCATTCTGTGTTCTGGTTTAGACTTTTCCACTTCTCAGTTAATAAACAAATGTAAAATGGTGCCTCCAGAAGCCCCCACACCCCAAAGTCACAACCGGTGGGTGAGAAGAAGTTGGAGTTATGGGATGGGTCTCCCCTTGCTGTCCTGCTTCAAGAAGACATTCAGAAATTTGCTTCATCCTGAAGCTTCTTGGGGAAAAATAATTCTTTAGAGAGAGGGGACAGAGTTTAATTTTGCCTCCAGACTTGTGTGAATGAGATGTGTTTGTCCCCACAGGCACTGCAAGCTCCTTTCTCATCATCTCCACCTTTGTCCTTTTCTGCTAAGGCAGCACTGACAGTTGAGCTGTTGTACTTCAAAACACGTCACCAAAATTCATTTCTCAGCTCCTTCTAATTTTTCTTCATGTTCCCTGAGTACACACAGATATTTAATGACCTAAAACTGCAATTGAAGCAATTTAACACTGAGGCAAACACAGGTGTTAGCACCCTTCCAGAGCAGCCCTTGGTGCATTTGCTTAATGCTTTTAATTACAGTTGTTAATATGACAGATTGATTAGATATTTGACAGCTCCTGGGATGTTCTGGTACCCAGCAAATTCTTGGAAGCAGCATCCTGCCCAGGACTCAGAGTTACTCAGTCAAGCCATATCCCAGAGCATTGAAGCAGATTGAAATAACTTTTTTCTTCTCTTTTCAATGGGGACTTTTTCCTCCTTCACCTCCCAGTGTGTATGAGCAACAAACAGCAATGGGAAAGGAAATGCAGAGAAACCACACAAAGATTTACTGGGGCTTTAGCAAAATATTATCATTCTTAATGTTTGTCTACATGTGGCAATTTTCTTTGAACCGGGAATAGTTCAAATTCCTGCTTGCTTTGAAGACTTAATTTTCTCCCATAAAAATTATGGAGACTGTCTTGGATAATTTTAGGACTAAGGCACCCTATTTGCTGAGCTCAGGCATGTTTTGCACTGTGTATATTTTACTTGCCACCTGCCAGCTTGTGTCCACATTTCCCCAAAGTCCAGGAAAGAGGTCCAGGACAAATCCTGGGCAAAGCCTCGAGCTCTGGCCCACCCCTGTGCTGGAGGTGCACAGCTCAAGCACCAACACACAGGGCAGGCACAACTCCTTAAACAACATTTCCAGGGACAGTGAAAGCCCCAGCTCTGCACACAGGGACACCTGTGAGTAACTTTGCCACAGGCCACTGTATGACAAGGTGTCTGTCTGTCTGGTGATGCAAGCTCAGTGCATTGACAGGCAAGCAAGGTGTGAACCTAAAGATTTAGAATCATTAGGGTTGGAAAACACCTCCAAAATCATCAAGTCCAACCTTCAACATCTCTATTACTCTTATTAAAGTTGGGTCAGGAATTTTCAAAACCGAAGTTTCAGGCACTCTGTGGTTTAGCCATGGTAGAATGGACAGGTAACATTTGGGGCGGACATGAGGAATCATGTGCATCTCTGGGGATTATCACCAAGCAGAAGATGGAGATGAGGTGTGAAAAAATGTGTCAGTGTAAATCACAGCTCTCTGCTTAGGAGGGGAACACACTGAAAAGAACCAGTAGATGAAACCCGAGGCAGACAAAGTCAAAATAAAACCTGTAGACACAGCAGTCATTGTGGAGTGTTTGTGAATGGCTGTTGTGCCTGTGCTCGTGCCTGCAGACGGTTAAGTAGAAAGGGATTGTTGTCTTTACTCACACACATTCCCCCGCCCTGAGTTAACTTCCTCAGGCAGAAGAGTGCCCAGAAATAAACTGTCATAACCACCAAGTGAAACTGCCAAGGGGTGGTGAAGTGTCCAGCTCCAATATCTTCAATCAGGAGCGGTTTTCTCCTTTGAAGATATGCTTCTGCCAAGCACAAGTTGTACCTCAGTCAGACGCCAGTTATTGCACTTGATACGGGTGAAATCTAATGGCCCACGAAATAAAGGTCAGCAGAAAAAAAGATTATTGAGTGGTTTCTTCTGGTCTCAAGTATATGAATCTGTGAAAGGTTGGCAACTCGTACCCACCGTCATGGTGTTTTTCATGGTATCCTTTGATAACGGGATTAGGAAGCACCAATATTAGTTCAAAAAAGCTGCTGAAAAGTCCCTGACATTTGGTCATTACCAGTCTTCAGTCACTATTGATTGGTGTCTGTGCTGGAGGCACACATCCAGCACAGGGAGGGATCCAGGGTGCCTGCAGATAGGTCGGGATCAATACGGAGCTGCTGATGGGGCACTGCTGTCCCTGCTGCTCCTGGTGGGACCCCAACACTTGCTGTGGGTATTCAACAAACCAACCTTGATTTTCTTGTTTTTTAGCAGATTATCCTGCCAATGAGTTTGGCAGCATCCTCATTTCTGCAAGCAGAGGAATCACCATTCCTCTCTTCCCAAAGCATTTGCTGTCGAAGCAATGGCCCTGCCTGGAATGGAGCTCCCAGAGCATGAATATTTCATGGGACTGGTTTTTGGGAGATTACTTATGGTTGAGTTTTCATGGCCAATAACTAGATTTTTGTGACTATCAGCACTTCTTTGGTAATTTAAAATTGACTTGAAAGGGAAAAGAAGCAAACTGAGGCTGGATGGGCACAACCAAGGTCTTGTGCTCCTACAAATACCACGATAAAAGTGTATTGGTTCATAAGGATACTTTGAAATATTTAGGAGAGCATCAGCAGGAAGTATAAACACATGTATGTGAATAAAACTAGCATTTCGTCAAGTGTGTGGGAAGGAGAACTTTTGGGAGTCAGCACATTTCTTACCAACCCCATTAAGTGCACCCAAGGGTGAATTTTTTATTTATTTGGGTTTTTCTTTAGAACTCCCCCCCTACAGAGCTTTGGATTTCTGAACATGAAAAATTACAACAAACTTTACAAACGTACAAGTTGTAAACCCCCCTCCAGTGATGCAAAAAAGGTGCTGAGCCTGCCCTGCCCCTGCCTCTGGGCACAGCTGAGGAAGGCTGATCCCAAAAAGCTGAGACTTTTCCCCAAAACAGTCAGACCTGCCTGCACCTGATAACTGGGATGGTTGTAAGCTTTTCCTGCTCTTCCATGAGCCATCCCACCACAACTCTCCCATGGCAGGGAGATATTTATTTTCAAGGCAAGCATTCCTATTTAATGGGAAACATCTCCTTTGTGTGGAAATCAGTTTGAAACATCCCTGGGCTTGAGTGGTGCAGAAAGCTTTGACAAAATATTAGAAGTATGTTTAGCTCCTTGGATATATCAGCCTTGCCAGAAATAAAACCATTTTGATAAGCTCTCATTTGGAGAAATTTCTCATCTCCCTCTTTGCTCCCCAAACAGAATAATTAATAAACCAGGAATACAGAAGGCTCCACTGGCATCCCAAAGAAGCCTCTCCCTTGCTGCAAGAGAGTAGATTCTCTCAGTCTCTCCTAGTGGGATTACTCCACTTTCAGAAATCAGCAAACAGCCCTTTTTTCCAGGAACTTGCATCAGATTTGGCCTGAAAGTGCAATCCAGGAATCAGTCACAAAACATGAGGCAAAAGCTCTGCAGGTTTTGTCCTAGGGTAGGACAGTCAAATTGTCATTTTCCCTTCCCCAGTGGTGTGTGGATGGCGCCAGTGGAGCTTCTCCTGCTGGCCAAGGATGAGAAGTGTCACAAAAACTGTCTCCTCCTGCCTTTCCCCAGCAACCAGACCAAGCTACTCTTTTCTTCCCCTCAGTCTCTCACTTTCAGGGTATTTTGCCTTCTCATTAACTAGTCAATGGCCTGGCTCTGTCTTGTCCAGGTTTGTCTCCTCTCCTTGCATCCTGTTTGGGATGGAAGCTGCTGCCTGAGCATCAAGGTCCACAGAGAGCTCACAAAAGTCACCCTGAGATCTTCCTGACCCTCACTGTGTTTGCTCATTTCCTTCTCAGCTCTCTTTCTATTGCTTTTCAAATTAAGGTGCACAGGAAACCAGAGCAGTTTCTGATCTCTCCTCCACCTAAAAAATTAGAACATCAAAACCAGTTTTACCAGCAATAAATGAAGCTACTTTGAAAAGTGAGGCAAAGGGATCTATCTGGAGTCAGTAAGACATTGTTAGGATCTCTTTGATCGGGAGCCTTAAATGAAAATTATCAAATGGTGCTTTAAAACATACACCCTTTTGTTTGATTAGCCTGCTGCAGATAACCTTTATTAAACCTGATCTAAAATTACAGCCATGCACTGGTGGTTCTTTGATGCCTTGGCTGTTTCATTTCCTGTTTATACTATGATACACGTTGCACTAGGAGATAAAGCACTTCTGAAGGATATTAAGACATGAAAGTCCCTTGGCTATTTGCTGGCACTGTTTTGATGTTTTCTTGCTCTCTAGAAATTAGCATATCCTTTTCAAAGACTGCCTCTGATGAGAGTAATCCTTTGCCATGATGTATTTGCTAAAAGTCATAAATGATAGTATATTGTGTAAAGAAATGACACATAAAAGGGACGATGCTAGATTATTGATAATGAGGCAACTTGTGCAACTCTGCTTTTGGCTTTTATAAAACACATTTTTGACACCATAAATACATTGAGCTTATATTAATGAGGATTTAATACTTCTGAGATTTTAGAAACTTGCTTAGAACAACTTTTCAAAAGAAGGTTTTTTTGGGAAGTTTAATGTTTTCACTAATTTTGATAAGATATTCTGTTAAGCACGTTTTGCTGCCTTCATAATGAGGAATGATAGAAAGGTTTTTAGCATGGCTTTGCCAGAATTAAACTGTGCTGGAATATTTATTTTATTAATTTGTATAGTGTCTATTGCCATAGAAATTAGGTTGATTAATTATAGAAATTTGCAATAAAATGTTACTTTTCAGAAAAAAAAAAAAAAAAAAACTTTCACACACATAAAAGCAAAACATAAGGAACTGGTATCTGAAGGTGTAAATAAGTATTGCTCCATGGAAGCTTTGAAGTGACATTGATTTACATCAGCAAAAGATCTGTCTCCTGTTGTCACTAGCAAATGACCTGAGCATTTTCACAGGAGAAAAAGCCATGCCTGGATGACCTAGAAAATAAAGACCAGGGTGTTGGGATGATAGAGGGGTGAGGAAGAGCAACAAGGGCATGGGGGTCTTCATCAGCCTCTCTTCAAAGGCACTTTTTTGGGACTTTTCAGAGTGCTTTACATGACAAAGTCTAAGTTAAAGTATACAATTTCTGTATCTGTATGAAAATCATCATCATATTCCTTGAGCTGTGTTTGCAAAAGCAGTCTTCCATCACTCACAGGGTGGTGGCACAAGATCTGGGCTCTGATGGAGGTGGCATGTGCCAGTGTGCTGTGGTGGCTTCACAGAAGTGTGACAGAGATTTTCTCTTTGCCTTACAGAAGGTGCTTTCTGTAGACAGACACAGGGATAATAATTTCATATTTTCCAACTGGGGGATCCAAGTTACACACCTGAGGCCGGTGTGTAACACCCGTGGATGAGGATTTCCCTACCTGAATTTGTAAACAAGAATTTGCAAGGACTATGAATACCTGAACTCACCCTGCCAAAAATCCAGTCCCTTATCTATGCACCTTTCAGTGGAGCTGAGCCCTCACCTTAAATACCCCAGGCTGATAATCCTGCCCTCAGGAACCAAAGATCTCATCTGACACCCACTGAAATCAATGGGACAATTGACTGTGGGTGGCTGTCCCAAGGAGCCCTGAAGGCATGAAGATCACAGCCAGCCTGGAACAGAGGCAGAGCTCTGCTGCCACCAGCTCCTCCCAGTAGGCACCAGCATGGACCAGTTGCCACCAAGCTGATCAGCCCAGACCACTGCTCCCTGTCTCTGAGCACCTCACGAGCTTGGGGCAGGAGCTGGAGTTTTATGAGCTCAGGTAAACTGGAGCAGGAGATGAGAGGAAGGAGCAGTTGGAAAGGCAGAGACAAATTATACCTCCAGTGATGAAAGCCACCTTGACTGCAGCAGGGCTAAGACACTGCCAAGATGATTGCCAGTTAAGCATGTATTAGGCAAATATCTCTCCTTCCTTCCAGCTAGGCCTCCAGTGCAATTGCCTTCTCCTACAATTTGCTGGATTGAAAGTGCATTGAGTGACAAAATTACTTTTTTAACGCCTGCAAAGAAAAAAAAAAAAAGAAAGAAAATCACAAATAGTTGACAATTCAAGAGAAAAAGACTTTTAAAAAATTGATAGTGTTTTTTCTGTATCCTTGTCAGAAAGGCTTTCAACTTCCCTCTTGGAAAGCAAAGACATGAAGGAGGTACTGGGAAAGGGATTTCTGCACGGGCACCTGCTGCTATTACCGCCAGCGGTGACAGGGAGCGGAGGCATTTAGGATTAGTCCCTAAGAAATGGTGATTATCAGGACTTCTTTCTGCAGAACCTTTGCTCATTGGTCTTCATGCCAGCCAGTAACAGGATTTGCACGACTCCAGCCAGCTGCTTGGGGAATGTGTCCCATTCCAGTGCTTTACCATATGCCATGGAGCATTCACGGCAATGAGCATGACTCATGAGATCAGCTCACGCCTGCATAAGGTTTTCCACAAATTTGGGATGATTTAACTCAAATACATGCAAGGCTCATGCTGAGCTCATATTCTAACCCAAATAAAAAGGAGCAAAGGAAGGCGATGAGAAGAAATTGTGTGGTGGCCTCAAAGCCAAAGGGATTGGTCTTTCTTGGAGGTGCTTGACATCCCCCTGCTGTTGTCCTTGGAACCATCTACAGGTCTCCATGGGCCCAAGGCAGAGGAATCCATCCCTGCCTGGCTCAAGTGGCCCAAGAGGCCGCTGTGATGCAGGCCAGACACTCCCTGCAATAACGGCTCCTTCCAAGAGCCTCCCCAGCACGGGAGCCAAGGGTGCTCCCTGCCAGGATGTCACAAGACCGTGAGTCAGGGAGGATCACAAAGTGTTGTTGTCATAATGCAGCTTAATAACAGCCAATGTCAAGGTAAAGGCACCTGTAAATGAGGCAGCTCAGAGCTTTACAGCCTGGCAATGGCACTGCTGGGCAGCTCCTGATCATGGGACTCTGCTTTCATTCCATCCCGTCCTCAGGGCAGCTTTTTGGTCTGTAGTTGCCACAGACCAGTGCTGATAATGAGGCAGAAAACCAGCTCCTTCCTCTCCTCAGAATGTGGCTTTGATTGGTGGGTGACAGCCAATGTGGACAGTGAGGAAGCCCAGCTCTGCTGCCTGGGCCACCTGCAGTGAACATGCTGTAAATGAGACTGGTCCATGGGATCCACCTGGCACTGCCATGATCCTTTGGAATCCCATAACTGGACAACAGCTGGCACCTCTGAACACATCATCAAGTTCAGCCCTGGTGGATGGGTAGGTGAGACCCTGTGTGCCTTGTTTGGTGGGGTGAGGAAAAGGATGCTGCAGTTGTCAATGGTCCCCTCTTGGCCTGACAATCATGGTGATCCTAAAATGTCACCTGCTCTCCACCGGTGCCCTCAGTGACCATGGGCTTTCCTGATCTTCAGCAACTCTCTGGCTGCTGTGTTCTCTCTAAATCCTGTGAGGGATGTGCCCTGCCCAGCTCTATTTTACACAGCTTAACTCCTTCCATCAGCAAATCCTTCTCTCCTCCCCATTCTTCCACTTTACAGCTGCAGGGAAACTCCCCTTCGCTGTCCTGACATCCAGGTGACACACCCAGGTGCTGCCACATCCACCTGGACCCTTCCAGCCAGGCACGATGTCCATGAACAGCAGAAAGTCATCACCAGATAACCATGGCCAAAACTGCCCATTCCAGCACCTGGGTGAAGACATCTCAACTGAAAATTTTCTTGCTGATTTCCCGGAGCTGATGGTGCCCTTCACTCCTCCCTGGCACGATGAGGGCTGCATCCTAAGCATCCAGACAGTACCTATGAGATTTGGTGCAAAAGGTGACCTTTCCCTTTGGAGCTCCTCTTCAAACCCACCCAGCATACATCTCTGCCTTTGTTTGTCTCCTGAGCATCGTTAGGGTTTGATAATGATCTCAGAGGTGCTAAACTGATAATCACCTACCTCAGCTACTCCCAACACTTTGTCAGGCAGGTCGCTAATGAAAACACAAAGTGTAAAGATATCCCTTTCCCAAGGTAATGGAAAACCTTCGTGGAGGTCGACATTAGAAACAAGATAGGCAGAGGGAGAAGCCAAGTCAAAAGGAGGAACATCTGGTTCCGTTTTCCTTTGTGAAATTATCTCACACTGACCAAGCAGTACCTTCTCTGAAGTATATAAACGCTGAAGACACACACACATGGTTGTTATCAAATGGTATTGTACAAAATTAAATTGGCTACTTTATGGTGAAATGGAGAAGGAAAGCAGGCATTTCAAACACATGCGTGTCTCTCAGCGAGGTCTGGAAGCGATCACGATGCAAGGATGGCTACTTTAAAATATCTACAAATAGTTAAGGCCATTCTGCGAGATGAATAAGCTGGGGCTGAATTTAATAAAGTTATCAAGGCCATAATAACACAGGGGCCGGTGCCTGAAACTAATAAGTGGTTTGGTGAGTATGAGATAGTTCATATGTGCAGAACATTCCTCCAGCGCTGACTTGCAGAGGTAAAACACCAGGCCAAATTCCTCTAACCTCACCCAGATGTGCTGAACGTCTGCCCTTTGGCCAGCTGGCCTGTAGGGGACATTGAGCACGTTTTTGGCCAAGGGACAGTCACAAACCCTTTGCTGAGCAGAGCTGGTGGGTGCCCACAGCAGGCACGTGTTTGCCCTCAGCACGTGTGCTCCCCCATGCCAGTCGGTAGCACTTTTGTGGTTTAAGAAGAGAATCAAAAAAATCTTCACAATCTGTTACTGCAATTTTTTAATCTGATGTTTTCCATCAGTAGCTTCAGGGAAGGTTCCTTAGGGATCCAGACTTGCTGACCATCCCCAGCCACAGCCAGGAGATCTCACACGTCCCTGGAGCTGGGAAAGACATGGGGGCACATCTGAACATTGGGTGTGGAGAAATATTCTCCTTCGTGTTCTCCAAAAATGATAATTTCCATGAGCAGAAAATCCCACATCTCTGGTTTTATTTTTACTTTTGTTTTTCTAATTCAGAGGAATATTTTAGATATGAGAAATTTTCTCTGGATGAGAAATTCCATTACTGCACATGTTGGGAGGAAAGTGTTTAGTTTTTCCATCAGACAGGTGGCAGAGCAGGAGAGAGGGCTGGATTTTCCTGAATTTCACTCTGGAGAGTGGAGTTCACCAAGCCACGCAGTGACTGCACCACTTTAGTTTAGATAAACCCACTTTTCCCACAGAGCTGCAAACTTGGGCAAAGGCTGAAGTAAGAACCCTATTTATTTAATTTTATTTTTCTTTTAATTTCAGTTTCAGAAGCAGAGACCCACGAGCAGTGCTGGGGCTGTGCTTCAGGGAATACAATTCTCATTCCTTTGAAAATTCTTGTTCTGCTGGTTGGGAATTTTGTTCAGCATTTCCCTTCCCAGCTGGCAGCATGGGGCTGAACTTTCTCAAGGTGTTGACTGTGTGGAAAGAAGAAAAAAGAAGGGCAGATTTCATCTAGCTGGGATTAACCTGGGGAAAGATTTTCTTCCAGAGATCCTTATCTGAAACCGCTTCTCCCCCATGGTAGTTCACAACCTCTGACGTGCATCCACACGGGTGGACTCTGCAGCTGGGAGCACCAATGGGGCTGTCCCAGGCTCTGGGAAGAGATGAATTGGCATTTTGGCTCAGGAGATTAAGAACCAATTCTACTCCAGCCACGGACTGTGGAAACCACAGCATTTATGTAAAGAGCAGTTGGGCAGAATTTACTCACCTATCACCAATTTTTCCAGGGTAGGGGAGTTTAGTTGAGATTCAGGACATCTCCCAGAACTGGTTCTGTTGTGATTAATTTTAAAACTTCTCCCTACAGCCCTCTGGAAAGGTAGGAGAGGTGGCTGTAACCACATTCTTTGGAGCAAAGGGTTACTGAGGAAACTTTCAAAGTGCCTTGAGAAACATAACTCTGAGCCCCAAGTTTCAATGGAAATGCAGTGAAGAAAAGCTCAAAAAGCAAACTACAAGCTCCTCTCCCAGATTTCCTTTTCCTTTCATGGCGCAAATTAGAGAATACAAACTTAGTGGAATTGCAAGCATCTAAGAATAGCTTTGATTTTCCTAAACATTTACAATTCTGTTTTATGTACATCGTCAGAAAAAGAGCAAGGAAATAGAAAATGTAAATCTTTAAATGAACCTGAATACCAAGGAGACTTTACATATCTGCTTGGAACAAATGGGATGTTGCAGCTAAATATCAAACAGGGGAATCAGAGAGTTTCAATAGCCGTGGATGTGTGGAGTATGATCAGACATGGGATGTCTCATGTAGGGTTCTTCTCTCCCTCCCTCCCTCCCTGCCTTGCAGGTTAAGAAAATTGTTGTAACTTGCTACAAATTTTGCTGCCTGTTTGGTTTCACAGCTCCCAGAGCCAGAATCCCATCTCCATTTCAGAGAGCAGCAACTCCATGCTAAGGTGGATGTCAAAATCCTGCTGGAAAGGGGCTGGGGAGGTGCTCCATGGATACTGTCCCCATTAAATGAGCACCAGGCAAGGTCTAATGAACCCAGCAGCTGTGGATCTGAAACACCGCCTGACATGGAAGATTTACAGGAATTCTAGAGAGCCTGTTGGGTACCTTTGATAAAAAGTCACCTTTACAACAGGGATATTGTTCTTGGTTGTACCGCAGTGCTGAGAGAAAAGTTGAATTTTGGGGGGAAGATATTAGCCCTTTCCTCAGCAGGACAGCCCTGATAGAGCAGAAAGCATTAAGAAAGCAATTTAAAAAACATAATGCTCAGGAAGAACATAATTTTACCACCAGCTGGGTGTTAAATTAATTGTGTGCAAGTCAAATGCGACACGAGATGGAAAAGTCAGGCTTAAAATGTGTGTCCTTTTCTAAGAGCAATTTTGTTTCTTGGTTGAAAACAAGGGGTGAATCTCAAGGAAAGCATCAGGTGATCAGTGAGTGATATCCTGATGGATTAGCCCAGCACACACCTGCCTGGAAATGCTCTGGGGCCAGGAGTGGGTTGTAACTCTGTCCAACACTGCGTTCTGGGCACCCTTGGTGTGTAGGGAGAGGAATTTTGGGATCAGGAAGGAGGCTGCCTGTGGATGGGCAGAGCCATGACTCATCTCAGCAGGCTGAGGGAGCTGCATCAGTGAAACCTCCGAGGCTGCAGAGTGTTACCGCTCCCATTTTCTCACTAGGTAAACTGAGGTCAGGGATGCTTTTTGACTTGCCCAAGGTCATGCACAAATTAGTGGTAGAGCCAGAAACAAGACCTAAAAGACCCCGTTTCCTTTCATTGCCGCAGTGTTTTCCATTGCAGATGCAGAAATGTTGTGGGTCTGTTGTTCAAAAAGAACCCATTACCCGTCTGCAGGGCTGGGATCAACCTCAAGGGAGATCAAATAGCCCCGTGGTGAAAAGGCATCCCAGAACAGCTGCCTGCTGCTGACTGGTTTTTAGACTGAGATTTCCTCAGTAGCATCGTTTCTGGTTCCCACTGAACACTTAATTCAGATTGATGGAGCCATCCTGCAAAGCAAGAAACTTTCACTTACAGATATGCAATTTCTGCACTTGTTCAAAACAGCCAGAAATGTTATTTATACCAAATTTACTGCTCAAAGCTATCAGCTGCTAAAGCCCCTCCCTGCCTGCTCCTTCCATCTTTTTTTTTTTCTTCTTTTTTTTTTTTCTTTTCTGGTCAGAATCTTGTTTTGGAAATACCCCAGACTGTAATAATTTTACTTGTACTGCATTACTTGGCTTTGTTCATCTACTGATGAAGTGCCAGCTCTGAAGTGCTGCCAGATGAGAGTAGGCATCCTGCAGCACTGAAGGAAACTTTCCTGGGATGATTTACTGGTCCAGTCACCCTGCAAATGCTCTGAACAAGGCTCTGCCCTCATGGGGTTAAGGTGGGAAGGTGCACAAAAAATCTCATGCACTGCACCCACCAAAGCCCAGGGAAGGGGTTGCAGCTTCAGCTGGACCAGCTCTGGCCAAGTGGATGATAAAATGAGCAGCAGCAAAATTTTAGGGGTGATTCAGGTTCCCAAGCAAGGCCATCCACGGTGTGAGGCAGCAATGGGAATGGGGGAAATTCAGCCACCAGCTCCCCATGGTCCCACTCCAGCCTCGCCTCCCTGCTGCTTTGAACTCCAAACCAGGGTTAGTTCAGTTCTCAGGCCCAGATTCACTCCAAAGATCTGAGTCTTGATGAACATTTTAACTAACTTGGCCCAAACCCCCAGTTCATAAGAGAACACAAATCCAGGCACTTTGATGTGGTCTGAGGTTTTGTAAAGAAAGGTTCAGCTGGCTCTCGAGTTGACTTTGGGTTTGGCTGCTCCTCCTGGGTCACTCCAGCCTGAAGTGGGCTGGCCAGGGCTGCTGTCACTGTCACAGCAGCTCTTGGCATTGCCAATTGTAGAGAAGCAAGAAAATAGTGGCACAAAGATGCCATTAACTCTTTGCAGGCTGCACCGTGATCTGCCACAAGGCCTTCTAGAATTTCATCCCCTGATGGCTTCCTACAAAGAACTCACCCTCTGCAACAACAGAATTTAAACAAGCAGATCATCTTATGTGCTTTTCTTGGGTTTGAGTCATTTTAATAGTTTAACTTGCCTCTTGGTAAGGTCTACTGAACTATTACTGCAAAAATCAGAATGCCAGAGTTTCCCCTCATTATTCTCCCTTGCACAGATTTCAGGGGGTAGGTGCAGTATCTTAGCAAAGAAAAAGGAATTTTTTTTCCTGGGAAAATGTGATGGACAGCAAGTGAAAGTGAGCTCCTGGGGAGTGAAGTCCTTTGGGTACTTGTGGATGTCAGTGCAGTGGCACCCCAGCTCACTGACCAGTAACTAGCTTGGTTGAAGTCTGCCTCAGCAGATCCAACTACAAAGACTTGCAGTTTTGAAGGACTCCTTTCTTGCAAGAATATATAAGAATCCTTTCTAAGAACAACTGCTTAAGTCCCTCCTGTGATCTCCCACAGTAGACCTAAAAAGTAGATTAAGAAAAGTAATAAGCTAAAGGAAAAAAACCAGTGCTTTGCTCATTTATTTTATACATTAAGGGGAACACTGACCTTCAAGATCTCTTTTTTCCATAGAATTCATGGTGATGAATAGAATGTATTCTGACTTTAAATGAAACAGAGTGCTTTGAAAAGACAGAAAATTAGCAACATATGGGCCAAAGGACCCAAAGAGATGAGAAAAAAGGAGGGGGAAGAAAATGAAGGGAAGTTTCAGATGTCGCTGTGATCCTGCAGCAGAATATTTTAATGTTTGTGCTACGAGGGGAGGTCAGGCCCCCTTTGGACATCCCCTGGTGTTGTGATGAGGCCTTTCTGTGTGCAAGGCAAATAGAAATTGCACTTCCTCCACTGCAAATGCTCCTTTAGACCGAACTAGAGGATGCCACAGAGGAAAAGGACAGCAGGATCTTACAGACAAGGTGATTTTCCCCTTCCTTATCCCCTGTCTGCTGTCACCCAGACGTGGTTGATTGTGTGCGATACATATCCCCTTCCAGATTCCACAAAAACCTTGGAATCTCTGGATTTTGGTCCCTGGTTCTTAGCTCTGCTCTGCCCAGAGGAGGACTTGGGTATGAGGCAGAAGAGTGGATGTCCTTGGGTGTCCCTGAGTGTCCCTGGGTGTCCCTGGACATCTTCACACTGCAGAACAGCCACCACCAGCTTCCCCACAGGAAGCTGTGCTGGGTCACACGCCAAAGGGACACCAAGCTGGCCACCAGCACTGCTCACAATCCCATTTTCCACAGCCCCTTCTTCCACAGCCCAGCACTTTCTCAAGTATTTCCCCCACTCACAACACCCCTGACACTTGCACCAGAGACAGGCCCTGCTTTGAACTCACCACTGAAAAAGCATTTGCTGATTTTTATTCAATTAAATAAATTTTAAAAATCGTATTGCCAATTATATTCCTACTATAACTTTTCCTTAACTTGCTTTTTTTTTTTGGAGGAAGAATTTCCATGTTTTTCTCACATGTATATTTGAAATTTTCCATTTCTACAGTAGTAGGCAGCCCACTCTGTAAGGAGTGGTTAGTTAAAAATAGTTTATGACCCAATCAAATGCTAATTACCTGAACCTTTTGGATGGCTGGGAATCTTCATCCAATCAGGAGTTGGCTAAAGCAGGAGCTGCAGTATCAAACTCTGCAGTTAACTTCGTGTAATCACTTAAGTGTCTTATTAATTGATTCAATATTCTTAATTAAATTTAAAAACATTCCCATTTTAATTAAGGTTTGATTCAAGCCAACCAGAGCAAGGGAACTTGGAGTGAAAGGTCCCAGCTCCACCCCTGATGCTACTGCAGCACTTGTGCTTGGAGAGGCCATGTGCTGATAGGAAATCTCTTCAGTGGAAGGGAATAAGTGCAGAAAAATCCAACCTGGCCATTCCTGTCACTGCTCTGGTGACACTGGCAAGTTCCACACTTATACATTATGCAGACAGCTATGAGAAACTAAATGCTATTTCTTTTTCTCCAAGTGAAACCAAATCTGGGTAAAATTAACATTCTATCCTGTGAGTACATTTAGTCCAGATCCAAGTCTGCTTATTTTTTCCATTCTGTCTCTGTCATTTAAGCTCATTTGTCTCTCAGCTGAAAAAAAAGTGGTTGTGAGGAGGGAACTGTTCTGCTGTTGTACAAGCATGAAAACTGTTCTGTGCTCCCCAAAACACCCCTAAGTCCAGGTTACTCCTTCATATACAGTCATATATATATATATATGTATATATATATATATATATGCACCACACTTAGGCATTTGCACAGATCTACCATCATTTTGCTCCCCGCCCCCCCCCACCCCCACACACACACATTTTGGAGTGTCTGGTTAAAAATTACTAAATTACTTTGGGCTTTGCTTCTCCTCTTGGCCATTGTGAAGCT
The DNA here is from genome assembly GCF_027887145.1 of Ammospiza caudacuta. NCBI lineage: Eukaryota > Metazoa > Chordata > Aves > Passeriformes > Passerellidae > Ammospiza > Ammospiza caudacuta. The sequence continues at coordinate 10,354,341 of NC_080611.1, forward strand.
TTGCATTTGCACAGGATGCACAAATATTTCTATAAAAGTCTCTTTTTAAATTTTTTCTTTTTTTTTTTGCAAATGCTGCTGCTTCCTTCCAGAGCTGTGCTTAAATCAGCAGAGTGTTAAAGCAGGGAAGTAAATAGGAAGCTTGTGAGTGAAATGCTTGATCCAAGAGCTCTTGCAGTAATAGCATAAACCCCTTTTGGCATTAACTGTGGCCCACTTTGGGGAAGGACAGGAGAGAAATTAAGCCCCTCTGGGCTTTGGCTTCTGTGCCAGGCCTGCCTGTTAAGGTCCTGCTTTGTGTGAGGTTGTTAAATGGCTCATGGATTATGGAAATCCTTTAGCAAATGGGCTCTCTGAGCAGGTCTTGGGTGTTTTTCAAAGAGGAAGTCAAAGTCTTGGATGGGGTTGAAAATTACAGATGCCAGGCCCAGCCCAGCACAAACTTCTGAGATGGTGGTGGGACAACTCATGATTTGAACACTGCTCGCTCTTACAGAATTAAAACTTCTTTTCAGTGTTTCATCTGGTCCAAGCTCCCCTTGTCTCCTGCAGCGTGGAAAGAAAACCCAGCTCAGTTCCTTGTCCAAACCCACCTGGATTTCCATGTCTGGGACAAAACAAGTGAGGCCAGCAGCACCCTGAGGTCACATTTGCCCTCAGAGCAGTGTCACCCAGCTCGAAGGCTCCTGGTCCCAGCTGGTTCCAGCAGGGAGGACATTGGCAGCCCGGGGACACCAAGCCATAAATGTGACCACAAAGTGACACCCTGGGCCCTGTGATCGGCCTGTCAGCAATGGCAGCCCCCGAGCCTCTCCTGAGCTGCTGTTGGACAATTTATTTGCAGATGGGCTCATTTTCAATGAGATGCTGGCTTTTCCCACAGCCCAGTTCACCCAGCCTCACACAGATCTGCAGGTGAACAGAGAGGAGACCTGAAAGCTCATCCAGTTCCTTCTTCTATCCCAGGCTGCTGTGAGCCCCATCCAGCCTGGCCTTGGACACCTCCAGGGATGGGGCTGCCACAGCTTCCCTGGGCATGATTTTCCCCTCAGGCTTCCTCACAGAACCTGAGCACTGGGATCTGTGCTCTCCCTGCCCTCCACCAGTTTCTGCTCTGCCCGTCAGGTCCTGCCCTGTGGGCCAGGAGGGCTTTGGGCCCAAGCCCAGTGGTGCCCTCACCCCGCTGAGGCTCCTGTGGAACAAATATCCCCAGCCAAGCCCCATCCTCACCTTCATCCCCACACCAACCCTCATCCTCACCTTCATCCCCACACCAAGCAATTCCAGGAGCAGAGGACACCAACCAGCATGGCCTGGGATGAGGTTATGCATCACCTCTGAGAAGGGAGGCCCCACAGGAGCTTTTTTTTCCCTGGCTTCCTTCCCAACTTCTCCCAGCCTTTCCACACCGTGCAGCACATGTAACATGGAGCCCTGAGGGCCATGCCCTCAGATAATGATTTTTAGGGTCAGACAAACTCTGCCCTTTGCTTCCCCTTTGCACCACAAGGACCCCACAGCTGGGGCCGAGAACACCAGCCAGAATCTCCCAGCCGTGGATTTGCAGTGACATCATGACTTTGTCTGGGTTTTTTTGCTTTGTTTCTTTTTTTTTTTTTACCCAAAGGGATCTTTCCAAGCTCACCTCTCATGGTTCCTTGCACTGATGTTGCTGGAAGAGATAAGGCTGTGTTTTGGCCAGAGTCCAGCTCAACTGTTGATGGAGCTCTGCAGTTCAGCACCGAGCTGCAGGACTCTTCCTTCAGAATAAAGGCTCCTTTTCAGTTTACAGACACAAATACGTGAATAAAAGCATATTTCATGCGTGATGTCTAAGTGTATCAATCAGATAACTGGAACTGGTGTGCGTGTGGAGAAATTTCTGACGTAATACAACTTGTACAAAGAAGAAAGGCGCTTTCATTAATCTGCTGCTTGGAATGTCACTTGTGCACCAACGAGTGATTCAGTAAGAACTTGGAAAAACAAATGAAGCCATCGCTTTCAAATATGCAGGAGCCTCCCAAATTACAAGAATGACTGAGTGCACAGGATTCACAAGCAGGAAAAGACACCCAGATCCCAGAAAGGTCCAGAAAAATAACTGGAAAATGCAGAGCAGGTAGGTATAAATTATGCTGATGTGTGCAACAGAAAATAAATCAGTTCACATTGTTCTCTCTTTTCTCAGGAAAGGAGGAAATCAACACAAAAAATAAGATCCTGAGGAACAGAGTTTGCAACAATCCTCATGCAAATTGCCTTTGTAGTGTGAGTACAGAGGGGACTTGAGGACTCCTGCCAAGATTAAGAGTCTCCTGCATTCAGATCCCATGTCCTGTTGAGATTTACAGCTTGTCTGTAACATGAGGACAGAGTCTTCCATCATGTCCTTGTAGCCCCAAGAATGCACAATATCCAAGACTCATTGGGACCAGCTCACACAGATACAGGAGGTGGATCCAGACAGCAAAATTCAGCCCTGGATACGGATTTAAATGCCCTGAAGAATGGCGAGTTTGGATTTACTAGAAAGCACTACATTAAACTTAAATGGAAGGTTGTATTTGAATCAAAGAAAGGAAATTAAATTTAGGTGGAAATTCCACCATCAAAAATTTCTGCAGTGTGTTTCAGTATTTTGTCACCTATAGATGGTAAATATTGTTCTATCCTTGGACATCTCCACTCTATCTTAAGTAACTTTTGTTTAGGCACAAGATGATATTTAATAATATTATTTAATCTTAAGTGAGAAACAGTTTCTTTTCTCTGAGAATGAATAATTTCCTATAATTTTTTTTATTACTCACAAGTATTTATAAGGTGTCTGTCACACAGGTATCCAAGTGCCAGGTTTTTTTCTTGTGAAGAAAAATTAAGCTCTTTGATTATTTTTAAAGGTAAATTCATACCAAGCAAATGAAGCTTTCATTTAAGAGGTATTTAAAGAATAGTTGCAAAAAAAAGGAGGAAACACCTCTCCAGGGATAATAAGAAAACTGTATCTGCTTTACAGCTGTTGTGACCCTTTCCAGTATCTCCCCAAATGTGGTCTTGTACCACTGATGATCCACGGAATATTTGCTGGAGCTCCACAGAGATCTTGTCTCTCTTCCCTATTTTCAGTTCCTGAAATATATATATATAATATAAAATAATTAAAAATACACATTATTCCTTCCTAATGCAGCTTTCCTGTCGAGCATCCATTGCTCTTGACAGAGGGAAGTCTATTGAGGCAGGTCCTAGTGAGGCAGGCATGCAGTCAGTTCTGCTGCAGGAAAGGAAGAAAGGGGAAAGGAAATCTGGAATTTAAGAGATAACTCGGAGTAATGAACATTTCCCCAGGACAGGTTGCTGTCCATACAGAAAAATGAAGCTGTCCCTTTTTTGGGGTCTGGTGGCACCATTGGCTCTTGCTGGGGATGAGAGAAGGAGACACACCCAACATGAGCTCAGCCAAGTGTCCCACTGAAAAGTGGCATTTCCCCACAAAATGAAGAAGAAACTCTTGAGTCCCTCTCCTGTTTTGCAGGGTAGGTGCAGCAAACGAGGCTTCAGCCCCCAAAACCATCCTTGGTGCTCTTAGTGCTGGATCCTTCTCCAACGAGGCGTGGAGTAGCAGCGACAGGATAAAGGAATGCCGAGATAAAGGAAGCCGGTCAGCAAAGGGTTAACCCCCCAAGGACCAGCACAAGCGATAACAGCACCCTGCTAATGACAGTGCTGGGATAGCAGCTGATAACAGCGACACGGGCCACCCAAAAATGTGTCAAACGTGTCGGTGCTTTGGGGTAAATTAACTGATTTTAGTGCTGCACCTCACACGTGGGGAATGTTTTGGTGACTTTTATGCCATAGAGAGGGGAGCAGAGGAGAGGGGAGTTCGCAGCTTTAGTGCAGCCTTTATTTTCCCTGGGAATCTCAGTCTGCAGGGGCAGGGATGGAGCAGCAGCTCTGCAGCCTCACCCCTTCCTCATCCCTGGCTCTGATCAATGCCACCGCACAGGACAGAGCTTCCAGCCAAACCCTCCCATAGAAAGGTTTAGCTCAAACCCTGTGTGGGGCTGATAAACATCTGAGTCACTTGGGGCATCTGCACCGAGGAGGGGACATTTCCCAGCTGCTGCTGTGGGTTTGCACAGGCTGAGTGCGATGACACAGTGAGTGCCCAAGGACCAGCCCAGCATTCCCACAGATTTATCCTGCCCGTGCCATTTTGTCCCCATCCAAAAAAGCTCTGCCCATTCCAAATGGCAAGGTTAAGAATTATGCCCAGCTAATTATATCCTGATAAAAACACCAGCCTCATTATTCCATCCCAGTTCTTATTTTCATATCTAGTTTATGCTTATTCGAAGTAAACATCCTCAAATTATTATTATTTTTATGCTTTCTTAAAAATACAAGATACCCCCAACCTTATTTTCAGGGATACATGTACATTAGAGATAAGGTGATTAAAAAAAAAATAAAGTCATTTTATACTGTTAACTGTAAGCAGAAAACAATAAGCTCCCCATGAAAATGCACAAATAAAGCAACACATGGGCCTCGAATGCTAGAAGTTCAGTAATTGCTTTTCTGATAAAATGTTTTCAACTTCTAAATATTATTTTTATAGCTAGAAATCTTGCTTTGAGACAATGGGCTAGGAGCTGGCATTCCCCACATGTTTTAGACAAATAATGCACTCCTGATAGAAAGCAATTGAAGAATTGCTCCTGCCTTGTGGGTATTATATTTTTTAATCTACCAATAAGTTTGGTTTTTCTTTCTTTTTTTTTTTTTTTAGTTTTACAGAAAGTAATTCCAAACTGTAAGCCACGACTGACCTGACTACTTATTAAAAATGCTAATATGCTTTTGTGCTTTGATGTCTGGTGAACAATAAAAGGGAGAGAGTTACTCTGGGACACTGTAATCCTTTATTTGTCACTAAGTTATGACACCCAGCAGAGCTGTGTGACAGTCCAAATCAATCATCCCCCGTGCACTGCAGGCCTTCTCTGCCTCCTGCAGAGTCTATGCAGTTTAATTAGCTTTTTTTCACACTAGCATAATGTACATCTGCAGCTTCAGCAAGAAAAAGAAATGGAGGATAGTTCACTGGGATACGGTGCCTTAAAAAAGTTCATATAAAAAAAAAGTCTGAAAGAAGAAACATCACAATCCTTTGTAGTTTACTTCAGAGGAGTTTGCGGTAGAAATCTACAGGACTGGGTACTCTATATTGTTAAATGTAGATTTTTTTTTTTAACCTAATAAAGGGCTTTTCAGCTAAAATCTCAGATGGCATTTAAAGCCTTGTTCTTTTCTAATGGTCTATATCTTTTATACCTTCTTCTCGCGGTTGATCATGCAGCAGCTCATTATCTGCTCCTCTCCCCCTCCCCACGGTGGGCTGGCACAATGGAGGCTTCAAACTGATATTTGCTGGTTAGAACTCACTGCCCCATCCCTGGCTGGAGGAGGGAAAGCCCTGCTCCCGCCCACCAGCCCCGACCCCATGGCCAGAGCCCGCTGCACGTGCTGGATCCACAGTAAATAAGAATTCCCCACAATCAGCCAAGCGGGAGCCCATGGGAGCGTGGGTGGAGAGGGGCAGGCAGGGGCTGAGCCCGCCTGGCATCCCCTCAGCCGCCCTGCCCGAGAGCAAGCGACGTCAGGGGAGAGAAAACCTTCAGATAAATGGGATTCCGTCATCCTAAGGAAATATTTCTGGCCTTATTAGGCTCGTGGTCGGGTCTGATGACACATTCAATCAAGTGAAACCAACTCAGGCTCTGCCTCGTTTCAGAAGGGCAGTATCCCTTTCCAGCCGTTCCAGCTGAGCTGATAGAAGTTGTTAAATGATGGTGCAAGCTAAACTGCCTGGCTTTTATTTGCCTTTTCTCCCCTCCATGTACCCCGAGGAAGTTTAAAGGCCAGAGTGACCCTTCCTCATGCCATTCCTCTGAGCGTGGCCACAAAGGAGTCACCTGCAGGACTCGGCAGTTGCTTTATACAAATGCCAGATTACATTACCAGAGGCTTGTCACTCCTAACAACCTCCCAGCAGAGAAATGCATCTGAGGAGACGACGGCTTGGGTTCAAACAGGAGCACTCCATGAGAGCCAGCACTTCCCATCCGCGGCTGGAGGAGCTGGGCCGTGCTGGGAGCGCCTCACAAAGGCTGTGCCTGCGTGGGGATGGGGTCCAGTGGGTCACCCTGGTGGAGACCACCACAAAGGCTGGGGAGCACTCAAAGACGTTTATCAGCCTCTTGATTTTGAAGCAGAACTCTGCCTTCAAATAGCAGCAATTTGCTTAAGATCTGCTCGGAGTGCCAATGTTCCCCTCCAGCGCCTTCGCCCGTGAAATGCAGACGTGATGCACCAGTTCTGGGCTCTAATGAAAGAACAAGAGCACTGGCCAGACCTACTGTCAAAGACCCTTTCAGAGCTGTACCTGAAACTGTCTTTTAAACAGCACCTCTCTAATCCTTCAGTGCAAAAATACTTTATCCTCTTGTGGGAATTATACATATTTCCCAGTTCAAAGAGGTATAAAATATAAATGTACGTCTGTACAATTCAGCATTAAGAAGAGTAAATAGTGTACAGTGCCTTTTCATCTTTAGATTTCAAGTTGCTTAAGCATTTAGAGACTACAGTTGGCATTTCTTGCTGTGCTGCTTCTTGGTCTAATGCTATTATTGAAAATACTTTTATCCTGGGCCTTGGCTGGGGTAATTCCTTTGAAAAATCTTATTCCACACTTATGCCAGCAATTCTCCTCTGTTTCCCCCTTCCAAAACAGATAATTCATTAAAACCATAATATGCAGTTTTAACATATTTCCAGTTTAAATGTTTAATGGAGTGTTTGAGGTCTGGTGGACAAAAGCACTAGATTTCTTGCTCAGAAATGAAACATTTTGAAATTATGACAATAACCCAGCTGAGCTCCCCTCTGTGAAGAGCAAAGAGCAGCCATGCTCCTCATGAGAGAGTTTATCCCACAGGACCCTCTCCTGGGTGTTTCAGTGCAAGCAACCACTTCCCTCCCAAAGCATCCCAAAGATGGATCTTCAAGGACTTGGAGAAAGACCAGCAGAGGAGCAGCCCACGTGTCATCAGCCACACTCTCAGGAGACCAGAGCACGTTGGGCTCCTCAGAAACACGACCAGAAGGACACACACACTCCTCCTGCTCTTTATGCACACACCAGGGGACTTGCAGGGACACTTCATCAGCCAACACCTTCCTCCTGGCCCGTGTGCCCAAACCACTACACTCCCAGTTCCTCTTCCCAGGGAGAGCCTGTGGGTTTTTCTTTTCATTTCCACCCCCATCCTTCCTGGCCAGAGGACAGCCCTCACCCCAGAACAGGCTCCAAGACAGGTAGTGCAGGGTGCCAGGGAGTGTTGTTTGATTAGAGGAAAGGATGAAAAGTGAGATGAAACTTCACTCCTTCCTGTTTCTTATGCCTTGTTAGTGAAAATCTTTTGGGGATGAGGAAAACTGAGAGCTTTAAGGCTTCCCTGTAAGAGAGAATTTAGAGCAGAAAAGAATTTTCCCCTGTATTTCAGCAGGTTATACATTGAAGTGAAAGAGTTCCCAATCAAATAATAAAAAATAATTTGTGAGCCATCTAATGCCTTGCCTTTTGCAGGAGAAGCATTGCTTTGGTGAAGAACAGCCAGAGGAAGAGGAGCAGGGGCTGGTTCTGGGAACAAGATGAAGAGATTGAGTCTGTTTTTGAGAAAGGCAGGGGAGGGTGGTTGAAAGCATCACACTTCCACTGGAAGATGCCCCAATTACACATTGAAGACAAATCATGGTATTACCCTCATTTGCCACACCATCATCTTCTTCAGGGAGATCCAAAAAGCAGAATTTTCCTTGTTAGGGCTCAGCAGGTGAGATCTGCAAGAGCTTTCAATGCTGCTACTGCCCCATTCTCACCTTGCCCTGCCCCTGTGAGATGTTCCTGCCCCTGTGGCACAGGGAATCAGAGGCTCAGCCCTGCAGAATCTGGGAGAAAACCCTCCTCCTCCTCCATGGAGCTGCTGGTTTCCCCTGGAGAGCTCGTGGTGCCAGCACAGCTTTGCTCTTCCAGCTCTGCAGGCGAGGGGTGGGCAGGGGTAGGACAGAGGGAAGGGGAAGTGGGGATGTGATAACATCTGCAACCAGCCCAGCAGATCTGCTGGATTCACCTGCCAGCCCTGAGTCAGACAGGAGGTCAGTGGGAGCCATCTCTGTGGCTGGGTGGTTGCCTCCAGCAAAGCCAGGACCTGCTGTTCCAGTGAGGGAGCAGCACAGGGATCCCACCCCGTGCCCGGGTTTTGGAGCTCTCGCTTTGCTGACACTGGAAAGGCATCAGAGAAGATAGGAGGGTACTTATGCAAAGACTTCTATCAATGGGGAGGCCCATCTTCAAAGCTTTGATTTTACCAGGTGCTGGCACCCCTTCTGAGAGCTGTTCTTGCTTGGGGGGATTCCATCTCAAAGTCTTCACATCACAGGAAGGGGAGCCTGGCTTTGAAGAGCCTCACCAGCAATGGGCCAAACCTCCTATTTGCATTTCATTCTTGGCTGTGTGAAGCTGGTTGGCACCAAACAAGCATTTTGCAACCTTTTTAAAGCAACAAGGAGCAGTGTTTGCTGACACAACTCAACACCAGGACTTGTACATGTGCATACAAATGGGAAAGTCACCAGCAGTCTGGGCAGGTGTAGATGAGGGAATTAGAGTTAGAACAAAGCAGTGGTGCACTTGGAGTATGCCCATCAAGTTGCAACAAGCTGAAGTTAATGTTAAATTAAGGGATGTACTTCCAGCATTTGCACTTGGCAGCTGGTTTGATTTCTGAAGTGAAGCCATGAAGAGAACATTAAATTGAGTTTATTTTAAGGCTGTCTTGTTTGAGTGGCTTTGCTGATGGTCCTGGGAATCTGTGTCACTTTGGACTCCAGCAGAATTTCTGCTGGATCCTCAGCACAGCCAGTGGGGCCTGCCTGGTCAGGGAGCAGCATCTTGCAGTATTTCAGAAGCACAAAAGGCATTGCCAAAGGCCACTCAAACTTGTTTTTAACTTCAACTTTACAACTTTATCCAACTCAGAGATTCTTTAATTTCCTAAAGGTTCTTAGAATATAGGGCAGTGCTGACATAATCAAAGCAGCCAAGTCTCCTGGCTCAGACACCGTCTTTGACCTTTCTGTGGTTCATTTTCCCTCTGTCACTTACTTTGCAGTGGAATTGCAGAGCTTCACCCTCTAGTGTCTGAGGAGGAGTTTGGAAGGCATTTAAGAAATGAAGGTCATTAGACATTACCTTTCCTGCTGCAAGCCCTTGCATGATGCACAGAGAGGATTATTATGCGCTTGCCCTTTGGTGTAAACAAACCTTGGAGCTGTTCTCTGCCATGTAACCAGAACAAAGCCCTTTGCATCGTTAAACCTCCAACATGAGAGACTCAAGGAAAGCCTATTTACCATGCAGAACACAAGAAAGGTTCCCAAATAATCCAAGACAAAACGTCTGTGCTGGGAAAGTACAGAGGTGGGACTGTTGGTTTCCCTTTTATGAGGATCCCCATATTCCCCAGCTCCCCACTGGGCTGGCACAAAGGACCTGGAGCTGCTGGTCCTCCCTGCTCTGCTCGCTGTCCACAGAGAACTTCAAGAAAGTGCAGCAAATCTTACATCATGCTCAAAAATACTTTGTGTAGTGGGTGATCTCTTGGTGCCTGGAGACAGGTTGACAAAAAAGAGGGTTCCCAGGGAGTCAGAGCTTTACATTGAACCCTGAAGACATAGAGAAACCGCTTTGAACTGCGTGTGCCTCGGGTTCTGCTGCAGCACAGATTGTCTGGTTGGGCTGAGGTTGAAGCCAAGGACTTGGTTCAGGTCAACATACCCAGGGAGGGGGTCAGAGCCAAGGAGGAGCCAAGGAGGAGCCAAGGCCAGAACGTGGCTGCTGTGCCAGCAGGACTTTGGGAACTATCCAGCCTACTGCCCATCCCAGCACAGCAGTTATAAGCGCAGAGCTACAAACCAGAGCTCCTTTTGCCATTTCCCATCCTTCAATCCTTCCCCTTGGCCATCCAAGCACAGCCTGGCCGTGTGGGAGCACGAGGAGGCAGCTCTGCTGGGGCGGGTGTGGGATGTGGCTGGCAGGGACTGTGCAGGGCTGCTGCTCTCCCATCACAGCGTGGCAATCAAAGCCCCACGCTCAAAGCCCCGCGCTCGGCTGAGGTGCTGCCCGCGGGGTCTGCAAGGGCAGCTCTCCTGCTTCTTTGTTTAAATGCTGGCCCATTTGTTGACTTGGAGGCACCCACTCCTTAGCAGAGGCAGCAGCACTGAAATCGTGGCTCGCTCTAATGAGCGTCCCTTCAATAACCATTGCCCTGATTTTTGATACCTGGAGAGAAGATGCACCAGCTAGGGAAGAATTTATCAAAAACACGCCACTGACTAGACATCAGAGGGAACCTCAAAGGGACAGTGAACTAGAACAAAGAACAAAAACATTTACAGAAGTGCTACGCTGAAAAAAAGGGAAAGGGAAAAACCGTACTAACAACAGTAACAAGGTCAGCTATAAAACCAGAATTAAAAGGCACTGCTGGGGAAAAGACGACGACTCAAAAAGGCACCAAGAACTAAGAACACAGCTTGCCAATCAGATCTACACAGATTCCCCTTGATATCTTCCCACTAACAGGCTTTCCTGCAGGACAAGTAAAAAGTTTAAGCGGCCGGCTCTGTGAAGGTGGGCTGGAAGCAGGAAAGCAGATTCACAGCTTTTAACACAGATTCAGGTTCTCCATCAATGGGATGACTCAGAGGCTCGGGGGCTTGGCAAGTGGAGCTGTGCAGTGGCCCGGAATGTGAGCAGCCCTCCAACAAAACCCATTTAGGGCAGTTGGAAAATTTGAATGATTATTAATGGAGGTTGACACCTGAATGGATGAATGTTCTGGCTGGTGCTGCCTCTGCCACTCACAGCCTAGGGCTGGGGGGACACTGCTGTAAATCACTGCAAATAAAGGTCCAGCCCTGAGCTCCACTAAACTGGGACTAAAATTAGGATGGGTTGAAATCCTGCAAAAAAAGCCACTTCCTGAAGAAATTGAGGTTTTCTACTCCATGACAAAATAATTTAATTTCTTTTTTAAATTTCAGTCTCTGGTAATATGAAAGTTTTCAGGGTTCAAGGAAAATACCCAGGGCTTTTCTACACAGAAAGGTCCTTGCACAGCTGCTCTCTTTGCCTCCTGTCCAGAGGCACTCATGCCATCTTCTGTGCATCCAACCAATGCCATCCAAAGGGAGGGTATTTATCTCCCACCCACCCTTATTGGTGCCACAGAGAACCTCTGATTCCCTATGGGACATTCCCAGGTATGCCCCACATTAAAACCAGGGGAAGAAAATCATCTTGGGATTTCAGTTCTGGATGTTCCCATTCCCTCATTGATGAAGGGACCAAAAAATATTAATGGCCAATACAGGCACCAAATTGTGAATATGTGGGCACAGATAACAGAGAAACTTTCAGAGCCAGATCAGCTTCTCAGCTTGGACCTGTCCTCTGGACTCCTGAAAGCTGCCTACAGAAACTTCAAGAAAACTGAGTGACCTTTCCCCAGAAACAAGAGATTTTCAGTCTTCCAAGCCCTGATATGTCCCCATCACATCCTGCCAGCTCGTCCCAGCTGGGGTGGAGCTGTGCTTGCACAGGGATAAGCAGATGGAGTCCTTATGAGCCCTGGGGCACCTCCCTGACCTCTGCACAATCCATGTCCCACCAGCCTGGGCAGATCTCCTGAGTGACCTGTGGAGTCCAGAATTGCATGAAATGTCTACACTGAAGTCACAGAACAGCTCAGGAGATGTCACAGAGCTTGAACTGCCTTCCACAGGAATATTCACTGCACAATCAGGGGAGCTGGTTACCCTGGCTGATCAGCAGGGATGGACAGGTTCCTCTGCAGGAGAATGAGAGCAGGAGCTGACCTCCATCCACTGCTCCTAAAGGAACCCCTCTCTCCCTGGGAAGCTCTGAACACCAAGACCAAACATCAGGCACTGTGAACACCCTTTAATCATATGCCTCCCACCAAGAGCTCTCCAAAATCAGGACGGCTTCTATGGGCTGGGCACTAATATTCCATTTTTAAAGCAGGTCCTGGCTGCTTTTTTCCCAGTCCCTTCCCTGCGAAGCTGTGCTTGTTAGTGAAAGTGAAGAGACTTTTGATTTCTAAAGCCAATGTTAGAATGAGCATTTCCCCGTGAGAGCACCTGGTTCTCATGTTTAATGAGTAAACACAAGGAAACACAGGCTTGAAGAATGATTGTTCCCAACATCATTACTTCTGAACCCGACATTAAAGCAAAGTAAAAGACAACAGCACAGCAGTTCTTTGTTTTTCCACCACTCTCCCTAAAAAATATCTTTAATGAGACACATTTGAAGTCTAACATGGGGCCATTCTCCTAGATTATAATTGATAAATCTCCCATATTGGTGTGGGGGGAAAGTATTGTGTAATAATTACTTGTTCCTTTTGAGGAAATAAATAAAATATGAAAAATGTAATTACTAACGGGAGCAATGCAGCGAGCGGGTTTCCCGCGGCCCCGCCGACCAGAGCGCGCGGAGCCGGGATTTCAAAAGTCTCTCTGCGAGTGCAGCATGACACACAAGGATGTTGCTGCTGCTCGTGTTTGTTTTCCAAGTGCCAACTTCTCCAGTTGGAGTCACTGGCTCCTTTGAAGTCCTCGCATTTACTCCTGTGCCACAATTAATTTCTCTTTAAAAGGGAACAAATTGCTGCTCTTGCTCTTGTCGGGCGGTGTGGGGTGTGAAGGGAGGGCTCTGCCAGCTGCAGGGAGGGGACAGGGATGGTGTGCTGGGGTCCCTGGGCATGTGGGGGTGTCAGGGCCCTGTTTCCCTGGCACACTGGGAGATGTGAATCCCACTGTGCTCAACAGACACATGGTTTTCCTTGCGTGCCAGCTCCTCCTCACTCCACTCCCTGCACTGCCCATTATTTCAAATTTTCGTGTAAAACCACATTAATTTCACTTAAAACCATCTCCAGCATGTCTCAGCTGGGGCAGTCCCCCATCCTGCTGTGTGTTTTGGGGGTTTAATCCCTGATCCTGCCCTGGGAGAGATGTGCACACCCACCCAAAGCCCATAACAGCAGCTGCCACAAAATGGTTTTCAGGTCCTCGTTTTTGTGCCTCTCCATGAGGCAGCAGAGACCTGCTGGCCTTGGCAAGGTCACCACCTCCCTCTCCTCTCCCTGGAGCATAATTCTTGCTCCAGCTGCTTAGAGGGAGGAAAAACTTACAGCAAAGGTGCCTAAAGACACTTAGACCTGAGAAATTCGCTGTTTCTCGTGAGACACAAAGATTTTCCCTGAACTTTGAGCAAAGTGGATTCACTGCCTTGTCTCTGGCTCAACTGCATCCAGTATCTTCTGGGAATGACCCTCTTCTTCCCTCTGCAGCCTGGAAAGTTCACACTCTGCCGCAGTCATTAATCGTTCAGAAATTCTCAGCCAACCCACAGATAAAAGTTTCGTTCAGCCCTAAATTAGTTCAAGTTCCAGACTTCTGATTCTCAGATAAAGCTGTCAAATATATATTCAAATATCTATATTCATGCCTTCTAGACCTTTTTCTTTTCTTGCTTTTTTAACCATTGCTTTGAACAACAACATGAAAATTTAATGGATTTAGAAGTTTTCAAGCCAATTCTCCCCCTCCTAATTTTGTAGAATGTTATCATAAATGTTTTATGATGTTTAAAAAAAAATAAATTGCTCCTTAAAGTAACAATTTGAATTTTTCAAGCACAATGAAGACCTTTATCTTATTCACAGTTGTCATTTTCTGTTTAGCATCACAACACAGTACTAATAAAAAAATGCATTTGGATTGCCTTAAGCAGTTTTGCTGATTTTAATGTATGGTACAGCCTTGTTCATGTTATTCCTTTCTATAGAGCGTCCTTAGATCTTTGTTCTCCAAGCACATAATTTATTGTTTTTTAGAGAGGGCAGGTTACCTACAGAGCATGCTTTCCCTACCAAAAAAAAAAAAAAAAAAAAAAAAAAAGGTGACTTTTTGATTCAAATACTAAGTGGTAAAATTCTAGCAAAGACAACCATCAGTACATTACTGTAGTTTTCTGAATTATAATCGTTCAGTTTGGTCCTGAGACTGCAAAGTCCAGCCTGATTAATACCCAAGAGCAATTTTCAGCAAAGTGGTAGAAAGTATTTCACTACAAACCCGAAGTATTTCACTATAAACCCAAAATATTTCACTGTAAACTCACTGCTGGCCTGAAGTGCTGTCAGCAAAGCAAACCTTTCTCGATTGATGTCCCTCCTCATCCATCGGCCAAGAGTGTTTGTCCATGAATAAAGGTGGAAAGGCCCTGAAAACTCCTAATTTAAACCTGAACTGCAGGTGAATTAATCCTGGGGTGCCCTGGACGCGGGGCAGGGTGAGCAGCACACCTGGGATCAGCCTCAGCATCCCAAATCCCCCTGCGGGGCTGAAGAGAAGGAGCAGATCTGTTGGGTCTCCCCACTGAATAGATTTGTAGCTTTCCAGGCTCTGGGCTCAAAAGTGCAGCTCTTTCAAGTTCCCAGGCAGCAGATTTTTCTCTCCATCTTTTGCTTTTGAGAATTCTAGGAGCATCTTCCATTAAATACGAAGATGTTTAGCCTTTTAACCCTCTAAATGTGATACCACGGGCTCCAGTGATCTATTGTCAGTTAAATTCACCCTCTACACTCTCTACTCCAGCCTCTCTCTTGTATTTTCCTCCCTGCTGCGTGCTCTTATCCCTGCATTGAAAATATGCTTTTAAACTAACACACACTATTAGTTATTTTTAGGTATCAAAGACATTTTTCTCAAGATCTTTCTTCATTAATTCACTAATTCACTTTTTTTTGTCTTGATCCCGTTTGCCCCATGTTCTTTATTGTCTCTTAACCCCGATGCTCAAAAGGCGTCAGCACAGATTAACAGGGAGCCTGAGAGCTTCTGGAGAGCAGCATTTCATGTTCTCCTGCATCCTTTTAATCAGGTTTAAACTCTTGTGGCCTTCTGTTTAAGTTCAGTTTGAAAACAGCTAGCAAGCCTCAAATGAAGACCAAATAAAACACATCAGCATCCCCCTTTTTTCCTATTTTGACACACATTCCAAATACACAGCAATGTAATGGGAGCCAGGAAAAAAAATATAATGAGAAAGTTTTGCCCTTTCTATTAGAGCTGCAAATAATTTTGCTTGAGCTGGTCAATAAGAGGGAGGTATCATAAAGCTATGACAGAGAAAATCCTCCTGTATCTCCTCCTGAATGGTAAAATAAATATTGAGGGCAAGAGATAAGTGCTGCAGAAGATGTGCCGTAGACCTCTGGAACAGACATCTCTGGGAATCCACAGTAATAGATCCCAAACCTCAAACTGAAATGCTTCTCCACACTGGGGTTTTCAGTATTCAATCCCAGCAGTGCCTCTGAATCTGCAGCCTGAGTCCATCTCAAATGGCATCCCAGTCCTAAATAATACATTATTGCAAAAACTGTAACTCTATCCCCCACAGACTGCCTGCCCCAGTAATAGCTTCTTATTCCCAATTGCTTTTCCCACCCCAGAATGAGGAAAGGCTGAGCTGGCAGTTAAAGCAGGGGATTGTGAGCTGGGGGTCTGGGGTCTAATCCCTGCTCAGCTCCTCATATACTTTGGGAAAACACTTCACTTTTCTGACCTGAAAAATAAGGTGGCACTTCTTTATGCTGGGACTTAGTTCACCAAACTTTGCAAATGGATTTGAAATTCATAACTGAATAATACTCTAAAAGGTCAGAGCATAATTAGGAAATAGCTAATAACCTCTTCTTATTTTCTATTGCTGGGCTTGGCATAAGAAAAATAATTTAGACTAAAACCTCAGGGATCTCAGAAGACTCATGAGAAGCCTGAACTGGCACAAATCTTTTCCCTATGGATGTCCCAGCAATAGATTTGGATGAGTGCAGTTACCTCCTTTGAGAGTTCCAGGATGTTTCCCAAGGCAGGGAGAATGAAGAGGCTGATGTGAAGAGGCTTTGCCTTTAGGAAAGGGACCAGCAATGGAAGAGCTGTGCAGCCTTGGGAAGAGAGGAAATTTCAAAGGGAACTTCTGCCATCACTGCCTGTTCTGAGCAAGGCCTTGGCAGTGATGGTAACAGATCTGAGCAGACTCTGAAGCAGAAGAGGCACTCAGGAGGGTCAGCCTGGGATCTGTGACCTGGTGGTCAGTGCACAGAGCCAAGGATATGCCCAGAAAACAGGGAAGGAAGGACATGCAGGGAAAACGTGTCCTCAGAAAGCACCAGCAGCTCATTGGAGCAATGGAGACCAGGAGTGACTTCATGCCCAAGCTGAGGGCTGAGCACTTTGGGAATCCTCTCTCCAGTGGGGTGAGAGAGGCAGAGACCTGCTGCACCCCGCTGTCCTCCCCGAGCCGCCGCCCCAGCCGCCCGCCTTGCATCCTCTGTTGGTATCCAAAAAGAAAACCAGAAGAAAAAGTCTCAGATTATGCTAAGCAGCAGATCCTTGTCACCCCACCTCTGCCAATCACCAGATAAAAGGAATCATTATTTTAAGACCCCTGCAGATGTCTGTCTGTCTTTTGTAATGAAGCCGTGAGCAGCCGCGATGGCCGCGGCACCATTAATTGGAGCACCCACGGTGCCGGCTGCTGCACGGCTCCTGTTTGTGTCACACCAGCCATTCCTCCTCCTCCAGCAGCTCTGCTTTAAGGCAGACACACATGTCTGCACACATTTGGATCCAGGTGGCTCCAGAAAGCCAGGCCAGGCTCTTTTGTGAGGGCAATGTCTTCCAGAAAGCTGCTCTGGGGGCTGCTGGAGACAAGGTGTCCTGTTGGCTTTATGGAAACCAGCGCCACTGGCCACCCAAGCACTCACTCCTCACTGCCTGCCACCTGCAGCAATAAGCTCCATCAGGTAATTAATACCAGCATTTTCTACCTGCACTACAAGATCTGCTACAGAGAAGACGGTTTTGTTACTTTTTAAAGAGCTTTCATGTGGTTACTGGGGCTTGCGGAAAAAGAAATAAAAATTCTCATTCCCCCCCAACAGCAGTCTGTACAAGTTGCTTTGTATTTTCCTCCTCCCATACCCCCTTCCACGATTTTGGGGCTTTCAAGTCATGTAATGTATCAACGTGGCACTGGGAGAACAGTGAAAGAACAGAATCATCACAAGGATGTTTGAAAACTCTACAAAACTCTTCAGCAGCAGGGCAAGGTTAGTTAGCAGCTTTGTTTACTTTAGTTTCATTGTGCCTGGTCGTGCATTTTAGGACCATTTTGGTTCATCTTGGGTGCAGCCCTGGCTGGGCTCTTATGCTGCCCAAGGTGGATCAGTGGGAGGAGATGCTTTTAATAAATCCCTGCTTTATTTTCTTTAGCTGTGTCTAGTCTCTGCTCTAGGTCAGCCTTCACAAGGCATCAGCACAGCTGGAATCCCTGCAAGGGATCAGAGACCTGAGCACCAAACACAGCAATTACACCAAAGGCACCAAACACACTCCTGGCACTCCTGTGTCATGCTGGGCCTCATGGACACAGCTCCTGACACCTGGATCTCCTGTGGGATGGGGACTGGGGCACCTCTCCCTCACCCTGCAGCACTGAGCACACACCAGGCCAGGAAAACAAATGGAAAGCTTCTGCTGCTGGCCCTGCTGCTGGCCCTGCTGCTGGCCACGCTTGTCTGCACCCAGCACACTCTGAGCAGTGGCTTTAAACCCAGCCCAGGCCCCAGGACACTGTGCTGGGATCTCCCTCCAAGTGCAGAGACCTCAGAGTCTGGGAAAGCCAGTGCCTGTGATAGAACTGAGATCTTGAACTGGAATATCCTCATTAATGATGACTTTGCAGGGATGTTGCCAATGGGAAAGAATTTCACAGATGCGAGAGCTGTATCTTACTCCATCCCTTCCTTTTATACTTCAAAAGATAGGCCAAATGATCTGGTAGCATATGAAGCTTCTAATTATTCCCAAAGCCCTTGGCTCTGCCTGCATGAAGGGCCAGAGTTAAATTCTCCCTGGAAAGGTAACAGAGCATGGATCCTGGCATGAAAACAGCCAAGAATGCAGGATGTTTGGAGTCTGTGAGAAAGGCCTGAGACCCTGTATGTCAATATTTAGAAGTCCATCCAAAATCCTGAGTTCTAAACTTAGCTCCAAACATAGCACATCCAGATCTGGATCTGGTTTGTCTCTGGCAAAATACATGTCCCGCAAATTTTATTATTTATTCATCTCATTTGTTTTCCTTGGTCGTAGGATGGGAATTATTTTTCAGACAGGATTCTGGGTAGATGCAATTAGGCTTTTATCATTACAGGAAAAGGGTGTTCTGAAAAAGTGAGATTTGGAGAAGGATATGAAAGCTTCCCAAGGCAGCCTTGGCATTCAGCTCTGAGCAGCAGCTCCTCAGTGTGAGGGGACAAAGCTCAGTCCCTGGCAGTGCAGTGAGTGTGGGATTTCTGAGGTGAGACAGGATTTTGGAGCCTGGCAGCTCTGGGATCAGGTCCTTGCCACCTGCACAACACAGCTGCAGAGTGGTGGATGCTGGACAGCCCACAATGAACACAATCTACTTCTCTAGCATGGCATTCTCACAGGAATTGCCACCTTAACTCTGGTTTTCAGAAGGTTCTATGGTTCCATCCCATGGATTTGATCACTGCAGGCATCTGCCCACTGGACTGATGTTTCCCAGGATGTTTCGGAAGCACAAGCCTTGTCAAATACCAGCTGAAGACATCACTTCTCTGCCCAGTTATCCTTTGATTTCTTCAGCACCAGAATCAAGCAAAGTTTCTCATTCCCTAAGAGCAAAGAATGACCTCAAAGCTCCACTAAAGCTTCCCAAAGAGAGGCTGGGCTGCTCCAAGGGCTTGCTGGAGAAGGGGAAAGGACAAACACTGAATGTTGGTGGCTGCTTGCCCGGGTGCATCCAGAAGAGCCCACAGCTGGGCAGATGCTCAGCCCAGGGTGTGATGGAATTACAGGAGTGGCCACACCAGCCAGAGCACAACCCAAAGCAGATGAGGCAAAGTAATCTGGGCTTTGGTGACCAAGAAAGCCAACAGAGATCCCAGGATACAGTCCAAATAGAGGAAATCCCAGTGTCAGGGAGCAGGGCTGTGCCAGAGCATGGCCAGCACTGACAGCCATGGGCTGGACACTCAGCAGCTCCTGCTCTGCTGGCAACTTGTCTGTTCCCAGGCTTTGGTACGAGGAGAGCAAGGGCTTGGTTTTGTTTTAAAACAAAAACAGTTCCCATGATATCAGGAGTTAATTGTAACCAGCACATTCCCTCTCCCACTGCCTCCAAGGGCCAGAGCTGGGGTGGGGAACACGCTCGCCTCTCTCGGCTCCACATTCCCAACTTGCCTCTGAAACTATTTGCTTTTTGAAATTTCTGTGCTCTGTTTGCTGGTGATGAGCTCGGCTGACAGAGGGTCCAGGGCATGAGAGGGGAAGGAAGTGCTGGTGTGGCCACCAGGAAAAGCCAGAGCCCAGTGTGCTTGAAACCACCCAAACCCAGGATGGGGAGGGACAGATAAAAGTGTCAACATACATTTGTGTCAGGAATAAGTTTGCACACAACACATAAAACTGATGAGATTCATTCAACAGCCACACATTCAGCATGGAAAATGTGGTTCTTTCAAGAGCTGCTGGTTAAAGCAAGTGGCCCACCCCATCAGATTGCAAGGAGAGCTCTCCTGAGCCTTCAGCTCAAGGGGGAATGGCTACAGCTGATAGGAGGTTGTTGTACTAATATTTGTAATTCCTTTGAGATTTCTTTCAGACCACAAGTACCACTAGAGGAGGGTAAAACATTATATTAGTAAGAGCCAGTTGTAATCCCCTCTCTTGTGGTCTCTTGCAGGTGATGGCTGCTCCATGGATGGGCTTTTCCTGCTGCTCAGTATTTGGTTTCCTTTGGCTTTTCCCCTGACTGAAATCTGGAGGCTGGAAATGCCAAGTGCCTGCATACAGAGGGATCCACTTCCCTGCTCAGCAGAGGCAGCCTGGACCTTCCCCACATCTCTCCCAGCTCCCTTATCATGAGCTCTACCTCTTTAATACAGGCACAAGAAAGGGAAGAGCCTTGAGCTGGAGCATGGGTTCAGTCCAACACTTAGAGCCTGAGAATGGAAAACTCACAGTCCCTCAAGAGGAGAGAGGCTGGGCTGTGGTTTCTGGAGGCAGAAATTTAATACAAGCTTGAAGAGTAAATAAACTGCAGGCTCATCCCTACGTCTGGAGTGTGAGAACCTCTGGGCAGGCAGAGGGAAAGAAACCCTGTCCCGAATGGTGCTGGAGTGAGGGGCAAAGGGAAAGCAGATGCAAGGCTGGGATGGGCCCAGGCTGGTGGGCATGGAAGGGCACTGCCCCTGCACAGGGAGTGTGCTCTGCTGGCTGCTGCCCTCTGCTAGCCTTGGAACAGGGAATGCGATGGGGAAGGAGATGGGGAAGGGAATGGGGAACAGGATGGGCAGTGGGATGGGGAAGGGAATGGGGAATGGGATGGGCAATAGGACGGGCAATGGGACAGGGAATGGGATGGGCAGCGGGATGGGCAATGGGATGGGCAGTGGAATAGGGAATGGGATAGACAGTGGGATGGGCAGTGGGATGGGGCAATGGGAAGGCAATGGGATGGGCAGTGGGATGGGGCAATGGGATGGCCAATAGGAGGGGAAATGGGACAGGGAATGGGATGGGGAATGAGATGGAGCAATGGGATGGCCCAGTGGGATGGAGCAATGGAATGGGGCAACGGGATGGGGAGTGGTATGGGCAATGGGACAGGGAATGGGTGGGCCAATGGGATGGGGCAATGGAATGTACAGTGGAGTGGGAAGGGGATGGGGAATGGGATAAGCAATGGGAAGGCCCAATGGGATGAGCAATGGGACAAGGAATGGGAGGGACCATGGACTAGGACAATGAGATGGGGCAATGGAATGGGCAATGGGATGACACAATGGGATGAGGCAATGGGACGGGGATGAATCTTTCCATGCTGTCCCCTGCCAGTGGGATCTGACTGGTGATCACTGTGGCTGGGGCAGGAGGCAGCTCAGAGGGGCAGGGACAGGAAATTTCCCAAACCCCCTTTTAACCACAAGGACACTCAAGTATCACAGAGTGAGGATCAGCCTGCAGAGCATCATTGTTAACTTTAAAAATACCCACCACAAACTTTCCCAGCTATAAAGGACTGAGCTGAAGCCAGCCCAGAAGACCTGAGTATTAAATTGGTGGCCAGCTCTGTCAACTGCTGCTCCTGGGTTTTAATTTCCTGAAGTGTCTCATTTCTCTCTCCCACCAAAGGGAGCTGGGAAAAAAAAATCCTCTTTCTCCCTTTCTTTCTCCCCTCTTCACAGCTGCTCTTTGAGTAAGGCCATACCTAACAATTATTCAGGAAAACATTATGTTGACATTACTGTTTAGAAAATAAAAAAGGGTTTTTAAAGCTAGAGAGTAACATCATGACCATATAGCACTAGTGAATGATTAAAAATTTAGATGACTGCCTTTGAAACAATAAAAAGCTTTCGAAGCTTCTTAATGAGCAGCTATCAGAAATAAAGCATTTAAAACTTCAGAAAGTGCCTCTGTGGAAATTTCATTGTCTTTGATGCTGTAAAATAACTGCAGGGTGGATTCATTTCAAGTTCTTTTTAGCATACTGGTCGTTTAGAAATATTGGGAGATATCTTTCTTAGCAATATGTGGGGAAAACAATGTCTTGGTCGCTTTCATTTATCTGCAATTTGACAGGAGTGCAGTTTATTAACTTGAAAAGAGACAGATACATTATCTGAAACACAGAGAGTATAGTGGGTATTGCCTCCTTTTTATACCAGTGGGAGTCCATGACACTTTGAACTTGCTCACCATTAAACGCCTTCCTGAGTTGTTGAAGAGGCCTTTAAAAAGGGAGCCTGTGCATTTATGATGTAAATTCGTTATTTTGACAGTCTTTGAAATCTGTCATATTCACGTCCAATTTAATGCACCGCAAAAATTCTTTTCTTTTAAAATACTTTTCTTTTAAGATTTCAAAGCCATTTTCATGTAGAAAACTATTGTTATACCTAATATATCCTGAAAGTGTTTTAGCAAAGGAACTTATATGATTCTGTTTTAAGTCATGTCAGGTTTTAAAACATGTCATTTCTTCAAATAAGCTTTGACCACACCATCTCTTTTTTTTTTTTTTTTTTTTCATTAGTTAAAGTGCACTTGATTTCCATGGATACAATTAGTCAGAATATCTGCTATAGGATCATCATTGGATCAAACAGGGTCCTTTCAGGCTGTATTCCACGGAGCAATTGCCCACATATCTGAGATCAATACAGCCCAGCACACGGGTAGGGAGATGCAGGGAGCTCAGGGCTGCTCGGGAAAGTGGAGGATTGTACTGAAGCACAGCACATTTAACAAGAACCTGGGCCAGTGGGAAAATTAAACAGCTCCTTTCAAAATTATGAGCTCTGAGTATTTACTCTGAATGTGGAGTGGGGCGAGGAGGAGCAGGACGGGAGGGGGGCAGGAGGCATCTGATGAAATCCAAGCTCAGTTTGTTTCTGGTCAAACCCAAGCCTCACACATTTCAACTCCATCTTCAATCCAAACAAACCTCCTTAGGCTTGCTAATCCTCATTACACAGTGGATTTTAGCTGTACCTGCACTTCTTTATCAGTTTGCAAGATATTTTCAGCCGGTACAGAGGTCTTCATGCAGCTCTGCTTCAAAGCCGTGTACAGAGGAGGTTCTGTGCACAGTTTCAGAGAGTATTTTCATTTACAGATGCCTTATCACTTTGGGAGAGGGGGTTGGTGGGCAGGGGGAACACATTCCTCCAAAGCAGTCCAGAATCATCCTAATCTAGGGAAACGATCACATAAGAGTTTCAAAGATCTCCTACTACAAAGGAAGGCATTAAGCTCACTCCTTGCCTGCCCAGACTCCAGGGCTGTTTTGGAATACATGGAAATATCTCTGTAGCATGAAGGAACCTTCCACTGATGGTTTAAGCACCATTTCACATGTCCCCAGTGGCTGGGTTTAAAATGCAGTGCACCATGAGGGAGATAAACCAGGAGAATCATTACTTCAGTGGCATTTAACCCTATAATTGGGTGGTTTTTTTGGGCCCTGATTTTATAAGGTCACCCTGTTATTTCCTTTGCTGGCTGGCTTGTGATGGTGCTCTCACATGTTATTACTCTCTTCCATCACAAGGAATGATATTTCAGGACTGAAAGGGCGAAAGATTTGTAAGGACTGTCCTTTCCCACACTGTGATTGTCTGAAAGCTTCAAACAGCCAAAGGCTGAGTGGAAATGTGCTTTAGATGGTGTCTCTGGGGCAGAAATCCCACCTGGTCTAGGGGTAGAAAAGAACTGTAAGGATCTGATTATTTCATGGTTAGATCGCCTCGTTCCCCTGCAAAGGGAGGATATACTTTCCTGATAGAGGTTGTATCAGATATTAAACCAATACTACACTTGATCTCAGCAAAAAGGCCATTAAATCTCACAACTTGAAAAAGGCATCTTGCTCCTTGAAGCAGGGAATCCTGCAGTGCCTGCTGCCTGCTAACCCGATGGCCCTCGCTCGCAGAATTCATTGCTGCTGTCATTTCCCCCAGCCTCGGCTCTCTCTGGCACGAGCAAAACCTTGGGCTGCATGAGAAAGCACTTTGAAATGGTGCCTAATTGACTTGGGCCTGGTTCAGGATATAGTACACCACACAAACCACCATAACATCAATCAGAGGCACAGAGGATGTCCCCATGTTTGGCATAAACTACAGGGTATTTCCTTTGCCGAAAGCATTTTAATCACACTTAAGTATAGGTTTGCCGTGGCAGAAAAGACAGACCTATTCCAGTCCTTGATTTTTCCCACAGAAGGAAACTTCTGTCAGCCATCCCAGGAAACGGCCCTGGGTTCATTGCACCAACTGCACTGACTTCACCAGCCTTATCTTGCCTTTCCTCACTCCCACAAAAGAGCAATATTTCCATCCAACTCTGATGGCATTTAGCTCAGCCTCTGGGATTCACTCTCCCCCATTTTCCTCCTGGGTTTTGTGCCCTTTCCCCTCACTCCTCCTCTCCAACTGGTGCTCTGATAGTGCCGCTCTGTTACAGACATCTTTTATGAAAAATCCTTTCCTTAGGATTTTTCCTCCTGAGAAGCTGAGAGGCCTCAGGAACAAAATGCAAACATTGATTATCTGCTGCTGTGGGATGCAACAGGTGCATGTTTGATTAGCCCATGTTAGATGTTTCTAATTAATGGCCAGTCACAGCCCAGCTGCCTCAGACAGAGAGTCCGAGACAGAGCCTTTGTTATCATTCTTTTCTATTCTATTCTTAGCTGGCCTTCTGATGAAATCCTTTCTTCTATTCTTTTAGTATAGTTTTAATGTAATATATATCATAAAATAATAAATCAAGGCTTCTGAAACATGGAGTCAAGATTTTAATCTCTTTCCTCATCCTGAGACCCCTGCAAACACCACCACACATGCCCAGCTCCAGACTGGCTGGGATTGAGGAGCTAAATTAACTTCTCTCAATATTACATGAGACTGCAAGTGCAGAGTTTTGACAAGAGCCCTGCTCAACAGGCAGGGCTGAATCCTGCCCTCCATTCCCAAATGGCCTTCAGGCACTGCCAGTTCCCTGCCCTGAGGGAAAACCAGCTGCTTCCAGGGAAAACAGGGCACAAATGTTCTGCTGTGGCCCTCTGCCCCAGACTCGTGGCCATGCACAGCCCTGGAGCTCACAGCAGCACCCCTGGGAATGAAGGAACAACCACTCACCCTCATCGGGGAGAGAACAGCTCAGATAATGCAAACATTTCCCAATTATGTCAAAAGGCTCAGCGCTGGGACACACGGCTGCAATTCCTGCAAGAATCCAAGCAAGGCAAGATCAAGGAGAACTGCTCTGTTGGGCAACATCAGCCTGAGAACAAACCCAGGGAGTCACTGAGGGGCACCAGGGCACTGGGAGAAACATCAGGACATCCTGGTGGAGCTGCTTAACCGTGCCCAAGGGTAATGGTGGCAGAGAGGAAGCTGTGGAATGGCCTTGCACACACTTCCCACAGCTTTGTGCTCCTCTGTTTCCTCATCCCCATCTTCACCTGAACCAGGATTCACATGCCCAAGCCAGCTGAGATGGTTTTGGTTCAGTGCTAAAATTCACTTGATATTTGTGCTATTTATTTGTCATCTGGGGGCTTTTAATATCCCCTGAAATGGTCTGCAAATGTAAATCCTGCTGTTAGGATTGTCGAAAGAAATCAAAAATTAAAAAAAAAAAAAAATCTGAAGGAAAACATAAAAAGTGAGCACTGGGAGACACCCAGGACATCCTGGTGGAGCTGCTTAACCATGCCTAAGGGTAATGGTGGCAGAGAGGAAGCCACAGAATAGCTTTGCACACACTTCCCACAGCTTTCTTCTCCTCTGTTTCCTCATCCCCACCTTCACCTGCACAAGGATTCACGTGCCTAAGCCAGCTGGTTTTGGTTCAGATGGAGATGGAGATGGTTTTGGTTCAGCCAGGCTCCCCCACCATCCCTTCTGCTAAAATTCACTTGGTATTTTTGCTGTTTATTTGTCATCTGGGGGCTTTTTTTAATGTCCCCTGAAACAGTGTGCAAATGTAAGTCCTGCTGGTAGGATTGTTGAAAGAAATCAAAATAAAAAAGAAGAAAAAAATAATGATAAAGAAAAATCAGAAGGAAAACATAAAAAGTAAGAGGCAATGAAATATCTCCCAGACGGAAAGGGAAGAATAAAACTGCAACAGTGGGTTGCAAAAGCAAAATCCATTGAACTTCACAATCCTAGCAACACATCCCTTTGTTTATGAACCATCTGAAGCAAGTTCTACCCTGCAAACTCCATGGGGAACCTTGATTTCTCTAGCCAAATTAACTAATTTTCCTAACACACACTAAAATCTGCCCATTTGATGTGTCACTCAAAGCCTGTCCTCCAAGTACACAAAAACACCCTGGAGTTCTGATGCCACAGCAGCCCATAAGGACAGTGACAGCATCCCCAGCAAACTGGGCTCTACCAGGTGGGTTCCCCACCTTTCTTCCAGGAGGGGCACCAAGAGCTCAACTGTGCAGGAAATTAAAAATTAAATACATTAAAATATACTGTATGTAATGTAATTAAATATATATATATTTATATATAATATGATAATAATATATATATATATAATTTTACATAATATGATATTTTATATATATCAGTAAATACGACTAAATACATTAAAATATATCAATATTAATTTAAATTTAAATACATTCAAAATTACATAAACAAACCCATTTTTATATATTAAACAGATTATATGTTTATACCATATATAAAATAATTGGAATTTAAAGTCTTGAGTGGACTGGGAGGAAAAGAGTGGGACTTCACTCCCTGTGGCACCCAGGTGCTGCTTCTTCCTCTGCCCCCAGGTACTGAATAACTTCAGCTACAGCTGGAAAACCCCAGCCAGATGTCCATGAACACAGGCTGTGCCAGGGGTTTACGTGGAGTAAAATCTGGCTGTAAATATAATGGAATCACAGATTCATTTAGGCTGGAAAAACCTTTAAGGTCATCGAGTCCAGCTGTAAACCCAACACTGCCAAGGATGAACTTTAGAGGCACAGGAACCCCACAAGTCTCACAGGATGGGGTCAACTCAAAGATTTATTTTTTCCTTATTTTTCCTATCCAATTTCTATTTGTTAAGCTTTGAGAATTTCATTTCTTTGATTCCAGATAAATGGCTGTGCATCCTGAGCTGCCCCAAACTGCCTAAAATAGCCCATGGAACCCACCCTGGGGCAAGGGCTGCTATGGGAGGGAGAAAATCTCCATCCCCTGCCCCAAGAGGGAAAACCCTGGGCTATTCCTGCCCCACAGACTCAGAGCTGTGTCCATCCAGCTCCTGCCTGGAGCTGCAGGGGTGTCCTGGATCCCCTCGTGAGTGAGAGATTCACAATTTCAATTTGATGCCCCACTGGGTAGGCTCCATCCCATTGCTTTTCATAAAAATAAGGGAAAAAATTGGGGAAATAAGAAATGATGCTTTGAGACTCCATCCCATTGATTTACAAAATAAAAAAAAGGGAAAAACCTGGAGAAAGAAGAAATTATGTTTTGAGACTCCATCCCACTGATTTACAAAAAAATAGGGGAAAAAAACTGGGGAAAGAAGAAATGATGTTTTGAGATCCATCCTATTTCTTTACCAAAGAATAAGGGGGAAAAATGGAGAAAGAATAAATTATGTTTTGAGACTCCATCTCATTGCTTTACAAAAAATTAAAAAAAAAACCTGGAGAAAGAAGAAATGATGCTTTGAGTGGTCCAGTGCAGTAGAATGACTTAGTGACATGAGAATGATGGTCCAATTTGTGTTTTATGGGATGTGAAACCCAACAGGTTCAGAGCTGCTTTCCCATCTTCACATGAGACCCCCAACAGCTCTGAAGCTGCTGCTGAGGCTGTTTGCTTTCTCTGGGAAAGCTTTTGTCCACCAGCAGCAGATGGAGATCTCAAACCTCGTTTGCAGTGAAGATAAAATGCCAGAGACAACATGAAGCAATAACCAAAATGGAAATGCTGATGATGGTTTAGGTTTTAAAGATTCACAATTTCACTGCTGTCACTTCATTGTCAAAGTCTGCAGGCCCAGACAGACAGACAGACAGGGAGTGTACAGAGCTATGAGAACCTGGCACATTTTTTCTTTTATAATTTCCAATTGGGTTTAGAATGTTCTGATTGTTCCTGAATTATTTTTATACCAGTGTTCTCCCAGCTCCTAAGACATGACTAGCTACAGAAGAGGCCTGACAAAAACTGCATTATTTTGATATTAGGAAAAAATTAATCCCTGTAAGGGTGGTGAGGCCCTGGCACAAAGAAGCTGTGGCTGTCCCTGGATCCCTGGCAGTGCCCAAGGCCAGACTGGACAGGAATTGGAGCAGCCTGGGACAGTGGAAGTGTCCCTGCCATGGCAGGAGTGCTGGAATCAGATGACTTTAAAGTCCCTTCCACCCCAAACCATTCCATGATTCTGTGCAGTCTGAGGAATGCTCTGCTGCATTCACCCATCTTTGGGTGCTCTTAAATTTTGGATTAAATTAAATTTTGGATTAAATTAAATTAGATTAAATCTACTAAGATTTAATCCAAAAATGCACAAAAAGTCCTGCCACCTTTAAGGAGAAGCTCCCAGCAACAGGTCTCCTCTCCAGAGTTTGGGTGGGAAGCTCCCTAGTACATTTTAGAGCTTCATGATTTTAAAATTATGATTATTTTTATTATGTATTATGTATCTTTAATGTATATTTTATATATATGATATGATATGATATGATATGATATGATATGATATGATATGATATTGTATTATGTAAAAAAGTTTTATACTATATTAATATATAATATATAATATATATGTTATGTTACGTTATATGTTACATATTATATGTTACATATTATATATTATATATTACATACTATATATATAATATATAATATATAATATATAATATATAATATATAATATAATATTATATATTATATATTATATATTATATATTATATATTATATATTATATTTTAGAATATATATTACATATTATGTATTATATATTATATGTTATATATTATATATTACATATTATATATTGTATGTTATATATGTTATATACTATATGTTACATATTATATGTTGCATATTATATATTATATGTTATATATTATATGTTATATATTATATATTGTATCTTGTGTATTATATATTATATATTATATGTTATATATTATATATTATATATTAATGTTATATATTATGTATTATGTATTATGTATTATATGTTATATGTTATATGTTATATGTTATATTTATGTATATTTTATATATATTATTTTATGTATATTTTTTTAGGTAAAGCTGCTGCCCACCCGTTTGAAAGCCCAGCTCAGACACACCCCAGGTGCCTGGTGGCAGAACCCTGCAGGCACTGAGTGTCCCCTGCTCCTGGCTGAGCACCTGTGCCCTGCTGGCACCACAGCATGGAAAATCCCCCAGGATGGAAAAATCCCCCAGGCACAACTCCTGGGAGAGCTGCTCTGCTTTCTGCTTGTGGGGCCCCTGCTGCACAAACACAGGAGCTGAGCTGCTGAACAAAGAGATCGTTAAAAACATAAAAAAGAGGAGGTGAGCAGGCTGCTGCTTGCACAGGAGCAGCCTGGGGTGGGCAGGTGCAGGTGCTGTCCCCCCACAGCCACCCCAGCCTGCCTGAGCTCAACAGGCACACAGGAGAAGCGCAGGCTGCAAATCTGAACGGTCATGAATAGAAATTCTCGTTTATACCAAAGGCTCCTTAGCTTGGCAAAGTGATGGAAAAGGGTGGCAGTGGAAGGGGTAATCCTGCTCATACTGCTGCTGATCAGAGCAGGTGAGCTCACTTCTCTGCACAGGCTACCAAAGTTAAATGCTGGGAGCTGCCAACCCTTGTTCTGTTAATTCCCCAGTGTTGGAACCCTGCTTACAGCTGAGAATTTGAGAATTTCTGTGCTGCCAGGCACTGACCCCCAAGAGAACACTGCATTGACCTGAGGCTGTGGAGAAGCTTCCAGAATTTGCAAGGTCTCCCTCTCAGCCTGCCTTTGCCAGGATCTGCTGAGATTCAGCCTCTGAGTTTTTCTTGGGGAAGGCAGGGGGGAAGCATTTGTTTCCCAGTTCCAGATTTTCTCCTGCACTTACATGTTTGTCCATGAAAAAGAAAAAAGTCCTCTATTGTAAAACTTGTCAAATGAGACCACCCAAGTGGCCAGAGGGAGGGAATTGGGAAGGAGGAAGAAATGCCTTGAAAACCATTTTCTTTTTGATGGTTTAGAAAGGGAATTGAATGTTATTGTCTCACTTTAAATATGTTCTTTATGAGGAGGTCATGTAGCAGGCACATAATTTTCTAATTACAACCATGCAGATAACATGGAAACAAAATATATGGAGATTTTCCAAAACAGAGGACGCCTTTTCAAACAATATACTGTACAGTTCATCTTCCAGGGCCCAAAATAAAGCAGAGAGCTTTGCTCAGGAGGAACTAGATAGACTTGTAAGCTGCTAATCACTTCCTTTTACCCACTGTTTTATTGTCAGCAGAAAACCTAAACTCAGTCAGCCACCAGATAATAACTGGAAAATGCTGTCTGAGCTTTGGTGGAGGTTTCTGAGGATGTGCTGGTGCCATCCTGGAGGAGCCTCCCCAAACCCACGCACAGCAGAGGAGGAATTGATCCCCATTGTAACCCCTCCAAAATCCAGAGAGTTTTCACAGCAAAACTTGCATGAAGGGAATTGCTGGATCACATCCCATTAAATTGGCAGGAAATGAGGTTTAAGTCAAAATTACTGTTAATTTTCGAACATGTAGGAAAGGGGGGACCTGGGGCTCTGAGGTGGATCCAGGTGCGGTCCCTTCATTCCAGCTGCAGGACGCCCCAGCTTGGTGCTCCCAGCTTCTCCCAGGGCTGCTGAGGTTTCTGGCCCTAGCTTGGGGTGAGGTGGCTCTGATGAAGTGATTTCAGCTTTTATTATAAAAAAATAAAAGTCTAAATCTTATAAAAAGGAAAAGCCTAAATCAAGCATCGAGGATGGAGCAGCGCTGGGGCTGCTCAGCAGCGATGGCCCTGATGTGCCAGATGGAGCTGCACAAATTCAGTGGGTCAGAAGCCCCTTTTTATCCTGTTTTTTGTCCCTCTGGATTGGTTTCTTTCTGGATCCTTCATTTGCATGAAGGTTTAAGGCCCTTGATTGGCCCATGGCAGTTCTGTCCAGGCTGGCTCATTTCACTTGGGGGGTGCTGCACTTTACTGAGGTGTAATTTCTTATAACTACCCTTTTAACCCCTTTTACAATATAATAACCAAAATAACAGTACATGCTGTACAATTATAAACTATTTTACTGCAGTTTCTAACCTGTTTTTAACACTGGGATGTGGCACCAGGGGCTGGAGCTGCTGCTGCAGGGTGGGATGGGGCACATTCCTCCCGGGTAAAACCCCACACAAAACAGCCCTTTATGGGCTGAAATAACCAACCTACCTGGAGCAACCAACACCCCTCAGCTCTTGCTGGTTCCAGTTACAGCCCTGAGCAAAGTCCAAGCAAGCTGAGTTTCCTTGTGGCCTTTTCTTTTCTTTAGAAATTTACAACAGGAATATGATTTTATAAGTTTGCTCTAGGATGAAAAATTAAAAAAAAAAAAAACAACACCAAAAAAAACCCAAACCAAAACAAAAAAAACCCCAAAAAACAAAACAAAACAAAAAAAAAAAAAAAAAAAAAAAAAAAAAAAAACCCAAACACAAAAAACCACCAAACCCCCCCAAACAAACAAACAAAAAAAATCACAAAAAAATAACAACCAAAAAAACCCAAAACAAAACCAAAAAACCAACCAAACCCACACTGAATGAAGCCCTGAGTAAAGTCTAAGCAAGCTGAGTTTCCTTGTGGCCTTTCCTTTTCTTTAGAAATTTACAACAGGAATATGATTTTATAGGTTTGCTCCAGCATGAAAACTAAAAACAAACAAACAAACAAACCAACCCCCAAAAAAACATACACACAAAAAAACCCAAACAAAAAAATCACACAAAAAAAAACCAACCCCCCCCCCCCAAAAAAACCAAAAAACAAAAAACCAAACAAGCAAACCCACACTGAATGAAGCCCTGAAAAAAGTCCCAAGCAACCTGAGTTTCCTTGTGGCCTTTCCTTTTCCTTAGAAATTTTCACCAGGAATATGATTTCATAGGTTTGCTCCAGGATGAAAAAATTTAAAAATAAAAAGCAAATGAACGAACAAACAAAAAGTAGAAAAAAAAATAAAAAATCACACTGAATGAAGTAAAAGGAGCCCACGTGGAATAAGGAAATAAAAAGAGCAGCAAAGGACAGAGGGGGAGGGCAGGAGTGACCCCAAAGCAAACCACTCCTTTTGTTGAATTGTTTTCTGTGCCAGCCTGCCCAGCAAGAAATGTCCCTTGTGAAAGGAGCAGGGCTGGAATTCACACCTGGGAGCTGGAGCTGCTGCTCTGCCCTGGGGAAGCCACAAAGGCCGAGTCAGCTCGGATCATGTCAGAGCAGAGGGGCAAGAAAGGGACCTGAGCCCTTCCCTTTCCACTGCGCTGCCCCAGAAGAAAGCTGTGTTTGTTCGAGGTGGGCTGGATGGGATTTGGGGGGAGTGGTTGCTTTGTTTTGGGGTTTTGGGTTTTCTTTTGTGGCTTTTTTTTTGTGTGTGTTTTGGGGGATTTTGTTTCTGTTGTGGTTTTTGTTTGTTTTTGTTTTGGGTTTTGTTCGGGTTTTTTTTTTTTTTTTTTTAAGTATCCACTTTGTATCTATTTCTATCCCCAAAAGGGGGAGGAATTCTGCAAATCCACATGAAAGCTGTGAGGAGCTGTGCTGGGAGGAGGGGCTCAACCCACCAGGATGCTCCAGCAAACCCATGCCCAAAAATCAGAAAATCAGCTCCACCAGCTCACAGGGGCTCAGCTGCTCCTGACCCACCCCGAGCTCTCTGATCCCCCACAGACACCACTAACAACCTGCCTAACCCGGGGTGGAACCATGCCTGATGCTCCATTTATCGTTTCACTGCCCTTTTTGGCCTCCATCCTGGTCCCATCTCAAGCTCACAGCCAGAGAAAACTGGTGATTTTCACACAGGTGATTTTCAGGGACCCACAAAGCTGGAGCCCCTCGAGGGTGAATTATCAGGAGTGAATTATCAGGTGCACCCCACAGCAGGATGTGTCCAGGATCCACCATTTCCTCCTGACCCTGTACAAAAAACAACAGTTCCCCCCCAAATCCCATTCAGAGGCATTTGGAGTGGAGTCATTGTCCCAACCCTAGTCAGGAATTAATGACCCATCCATGCTGTAATGCCTGTCCTTAGCTTGGGACCATTTGAAGCCCAGCATCTTCCTCATTCTGCACATTTCCTTCCACCACCAGCAATTCTAATGAGGTCAAAAATTATTTCCCTTCCTTTGCTCTAATCTCCTCGAAGAACAAAAAGAAGTATGAAAAGAAAACACAATATTTATTGTAAATCAGTGACTTCTGCATTAAAATGATCAAAGTGTGTTTGCTGCACACTTGAAGTTCAGATGCAAAGGGATTTCCAACTTAAATAAATAAAAGATTGTTTTTCTGTAATGCAAATTGTGAGGCACAGAGTCGTCAGACACGCTCTGCACAAGGCCTGGCCCGCTCCTGCACCCCACATATTTTGCATGGATGATGCTCTTCATCTTTTCAAAAGCTCCAGCACTCCACCAGGGCATGCTAATGTGAGCCAAGGGGGGAACTGGACTCCACTTGATGTCTGATTACAATGTGCAGCTTAATAATATAATTTCTCAGCTCAGATATTGATCCTTGGGAGCGAAGCAGTGTTGGGAATAGAGCAGAGCAGGGGGTGGAGAAATCTCTGCTGCCTGTTTTCTCATCTAACAACTCCCCAAAGAGACAGAGCCTTGCCCATCCCACATAGCCAGGCATGACAAGAGATCAAAACCCGCTGGGGACACGCTCTGTGCCTTTCAGGTAACTTATACTATTATTAATGATCATAAAAGAAGCTATCAAGGTATTTTACATTCCTTTCATCTGGCAAGCCTGTGAGCACGTTTGTTAATTGAGGAAGCCTCACTTTCCTGCGAGGTAGACTTTAATATTGCTTTTCTACAAGCAGGAAGCAGCAGCACGGGGGTGGCTCTGCTCCCAGGCAGGCACAGCAGAGCCACCACAGGGTGACATCAGGGACAGGGACTGTCCTGCCCCCAGATCAGGGACAACACCCTGCCCTGTGCCACAAAGCCCCAAATCAGGGACAACACCCTGCCCTGTGCCCCAAAGCCCAGCCAGGAGAGCACAGCTCAACACAACCTGCTCCGGGGCCAGGCTGGGCTGGTGAGAGCTGAACAGAGCTGCTGGAATTTGGAAAATAACCCATATTCCTGAATAAAAGTGTTGGAGTGTTGGGGGGTAGGACGGTCAGGACAGACAGACATGAGAGATCTCTGCAACCCGGTTTGGAATTTGGGGTTTATTGCACAGGGCCTGGGTGCAGGGCCCTGCTGGGAGCTGCCACAGCTCAGAGCAGCAAAGAGAGAAGAGAGGGGGAGAGAGGGTGAGAGGGTGACAGAGTAAAAATGGCAAGAGTGTAAAAGGGGTAAGAGTGTGAGGTTCCCATTACAATACAATAAATCTTCTGTGTTGAATATTCTAACTCTCACCAACCAGTCTAGTACAAGATACAAATCCTATAGCATTTACATACAGCCTATAAGAATCATTACATTACCACACTGTGTTACATTTTAAACCCTAAAAACTCCTCTTTGGGCCCCTTCTGCCAAGCTGTAGGGTCTGCTCTGACCCTTGGGCCTGTCTGCAAGCAGAGGGTGTTGTTCCATCAAAAAGGGATCACCTTCAGCTGGCCACACCATTGCTTTCCTGTTGTTCAGTAACTGAGGGATCTCAAAGCCTGCTTTCATTTCAATCTCACTTATAGTTTCTATATTCTCAAAATCTTCTGCCAGGCAATCACATTTATAAGGCTTTCCTGGTTCATCTTCCCCAACAAAAGAGGCCTTGTGGCACCTGGCAGTGCCCTCCCTCAGGTGCCACCCTGCTGCACAGCCAGCAGCAATGCACAGGGGTGCTGCTCCCCAGGGCTGTTCCCTTCTCAAGGACAGCCAGCCACAGCTGGGAACGTTCCCCACGTGGCAGTGGCACTCCAGACAAGGTGATGCTTCCCCCTTTGTGTGTTTTCAGAAGTTGTTCTGGTTAACCCCACGACCAACACAGCTACTTGTATGTCAGGAACACTCACTCATCTCCAGGAGACATCTGGACCTGGAATCACCAGGGAAAAATCCCCACTGGAGATCAGGGACATTCACAAATCCATGTGTCCAAGGGCAGGAAGGGGATTAGAGCATCAAAGTGAATAATTAGGGCAGCTTCTGGAAGAAGAGCAGCTCCAGTTCAAGGGATGTGAAAATGGAAGTTGAACCTGAAATCTTTGTGGCAGCCCCTTGGATGCTGTGAGAAGCAGCATATGTTTGGCTGTGTGTGAGTGAGCACTCCTGCTAAGTGTGGGAGGAAAAATGTGTGCTGAAGTGTTTGCAGAATGCAGAACTAAATCTAAAACTGGTGGATTAAAATCTGAGGGGAGGAAGTTCACTCACCCTGCACAGCTTCAAGTGAACCAGTGAACCAAGATCCACCAAGAAAAGGCAAAGTTCAGCCACAGCACAGCTCAAGCTCACTTGTACAAGCCCAAACTTTGTCAGAACTACCCAAGTCTTTCAGCTCCTTGCCAAAACCAGGAGAAGGCCAGCACAGCTCCAGGCCAAGGAACTCTCTGCAGAGCTTGGATCCAGACTAAAATTCCTCCTGATTTCAGGGTCCCTCTGTGGTTCAGAGCTCCTCAGCAGCCTTGCACTGACCTGCACAGGCTGTGACAGCCTCGAGGTGTGCTGTGTGCTCCCTTTTAAGGTGAGCACCTCAAGCTGAGCATTTTTAAGTCAGCTACAGCATCACCTGCTGGGTTCCAGCTGGCAGGATCAGCATGGACTCAGCTCAGCAGGATGCTGTTTGTTTAGCTGGGAGTCCAGAAAACATCTTCTACTTATGCATATGGACAAATGGCTGTATTAAAGTTTAATTTTTCTCAAACAGAACAAAAATAGACACTCATACACAAATTAGCCATTGCTTTATGTATATTGTGTAGCCCGTAATTAGCAGGTAATATTCACTCTTTAATTTAAGAAAAAAAAAATTGTTATGCTAAACTGGAGAATTTTTGCTTAATTACAAGCTAATCCTATTTCCTCAGAACATGTGATATTTTCTTATCTCCCCAAATGGAAAAGGCAGATTTCAATGGGGGGTGTGCTTGTGTTCCATCCCATGCCATACAGATTCCAAGGCATCTCCATTTTCTGTGGGGCACAGGAGGGCAAGCTCCAAATCCTTCCAGCTCCTTGGCTTGGCCATTTGTGTCCCTCAAGGTCCCCTCTGAGCCACCCAAGGTTGGCACCCTCAGTCCAAGCAGCCAAAGAGGATTTTCATGGGCACCTCCACAACAATTTAAGGTTAAATAAACATCCTACTCAACGTCCTTTATTGCTCCAAAGGCACTGGGAATTCTAACTAAACCTGACCAAGTGAGGCTGGCAGTGCTGAGGTGCCAAATAATGGATGAGAGGAAGCCAGGCCCAGAGAAACCAAGCACCAAACCCCGAGCAGGATCAGCAGAGGGGCTGAAAACAACACCCAGCCCCGGCTGCCACCGCCACACTCGGTGGCTTTTGTGTTTCTCTTTCCATTATGCATACCCTTCCCTTTTCCCTTAATGATTTAGTGATGTTTGTTCCCTCACACTGCGTGCAGACCTTGCAGATCAAAATAGCCAGTCATCTAAAAAAAATTCCTTCTCCTTTGTTCTTCAAAGAAACCAAATAATCTCGATCCTTTGAGAGAACTCAAAGGGTGAAGGCAAAGCATCAGGACTGATGAGAACAATAGCAGAGCATCCCCCCATGGACCAGCATCTCCAGTGCTGTGTGGTTATTAAAAAAAAAAAAAAAATCATAATTCCTTCTAGTGAAAATTCTTGGGTCAATTACTTGTTGCCACAGGGAGATTTCCTTGGAATTTTATTGTTATTATCAGTGTTGGGTGATTATCTGTAGCA
Source organism: Ammospiza caudacuta (assembly GCF_027887145.1). NCBI lineage: Eukaryota > Metazoa > Chordata > Aves > Passeriformes > Passerellidae > Ammospiza > Ammospiza caudacuta. The sequence goes on from NC_080611.1 coordinate 10,391,316, forward strand.
AAACAAAGGTGAATTTTGATGTGAGGAGATGCAAGGTTTGGTAAATCTTAAACAACAGAAAGTAGAAGGGGGTGGAGTGAAGGCAGATCAAAGTCCCTGTGATTCCTGTAAGGTTTTGGAGCCAGTGCTGGACATTCGCTGCTGCTTTCAGGGGTCTGAAGTGTTTTTTCATCACTTTGGAAGGTTAAACAGAGGGAAAAGAGCAATTTGCCATATAACCACAGCATTTAATGACAGTGCAGGCTCTCACTGCCCATTCCTCACTCCTGGAGGTGGGAAAGGAAAACCCTCCAGTCCCCAGGGGACATGAAACTCACAGTTCCCAAAGCACACCCCAGACTGTCATTTTGGGAAGGACACACACATCTCTGGGCTCAGGACCCCATTTCAAACCACTCCTTTCCTCCAGTTTGGCTTTTTCCACATTTTGTGCCCCTTCACCCTCCAGTGATGGGAGAGGCTGTGCCACATCTCAGCCCTCAGCTCCAGCTCCCAAAAAACAGGAACAGATGCAAAGTGAAGTGGGAGATGCTCCTGCACATCGATTCCCCCTCAACAGAAAGAACCTTTTGGACCCAAATACAAGCCACATATAATTAATGAATTCCCTTTTCCTACAGGTTTGCACACAGGGAGCAGCTTCCTCCAGGATGTGGCAGGGGCAGAGGCTGATTTGCTTTTTCTTTGTGACCAAAGGCAAAAGGAAATGTCAGAGAGGGACAAGGCTGAAGCACTTCCCACACACTGGACTGGTGCCTTCCCTTGACAAAAGCAGAACAGTAATTACAGTTGTCTTTTTAAAAATGAAAAATAATATGAAATACAGTATCTTCGCCCCCTCTGGTGTGAATTGCTGTGGATTTTCTGAACTGCTGGGGATTTTATGAATTGCTGTGGATTTTCTGAACTGCTGTGGGTTTCCCAACAAGCTGCAGCAGAAGTGCTCCAGTTCACACCTGAGATCTGCATGGAGGGCAATGCATTTCTGACACCCCACTGAAGGGTTTGAGGGTCCCAAGCCCCCTGTTCTGATGAACAACCAGCCCTGCACAGCTCCTGCACACAGAAATGGACAATTTGTGTTTCCCCCACACTGGCAGGAGTTTGGGGTTGGTTCTGCTGGTGCTGCCACCACACAGGACTGACACTGTTCCCAGTAACTCCATCCTAATCCCCCACTCCTGCTCAGAGCAGAATTTACACATCTGAGTGACATCCCAGGGGATCCTGGGGTGCCTGCAGTCACTCACAGAAGCAGAGGCACTGCCATGGCAGCTGGAAGAAGGAATGGCTCCCCCTGCACTGGCTGCCTGGAGAGAATTAATCCAGCAAATGCATGTTCTGGGAAAGATAGCCTGGGATGTGAGAGAGGAAATGCTACCTGGGTATCCAACAGGAGGCTGAAATGTGTCTATCAAGCCAGGGCTCTTTGATCAGCAGCAGTCACTGGTCATTTACACACCACAGGAGGATGCTCAACTCCGCAAGGTGCAGTCAGCCCAAAAGCAAGGAGGATCAGCTGAGTATTTGTGTCTTAAAGATTAAATTTGTGATTAAATAAATAGCAAAAAACAGCCCAGTCAGCCTCCCAAGGGCAGCAGCACCTTAGACTCAGACAGATTCTACACAACCTTCAGCCACACTGCTCACCAGAGCTGTTTTCATCCCTCTAGTCAGAGCAATCTCACTCCCAGTTCCTCTTCTGAACCCTGCAGGATCTCTCCTGTGCTGTTTACAGCAGGATAGAGCTCTGGAGACACATTCTGGGTCTAGGGATGGCATCCTCACCATTCAGCCCACATTTCAGCACATTTCAGCAGCCAGCATCTCTCCTGTGCTGTGTACAGCTGAACAGTGCTGTGGAGACACATTTTGGATCTAGGGATGGTATCCTCACCATTCAGCCCATTTTTCAGCAGCCAGCATCTCTCCTTTGCTGTTTACAGCTGGACAGTTTACATTTTGGGTCTAGGGATGGCATCCTCACCATTCAGCCCACATTCCAGCAGCACAAGCACCTGCAGCTCACAGAGCAGGGCCCAGACTGGGGCTGTGGGGAGGAGAAGCTTTCCTGCCCCTCCCCAGTGCCAGGACAGCCAGGGAAGGGTGTGAGACACAGATTGGCTTTGCTTACACACCCAGAGCTCAGTGCCATGGGAGGGGTTTTTAGAGTGTGTGGTTAAAACCACCCTCAGAGCAACATGTAAGGTTCAATCGAGGAGCGGGTGACTCAGAGGAGGGCAGAGCCCTTGGGCTGCTCCTGCTCCAGTGCCTGGCACACAACCATGGGACAGCTGGGCTGGGAGGGACACTGAGAGGTCATTCAGTCCCATGAGCAGGGACATCTTCCACTGCCCCAGGTGCTCCAAGCTCCATCCAACCTGGCCTTGCACAGTTCCTGATCCAGGGGCAGCCACAGCTGCTCTGGGCGCCCTGCCCACCCTCCCAGGGAAGGATTTCTCCCCAAAATCCCATCCACACCTACTCTCTGTCAGTCTGAAACCATTCTCCTTGTCCTGCCTTTTATCCAAAACCCCTCCCCATCTCTCAGAGCCCCTTTATGTGTTGGGAAATGCCCAGTACAAAAATCCTGGGTTCTCTTGGATCCTTGCAAGTCCAGAGCTCAGCTGAGCTGCTCCCAAAACCTTTTGTTCAAGTTTTCAACATCCTTGAGCAAACCTGGTCCCAATTTTGAGTTGATTTGAACTCCATTTGAGCTGATTTATAGGTCAGCATTAAACAACAACAACAACAACAAAAATAACCACAACAACAACAACTGTTCTTTAAAATGGCAACTTTGGCCATAATTTATGTGAGGCCAGATGGAACTTGTTGTTTTCAATTAAGTTTCAGCTGGATTTTGTAATTTTAGGGTTGTTTTTTTTTTTTTTGTTCAGAGCAAAACATGAAAGAAGGAATGGAAAGCATCAATTAATTCACATCAAACTTAATGGGAGGGTAGTTATATAAATGTCTGGGAGCAGAGCAGTGTTCTTCCAGGTACACCCAGCTGCAAATGGAAGACAACAGTCCCTGGATTTCTCTCCCAACACCAGACCTGACTCTGTGGTCCCTTGGATCAAGTGTGCCATACACAATGCTGCATCCAAGACATTTGAACACCATCTTGTAGCTACTTTCCTTGAGATCCTGGTATTTTAATAGCCAGGATTAGCTCACAGCAAAAGCTGAACCTTTGACATTTCTTCCTTGCAAGCAACTCACAAATTGATGCTAATATTTGGCTGTGCTCAGCAGAGACCCCGTCAATACTCACAAAACCCCCTCCTCCCTGAGGTTCCAAGGCTGGCTATTTTGGTGTGTTTTCTTTTTTTTTTCTTTTTTTTTTTTTTTACGGGGGGGGGCAATATCTGGAACCTTTTAATGGATTAAAAAATAAGTTGCAGTTGATCATTTGTTTGCGAGACAGAAAGGGCTTCAAAGATGCACAAGCGGATTAGGCGGGAGCAGCGGGGATGATTCGGGGGCTGATCCAGGCCACCAGGCAGGAAGCGTCTCAAATGACTCGTTCCTTTGTGCCCGCTTCAAAGCACCCCCGAATGAGTGGCAGCCCCTCTCCGGGGACCCCGAGGTGGCAGCAGGGACAGTGCCAGCAGCGAGGTGTGTGCGCTTTGGGGAGGAAGAAGAGGAAGAAGGGAGTTTGCCTCCCCGCTGCACTGTGCCTGCAGTTTATGGGGAAACTCGTGCCAAAATGGTTTTTACGGCCATAACCTTCCCCTCGTGCTGTTTTCTTGCCTTGCTGTTATTTCTTTGTCTTCTCATCCCTGTTTTATCTTGTCTTTTTTTGGGCTGGGCAGAGGAAGAGTCTGTCAGAGCCTGCAGCCTGGCCGGGTGATCCCTCGTGTCCCTGTGCCCAGGCTGCTGAGCCAAGGGATGGTATCCTCACCACTCAGCCCACATTTCTGCAGCCAGGATCCCTCCTGTGCTGTTCACAGCTGGACAGTTTACATTTTGGGTCTAGGGATGGTATCCTCAGCACTCAGCCCACATTTCTGCAGCAGGATCCCTCCTGTGCTGTTCACAGCTGGACAGTTTACATTTTGGGTCTAGGGATGGTATCCTCACCACTCAGCCCACATTTCTGCAGCAGGATCCCTCCTGTGCTGTTCACAGCTGGACAGTTTACATTTTGGGTCTAGGGATGGTATCCTCACCCCTCAGCCCACATTTCTGCAGAACGATCTCTCCTGTGCTGTTCACAGCTGGACAGAGCTGTGGAGACACATTTTGGGTCTAGGGAATGCCATCTCAGAGGGACCAGGGGTGCCTGCTGCTGAGGGAGGGGCAGCTGAGGGTCACCTGCAGGATTTATTCTTTATTTTATTTATATTTAAATTTATTATTATTTATATTTATTATTATTTGTTATTTTGTTCTCCCCACTGAAGACAATGGGAAGACATCCCTGACAGAACTGGGCTGTGCATGAAGCCTTGGGCTGACCCATGCAGGAAAATCTGAGTAAAGGGTTGGAAGCGACAATTATGAGCTGTAAAATTGCAGCTGGACCCATGATTGCTCCCTTTTTCTATATTTTTACTCTTATTCTGAAGATTCTGGGGGTAAAAAGGAGCTGTCTGCAGCACCAGTCCTCCAAACCTGGGTGGGGAGGAGCAATAGTGAAGGTGTGGGATGGTTCCCAATTGTCAACCCAAGGGCCTGTGGCTCAGGACAGGGTCCTGCCAATCCAAAGGAAACCTCCTGCCTCAGTGCTCTGAGTCTCTGGGAGTTGGCATTTCAAAACCTGAAGAGAAGTCAGACTTCCATCACCTGAATTTTCCCAAACACATCACATCTCTATAAATATTCAAGGCAAGGCTGGATGGCTCAATTGCTCCCTTTTTCTATTTTTTACTCTTATTCTGATTCTGATTCTGGGGGTAAAAAGGAGCTGTCTGCAGCACCAGTCCTCCAAACCTGGGTGGGGATGAGCAATAGTGAAGGCGTGGGATGGTTCCCAATTGCAGCTGCCCAGGAGCAGCCCAAGGGGCTGTGGCTCAGGAGAGGGTCCTGCCACTTCTGCCTCAACTCCTAAATTGCCACCTCCTGCCTCAAACCCCTAAACTCAGTGCTCTGAGTCTCTGGGAGCTGGCACTTCAAAACCTGAAGGGAGGTCAAACTTCCCATCACCTGAATTTTCCCAAACACATCACACCCCTGGAAATATTCAAGGCCAGGCTGGGTGGGACTCTGGGCAACCTGTTCTAGTGGAAGATGTCCCTGCACGTGGCATGGGGATGGAACAAATGATCTTTAAGGTCCAACCCAAACCAGCCTGTAATTCTGTGCAACTTTTACGCAAAGGCTGCCAAGGAAAAGATGGACCACAGGGCAAGAGGCAGAGAGCTCAGTAGATCCTGGAGGCCGAGGATTAAGCCCATTGATCTTTGCAGAAAGGCTGCAGGAGATGAAGGCTGCCCACATTAATTCCAGGCAGATACACAAGCAGCGCCACATGCACCATGTGGCAGAAAAACCTCCAGAGTTCATGGCAAAGGATGGCAAGGATTTAAGGGAGTAAACTGTGAAATTAGCTGGGAAAACTCTGCATAAAGGTATGAGAGATATTGCATATTCACATGTGGGATCATTATATTACAGAGATTTTCAACACCATCTCATAAGGAACACTGAAAAAGACCTTACAAGAGACTAAAAAAAAATCCCACACCTCTTAACATCCTGCACTTTTAACCAAAGGCTTAACTTGCACAGAGAAAAATGCTTTTCATATTTAAATCCCATCAGCACGATGGCAGGCCAGGAGGAAATGTATCCAGGCTTTGGAGCCCAGCTCTGAATGGGGAACACATGAAAATGGGGTCAGGTGGGAAAAGAGGCCGACAGACATCCCGGGGTGGCCACAGGTCAGTGTCTGCTGTGCAAGGCAGGAGTCCCTCTGCTCTGCTGAGTCCCCTTCATCCTGACCTGGTGCTCCAGATGCTCCATGAAAGAGCAGGAGCTGCTCCCTGATCCCCAGGAGAGCCAGACCCCAACCCTGGGCTCTCAGATGCTTTGTGGCACAGCTGGGGGCAGCTGTAAAAGCGATGGAGGGCTGGGAATGTGGTGTCCTGTGCCATCCCAAGGGATTTCTGCCCCTTGCAGGCACACCAGGGGGCTGTGCTCCCAGTGCCTGCCCCTCCTGCTGCCCTGGTGAAGCAAAGCCAGCACAGGAGCCAGCAGGTCCCTGTGCCTGCCCCTCTGGGATCCTTATCCCAATGAGCTCTCCTGTATTTTGGCACTCTATCCCTGCCCCTCTTGGATCCTTGCTCCCAATGATCTCCTGCATTTTGCCACTCCGTTTTTGCCTCTCTTGGATCCTTATCCCAATGCTTTCTCCTGCATTTTGGCACTCCATCCCTGCCTCTCCTGGATCTTTATCCCAAAGCTCTCTCCTGCATTTTGGCACTCCATCCCTGCCTCTCCTGGATTTTTATCCCAAAGCTCTCTCCTGTGTTTTGGCACTCCATCCCTGCCTCTCCTGGATTTTTATCCCAATGCTTTCTCCTGCATTTTGGCACTCCATCCCTGCCTCTCCTGGATCTTTATCCCAAAGCTCTCTCCTGCATTTTGGCACTCCATCCCTGCCTCTCCTGGATCTTTATCCCAAAGCTCTCTCCTGTGTTTTGGCACTCCATCCCTGCCCCTCTTGGATTTTTATCCCACTGCTCTCCTGTATTTTGGCACTCCAGCACACAGGCAGCTTCCAGCTACTGGAGCTGTGGCTGCTTTCATTTGCTGCCAGAGCAAACTCTGAGCCCACAGCCCTGACCAACCATCAGGCCTGCAGCTCCCAGCCCTCAGAGGCCTTTCAAAGCAGCTCTTTCTTTTGAGTTTGGGGGAAACCACTGGCTTTGGTGAGATCTGCTGCTTCCCTTTGGCTCTGGGGGGTTTCCTCACGTGTGCACACCCCTCTGCTCGTGCAGATGGACTCACAAGCCACCCTCAAAGGAGGGTGGAAACAACACAAATCACAATTCAAGGGAGGTGGGAAAGGGCTGTCCCACCCCAGCCCTGCTTTGGGGCCCTCCTCAGCAGCTTTCTCACAGCCAGGAGGATTTCTCCTCCGCAGATTTATCCTCAGCAGCTTTATCACAGCCAGGAGGATGGAGATGGGCACAGGTCTGGTCAGCTCTCACACACAGACTGGCACACACCTCCCTCCCCAGCCAGGGGACCTGTGTCTGACATGTCTCCAAAGTTCACCTTTCCTAACAAGGCTAAAAGGATGGCATCTTAATTAGATGGGAAAAGTACATCAAGCTCATTAACTAATTATGAGGGAAAGTCCCTGCAGCAGATGCCTGGATTGCCTAAAGTACTGCTTACTCTTAACTGCTAACTTTGAAAAGGATTCTGCTATTAAAGCATTATTTTGTTCCAAAAGCACAACAAAGTCATTTATTTTTTATCGTGTCTCTCCAAACTAATCCCTTACAGCTCTTACAAAGTATTGTGTGGGAGAGGGGCCGGGGGCACAGGAAAAATCATCCTCAGAGATTGCTGGGACCCTCCCCAGTGGCACCAGCTGCCTTTGGAGGGACAATCCAGTGCCTGAACTTCAGCTGCCTTCAACTGGTGCCTCTACAGCCCTGTCAGGAGCAAAATATTAAATGACCAGAGGGGTGAGGGCTGGACTTATCAAGCAGCCAAGAATAAACTCAGCCAAGAACCTCCCTGTGATCAGCAGGAGACTGTCCTCCTTTCCTTTCTACTGGGAGCCGATAAACCAGCAGAAGGAGATGGATCTTGTGGCTACTCCTCCTTGCACCAGATAAGGACATGAACCAGAAATGCCATTTCTATCTCTGAGCACCCATCCCTGCTCCTGCAGCAGCTGGGAGGCACTGCTGGGGTGCTGGGCTGCACTTGGAGATGGGATTTTTTTGGGGAGAAATCCTTCCCTGGAGGGTGAGCAGGCCCTGGCACAGCTGTGGCTGCCCCTGGGTCCCTGGCAGTGCCCAAAGCCAGGCTGGACAGGGCCTGGAGCCACCTGGGACAATGGAAGGTGTCCCTGCCCATGGATCTTTAAGGTCCCCTCCATCCCAAACCCTTCACCCAATAACATCTCCTCCCCACTAACTCCCAATGAGAACCAAAGAACTTTCAGAGAACTGCAAAAAGGCACACAAACCTTGCAACAGGCCGACACAAGCTCCCCAAAGCCTGAGAAGCCCCAAATTCTGAGCTGGAGCTCACCAGCACCCCTTGGGAAGGAGGCAGTGCTCTCCATGACCACCCCTACACAGAGGAGCTCTCCAGGTGTCAGCTCCCCAAACTACAGGCAGCAAACCCTAAATCCCTTCCCTCCTCCCCGCTCGAGGCTGAAGGAATGCCTCAAAACATTTCTAATTGTGCAATCTCAGCTGTCACACGACCTCAGCAACAGAACCTGGCCAGCTTCAGAGGAAATTCTCTGCCTAAACCTATCATTAACTCTTGCCCCCACACCCCCCGACCCATTTTAAACAAACAAACAAACAAATCAAAGACCCCACAGCCCTGTGGGGGCGTTGCTGTTGTTTTCCTTTCCCTGGAAAGCCTGAGGGTTCCACGGCCAGGGGATCCCAGGTCTCTGAGGGTGCTGTGGGAGCCACCCTGGCCCATCCCTCAGGGGGCATTGTCAGCCTGCAGAGCCATAAATCCCCTGCAGGACAGGAACCTGGGGAGCAAAGCCATGGAACTCAAACAGCCTCAAAGCAAAGGAGTCCCTTTAGTGTGAGGGTGGTCTGTGTAAAGTTAGGAGACACCTGCTAGCAAGGCCTGAGACACAAGCATCTGTGTAAACTTGCCCCCTCCCTGCGGCCGCAGCCCTTAGAAGGTGTTGAATGAAGCAGTTTTCATGAAAAAGGCTCTGTTGGGGCAGCTCTGAGGCTCCCATGCACCTCAGCAAACAGAGGCAGGGCTGTGCAGCCCTGGGAGGGATTACCAGGAGCACAGGGAGGGTCATTAATCCTGGTGACACGCCGATCTGGGGTTTGGGCTGGGTGTTGGGGTGATAAGAGCCTGCTCTGTGCACAGGGCAGCACAACAGAACCCAGGGGATGTGGGAGCCCCAGTGAGCAGATCCTGAGCTTGGGGGCTCAGCCTCACATCCCTGCACATCCCTGGGCCGGGAGTGGGTTGGCAGCACAGCTTTTTGCCATCCTGCACCCCCTCGGATCAGCAGCCAGCAGGATTTGAGCACTGATTTATTTTTAATTGGGAAGCAAAAGCTAAACAGTGAACCCTCTATACACAAGGCCATCACACCTTCTTATGAATTAAACAGTGGAAATGCTTGAGAGCTGGCAAAGCTGAAATCTGGAAATACCAATATTTCACCAAAGAGGTTTTTAATATGCAGAAGTGTCATACACATTGCTCTGAAGTTCCTAGCTGTAGGTGAAATCTTCTCATCATGAACTCTCAATATAATATGTGCTTATCTTAAAGGACATTTACTTTCCTGTGCTTACGGCCTGTATTTGAATTGTCAAATGACACTTTGCTGAAATTATTAAAACCTAGAGGTCACAGGGAGCCCGACTTGAAAGCAGGAACACACATTCTTTGGTCTGAGCAAAAGTGCATATTTGGAATTTTAAATGCAAATTTTTTTTTGGAGCAAGAATCGCTTTTCTGGCAGCCAAGCACAGATGGAACATTTGAAAGAAGGTTCTGCTTTAATTTTTGACAAGTGCTGTGAATAGACACCCTGCTCTGCTGGGAGAGGGGACGGATGGGGCAGTGCCCCAGCCCCAGTGGAGCCTGGTGGGGGTGAGTGGGGGTCCCAGCCCCACCCAGCCCTCTCTGGTGGGTGTTTTACAGCAGGATAGAGCACAGCAGACTGCAGCTGGGCTGGCAGGGGGAGGGAGGCACGACAGGGAGGGCTCTGAGGGTGCTGGGAGCTGTCCCCCACCAACCTCCAACCTCTGGCTCTTGTCCCTACCCCAGCAGAGAGCAAGGCTCTGGCTGCTGGGGTGCTCAGGCTGCTGGGGTAGCCAGGCTCTGGATTCTGGGAGACTCAGGCTCTGGATTCTGGGGTACCCAGGCTCTGGATTCTGGGGTACCCAGGCTCTGGATTCTGGGATATCCAGGCTCTGGATTCTGGGAGACTCAGGCTCTGGATTCTGGGATATCCAGACTCTGGATTCTGGGATATCCAGGCTCTGGATTCTGGGAGACTCAGGCTCTGGATTCTGGGATATCCAGACTCTGGATTCTGGGATATCCAGGCTCTGGATTTTGGGATATCCAGGCTCTGGATTCTGGGAGACTCAGGCTCTGGATTATGGGATCCCCAGGCTCTGGATTTTGGGATACCCAGGCTCTGGACTCTGGATTCTGGGGTACCCAGGCTCTGGATTCTGGGATATCCAGTTTCTGGATTCTGGGTTCTGTATTCTGGGAGACCCAGGTTCTAGGCTCTGGGATAGCCAGGCTCTGGATTCCAGGGTACCCAGGCTCTGGATTCTGGGATACTCAGGCTCTGGATTTTGGGTACCCAGGCTCTGGGATATCCATGCTCTGGATTTTGGATGCCCAGGCTCTGGATTCTGGGATATCCATGCTCTGGATTCCAGGGTACCCAGGCTCTGGATTCTGGGGTACCCAGGCTCTGGATTTTGGATGCCCAGGCTCTGGCTGCTGGGATCCCTGCCCAGTTCAGGCTGAAGGAAGGCAGGCAGTGTCTGGCTGATATACCCTGACTCCAGGAATGTTTTCTTTCTGAGGGATAAGGCTTATCTGTTCCCCTTGCTCCTATTTCCTTTTAGAGTGCTCAGTGAACAGATAGGAAGGATAAGTGAAGATGTTCAACATCTCTCTCCAAAACATCCCCCAGTCAAGCACCTCATGTGTTTTGCAGATTAGCCACAACCTCCCTGTTGTGCAGAGGCTCTCCTCAGGATGGGCCATGGTGCATTCCAGGACATGCCTCCCTGTGAGCCCAAACCATGCCAAAAATGCTCAGGCAAGGAGCTGGGAGGTGGCAGCTTGAGAGGGGAAGAGAAACCACTGTGCCCAGGGGCAGAGCCAGGTGGGGAGCTCACCCTGCCCGAGCTGTGAGGATCTGGAAACAAAATCCCCTGGGCTTTGCAGGGCAGAGCTGTCCTGACACCTCTCAGCTACCCCTGGGCTGCTTTTTGGTCCATATTGCACCAAAGCTTCAGAAAATGCTTTTATTCTGCAGAGCTCTGGTCCATATTGCACCAAAGCTTCAGAAAAGGCTTTTACTCTGCAGAGCTGCACGGAAGAACAGGAGCAGTAACACAGGGATGATCCTGCCCCTCCATCAGCCTCCTGCCCATCCTGGAGCTCCCTTTGCCCTGAGGGAACACTGAGGGGGGGAAAAGCTTCCACAGGGCAGCCCATGGAACTCCCTGTGCACTGAGGGAACACTGAGGGTGAGAAAAGCTTCCACAGGGCAGCCCATGGAACTCCCTGTGCACTGAGGGAACACTGAGGGTGAGAAAAGCTTCCACAGGGCAGCCCATGCAGGGTTTGGTCTGTGGTCACCATCTGTGAGCAGCAAGGCCAAACCAGCAGGAGCCAGCAGCCCCTAAGCCTGCAGTGCCTCCCTGCCCGATCAACCAGGTCCCATCTGCAGGGCCATCCCTGCCTGTCCTTTCCTGGGTGAAGGTGGTTGGTATTTGAGCTGGGCTTAGCTAATAGGAAGAAGATTCAGCTTCCTACAGCCCTGAGATGAGTCTGGTGCTTCTGCTCCTCGCTGACAGGATCCATGAAGGGGGCTCAGTGACAAAAACTCCAACCCCAGCCCCTGGAGGTGAACGGCAACAATGCAGAGTCACTCTGAAGAGGAGGGGATGGAGGAAACTGCACCCGCTGGCAGAGCAAGGCTGGGAAGGAATTTCCCACCATGAAGGGCTCCTGTCTGTTTTCCCCTTGCAGCACAAGCAGAGGTTTGAGGTGTGCAGGCTCACAGCTGGTGGCAGAGGGCACTGACACCACCATCACTGCACTTTCCAGAGCAAACACAGCCAGAGCCCAGCCATACTGACAGCCAGGTTGCTCACCTGTGCCCAGGTATTTCACCCAGCCAGCCTGACCCCTGTCACACAGAAATGCTCACAACCTTCCTGGCAGTCCAAACCCTTCTCCTCTGACCTTAACTATGCCATGCTCCATCGTGGTGCCTGCCCAGAGAGGGGGACACTGCCTGGCAGCTCCTCACCCCCCTCTCCATCAGCACAGCTCCTCAGCCCCTTCCCATCCCTCCTGGAGAGCTCCTTGGTGCTGATCTGAAATTTGGATGCAGTGTTGTTTTTATATATAAATGACATTATGACAAATGATGAAGGATTAAATTACACTTCAATCAAATCATGCCAAACCAGTAGGGATTGAGGTCCCAGTGGAAAGTATACATGGAGTTCCTCAGCTTCCTGATTTGAATGACTTTGTTCTTCTTCCAGAGAAAAGGGGAGGGGGGGGGGACGAAGGAGAAGAGAGGGAAAAGGGAGAGGAAGGGGGGATTTGGCCTAAAATGAAACATTTTCCTTTTAAGTTGAACATTTGAAAATGGCTGGGAGGAAAGAGCTGAAACACTGTAATGGCTGATACTGAAGAACAGCCTGGGACTTTTGCTTTTGGAGAACAGAAGCCAGGGAGAGAGCTGTGGTGTGAAAAAGGCAACGCTGTGTGCCTTGAAGGGGAAGGTGTTTGCAGCAGCCCACCTCCTGCAGACACTGAGAGCCCCCTGCAAGGCACTAACCCAATTAGCTTTGCTAGAGCTGTGCCTGCAAAGGCAAAGGACTGACAGTGGTTTTGGTAAAGGCTAAAGACAGCTTCCCTGTGCCTTGCACTCCATCGGAGGCGCTTTGTTATCTTTGTGCTGCCACATCTTGCAAAGGTTGGCTCCAGAGCCTCCAGCTCTGCAGCTCTGTCCAGCCAGAACCTCTCTGCTCACTCTCTGCACTGTTGTGAAGAAATCCTGCAGAACCAGCCACTCCGAGGATGACTTTGCCTGGAGACAGACAGACAGACAGATGGACAGCCAGGCAGACACTGTGCTGTAGGTTTGCTTTAAGCACTTTGCCCTGAAAATTGTATTCAATACAACACACCTCGAGCTGATTTCTGGATGCAAGTTCACAGAATTCACAGAATTCACAGAAATCTTGGGTGTTGTGTCCAACAGAGCCTGTCAGTGATAGGGTATAGGATATTAGGCTCAGGGAGGTGGTGGAGTCACCATGGAAATGGGGGAAAGCTGACTGGGAGAAGTCTGGCTGTGAGTATTAATAAAAATTCCACAGACCTTTCTCAGTCCTTGTCTGGGAAGATCTTCTCTGTGTGAGGAGGTGGATTAATGGGAACAACAACAGCTCAAGAGGAAACTGGATTCACTTGGGGTTATGGTTGTGGTGATGAGTGATGGTGGGACTGGATGATCTTGGTGTGTTGTGTCCAACAGAGCCCATCAGTGGTCAGGCATTGGAATGAGCTGCCCAGGGAGGTGGTGGAGTCACCATGGACTCCTGTCAACATGGTCCATGTCATGTCATGGACCATTGACCATGCTCAAGAGGCATCTGGGTGCACTTGGGGTTATGGCTCAGGTGCTGGGTGCTGGTGGGACTGGATGATCCTGAAGGTCTCCTCCCACTGTGATGATTCTGTGATAGTGGAAGCCCAAATAAGTCAAGCAGAGGACACCAGAGTCCCCCTTGGATTGATGCCGCTGAGGAACCATGGGGTTGGTTCAGGTGTGGCACAGTCCAGGCTGGCATCAGTCTGATGAGCTCAGGGCAGCTCAAAGCCTCCCCAGCAGAGGAGAACAACATTTCTGTGAGTCCTGAGAGATGTGGCTCCATGCCTGCATGTGAGCCACAGGGCCAGAGAGGGTACAGGAGCTTTTCCCACCTCCCCACTGGATTATTTCTGTCCTCAAACAACACACACAACCTGCATTTGGTGTCTGTGATGGACAACTCCTCCCTGGTCACATTATCACATTATTGCAATAATCTAATCTTGCCAAAAAAAAGGCAAAGAGAGCACGCCAGCAGGTCTAAAATGCCACTCTGAAGGCAGGGCAAGGCCAATTCCACAGAGAAAAGAGCAGAGCCCACAAAAGCACACATGTGCACATGTCTACAAGCATGCTTAGGCACACACTCCTGCACCTGAATAGGATAAAATCAGATTATCCCTTTCCCAAAGTCCTTTTGCTACAATTTTTCTCCTCATAGTAAAAGGCTTTGCAAAGTATTTTAAAGAACAATTCAGCAATAATTCCCAGGGAACAATTTGTTACCTGTGGTTAACGTCCAATCTGCTCACATGGCAGCTCAACTTTCTGACACAGAAATCCAGGAGAACACTTGGAGAAATCAAGACCCAAATTGGTTCAGCCTCTGAGGATAATAACGACTTAGAAATATGTATAAATTTAAGTGGTTTTGAATAAGGACAGCATTTCAAAAAGCACTCGAATTGTTACTTTGAAATAAGCCATTATTTTCTGCTTTTTTAAATTCCAGTCTTTAATAGGGGATGAGACCCAGACTGCCAAGAACCAAGGAGAGTTTTTGATGCAAATGAAAAGCGGCATTTAAGAAGTGCAAGTATCCCATAATAGAGCCCACACCACATTGCCTGGAGCATCCAGGGATCCATCCAGCCTGGGACACCAGAGCTGGGGGGCTTAGAGGCCCCCTGATCTCGTGGCTGACCTGATTTCTGCTGGTGAGGCCTCAGGGCTCACACCACAGCCCCACATTCAACTGTTGCCAGCCAAAAAACACAGAAATTCCAACCTGGAGTCAGATCCAGGCACTCATGGGCAGATGTGGCCATGCAGGGAAGGGATGAGCTCCTGAAGGTTCCTTGGACTGGATTTACTGATCTTACCCCTGCCCAATGTCCCAGGAAAGGGTTAGGGTTAGGTCTGTGTTTCAGTGGGATTGATAAGGATGGGCCATACTTGGAGAAAAAAATCCTCTGGCAAAGAATGATCTGGGACCATCACTGGAATTCACACACCCACCAAGGAGCTGGGGATCCCCACACTCAAACCCTCCATGGACACACACTCCTGGCAGTGCCAGAGCTCCCCAGGCCAATGCCTGCTGGGTGAGAGGAGAAGAAGCAGGAGAAGAAGAAGAGAGGAAGAAGAGGAAGAGAAGAAGAAGCAGGAGGAGAAGAACAGGCTCTCCCTGTCCCCCCACGCAGAGGGAAAGGAGCAGGATGTGCCTTCCTCAGCCCCAGCTGTGCCAGAGGCTCCTCCTGGGTGCCCAGGACACAGCTCTGCCCTGGCAGGAGCTGAGCTGGTGGGGATGGGAGGGCAGGCAGGGGGTGAACCATGGAATCACAAATTCAGGATCATCGAGTCCAACCATGACCACCACTAACCCAGGTGCCACATCCACCTGGTTTTTGAGCACTTCCAGGGGTGGTGACTCCATCAGTGACTCTGTGGTGACTCCACCTCCCGGGGTGGTCACTGGAACCTTGGTATCCAGCTGTTCCATGCTTTACAACCCTTCCCATGAATAATTTCTGTAAATCTCCAACCCAATCCCACCCTGGTGCACCCCCAGAGGACGAGGCTGCCCCTCATGCCAGGGGGAAGGCGGGAGCAGGGAGGGGCCTGGCACAGCAGGGAGTGACAGAGCAGGAGCTGGCCCTGGACAAAAGGCCCAATTAAAGCGTTCTCCTGCAAACAAACATCCCCACAGCCCAACTTTTTCAAAGATGGCTCAGGAAAGAAAAGGGCCACGGGATCGGCGGGATCAGCCTAAGTCATGTACATCTATTTAACAAGAAAACTCATTGATAAGCAAACCACCTGATGCTTGCACAGCAGAAAAGAAAACACCTGGTTCTGCCTGTGGGTTGATAAGCCAATATCTTTAATCTTTTTTTTTTCTCTTGATGACTGAAGTACACACTCTGTGCGGCCCTATGCTCCAGCCACATTGGTAATAGTAACAAAGCTTTGATGTCCCCCTCATTCAACAGAATGTTGTTTAGTTCAAAGCAAAGAACAGAGGCAATTCTTTGCTTTTAAATTATTAGCTCCCTAAGTCTTCTGTAATGATATAGTTTGACTGAAGTGTGCAGTTTATTAACTACATAAAGACGATATTATTAGAGCGGAGAAAGGCAGCCGAAAGTTTTGCCTTTCAGCTCAGCAGCAGGGGTTTTTGATACTTTGATCTCAATCAATGCTAAATGTCTTTGTGAGATAGAGGGAGCAGCAGAAATTACCTTTGGCACCATGACTACATCAATTATTTAGCTCTTTTTCTTATAAATTAAAGTGTTCTTCAACTTTTACCCCAATTTTTTCTTCCTCTTCCTCCACTTTTTTTTTTTTTTTTCTTTTCCCTTCAGTTACTGGGGGGGGGCAAAAAAGCTGACTGGGAGAAGTCTGGCTGTGAGTATTAATAAAAATTCCAGTGACCTTTCCCAGTCCTGTTCTGGGAGGGTCTTCTCTGTGTGAGGAGCTGGATTAATGGGAACAACAACAGCAGAAGGGGGGCTCAGGGTGATGTGCTGTTTAATCAAATGACTGTGTAAGCTCTTATTCCAAATTTGTCTGTATTTAGCCTAATTCCCTTTTTTTCATTTTTGGTTTTTTCCAGTATTTCTATGGAAAATGGGACACCTGACAAGAAAGGTGGAGGGACACTATTTCCAAGAGCAAGTGGTAACAGGACAAAGGGGAATGGCTTCCCACTGCCAGAGGGCAGGGTTAGATGGATATTGGGAAAATGTCCTTCCCTGTGAGGGTGGGGAGGCCCTGGCACAGATTTTCCAGAGAAGCTGTGGCTGCCCCATCCCTGGAAGTGCCCAAGGCCAGGTTGGAGCACCCTGGGACAGTGGAAGGTGTCACTGTGGGATTGATTGGGCTCTGAGGTCCCTTCCAACCCACAGCATTCCATGGTTCCAGGACTCCTGAGGCTGAAAGCAGAGCTCGCAGAGAGCCAGAGCTCAGCCCTGGGGCTGCAGCACTGCCTGCACCTGATGCTGGATGCAGGAACTCTCATTAAAGCCCCTGGTGTCCGGTGATCCCACCCAGAGCTGTCACCAAACCCTACCCACACACAGAACTCTTGTCCAGGCTGGAGCTCATCCCCTCAGCCAGAAATAAACCATTCCCACAGCTGATTCATCCCCTCCCAAAGGAGGTGACAGACTCCTTCCCTGGGACAGAGGGAACCCAGCACAATGGGACTGGAGGGGAGCGAGGATAACACAGTTCAGTGCTTCCCCTGGATAACAACAACTGAGCGGGTGTTTCAGTGGGATTTGTGCTCTTTTGGTACTTCAGGGAGAGGCTGGAGCAGAGCCAAGGGAGAAGGGTATCCCTGCAATCTTGGGGACAGCAGCTGGTGGCTGGGCTCAGTGCTGTGGTGTGTTAGAAACCACTGGAACCAGAACCTTGGCTGGGAACATGAGCAGCAGGACCACAGAGGTGCTGAGGAGATGCCTTTAAACCAAGATTTAAAACACTGACCTCTGGCCAGAGAAATTCTTTGTGAGCAAGAAATAAAAGAGGTCTTTGCAGAGGTGTTGAGGCATGAACTATGGGAACTTCAACATATTTATGTTTAGAATGTGTTGGGGAACAACATAATTCTGTTTTCATGGTGATCAAAGTTTTGCAAGAAGGAGGACTTGAGACAGTGTGCTGAGCTGCTATGGCAACATGAATTTTAAAAAATAAACTGACTTGCAAGAGCTTATCTTTTCCTCTTTAGTGTGGTGCAGAACAGATCTGGGAACCCTCGACCTGAAAGGGATCCTGTGAGGTGCTCACCTCTGCTTGTGGGCCAGGTGCATTGCAAAATGCATAAAACATATCCCTCGTGGCAAGGGGAAAATTATTCCATGACTGGCTTTGCACCCCAAAGAGCCAAGTCACGGTGCTTCTGTCACTGTGTGTTTATCACAGCTCAGATTCTCAGATGTTGGGGTGGATGCAGCACGAAGCACTTGGGCTGTGCTGGCATCCTATTCTGGGAGCAGGGTGGGCTGCCAGGCGCTGCTCAGGGGTGAATTCCACCCACGGCAGGCGTTTCCAAGAGCACCATGACGTGGGCTCGGCTTACAGCTCGGCTTTCAAGCCACCCGCACAAAATGTAGAGGCAGCGGTGTCAGGAACCCTCCCTGACAGCTCCTTTGAGGAGGGGATGCTGTGAGGAGCTGTCACGCTCTGAGTCAGCTGTTCTTCCAGGCCTGGCATTCCAGGCAGGAAGAGCCTGCTTGAAGAACCATCCCAACCACGCCGCCTGTGAAAACCACATTGGGAATCCCATGGGAACCAGCCCTCTCCCGGGCCAGCTGGTACTTCCTGCTCCGGAGGCCTGATCCTGCTGGATGCTGAGCATTCTTTGTTCCATTTTTAAATTAATGAGGCTCCAGCAATGTACAGTCCCAGAGCCCGGGGAAGAAACAGCCCCTCGGTGTTTTCAGCACTTTGGCCCAGCTGGAGAGGAGAGGGAAATGTCAGGCTTGAAGAGATGCCTGGGGAACAGATCCATAACCTGGAGATTTTAGCCAGGTTCTCCGAGCTGGCCATGCTCCCACACACAGCTCTCCTCCCCAGCACGGGCTGTGACTCCCAAAGCTGGCAGCCCCATCTCTGCAGAGAAGGATGAGGCTCACAGCGTGGGACTCGCTCCCATCCTGTCCCAACAGTGTCCCCTTGAGGCTGGTGCTGAGGCAGCCTGGGAAGGGCTCTCGTGGAGGTGCAGGGGAACCCCAGAAGCTGCTCCAAACAACAAATCCATCCCAGCAGCTGCGGATCAGCCTGAGCGAGGGATGCTGGAGGAGCCCACCCCACAGCGGGTGTGGGACCTCCACACTTGGAGAACCACTCAGGGAAGAATCTCCTTCCACCTTCACTCTGGGGATATCCAAAGCTGGACCACTGCAGCCCATCCAGCAGCACCTGGGGTGTGGGAGCTCCTCCAGCACCGAGACAGAGTGGGAGGGTCTGTGCAGCCATGGGCAGCTGGAGAGAGGAGCCTCTGCACGGGACACGAGGCTCCCTCACTGCTGCTGCTGCTGGAATCTCCTTTCTTCTGGCAGCCAAGCAGCAGGGAGCTTTCTGAGAAACTGCCCACAGGGAGCGATCACTTTTTCCAGTCATTAACCTTCCACATCCCTCACATTACAGGAATACCTTGGATGTCTAAGTTGCTGCAGAGAGCTAATTCCTCCAGGTGACTCCAGGCAGCGATAAGTGGGCTCCTGCACAGCGAGGGGTTTGAAGTGCCAGAGCTGAAAGCGCTCCCAGCTCCGGCACGCCAGGCCTCCAGCAGGGGACACAGCCTCAGATGTCACAGCACGGGGGCAGCAGGGGCCTCTGGAGCTGTCATTTCCAACCTGCATTTCCAACTGGAGGGCCAGGCACGGGCTTGAGATGCCCTGTGCCCCCAGGGAAAAGGGATCTGGTTGAAGGATATTGATTGAGGGAAAAGATATTTAGAAGATATTGGGGAATAAAAATCAGCGCCCTGAAGGGATAAATGTTGGGAAGTGCCAGTGCTGGCCTCTGGGATAGGTGTGTACCTGGCTGCACTGGGTGTCCCAGCCCTGGCAGAGCAGCAGATTTGCATCTGAGCTCTTTCCTCTGGTGTGGAAGATGAGCATGAGGAGTATTCAAAGGCAAGGAGGTGCCCAAGAGAATCCCAAAACCAATGAGAGAAGTATTTACAGAAGAATGGCTCTTATCATATGTTCATAATATCAAATATAATATTATTTTGTCTAACAAATCACAATGTCTTCCTGTTGTGTTTCCTGGATTACACATCACTGGCATCCTGCCAGGAGTGGCTGAGTAACAATACTCACACCAAAACTTGCAGAAGACCCCAGATTTGTCTCTCATCAATAAGAGATGTCCCTGTCAGTGGCAGCGGAGCAGGACCAGGTCCCTCTGACAGAGCAAAGCCATCGAGAGCCTGTGTGTGTTTGTACAAGAGGAGCACCATGGCAATGAGGGCCAGCAGCCTGGAAAGGCTCTTTGGAGACAGAAGCAGCCTTCTGATTTTCCCAAACTGCCCTGTGATGGGAAGTGTCAGCCCAGACCTGGGGGAAACAGGGAGCACTGAGTGTGTGTGAGGACAGATTTAAATCCCACAGCAGGACTGAGCATGTGGAACCACATCGGCCACACAGGAAAAACTCCATTTATAATCAGAAAGTACAAAACGGCAACATCAGAAGTCACAGGTCATGGCCAAGGTACAGAACAGGGACCCACAGCACACACACACTGAGGAAACTCATCCAGGGAATAAAACAACCACCTTCAAACACTGACACAAGAAAGGCAACAATCCAACACTCAATATCAGCACTGCCTGTGGCAGCACATCAATCCCAGCTTGGAGAGGCCCAAAACACCAGCAGGGATTTGGTTTGGATCTCCCCAGGTGTTCCCAGGTCCAGCCATGGTTTCAAACCCATGCACTGGGGAGCTGGAGCTAATGCAGGAGGGCTCTGCACTCCTTGGTGCCTCTGGGATCATGTTTGGTTTGGATGAAGGAATGATGTTTTGCCACTCAGCATCTCATGAGGGGCACTCCGTTTTCCCCAGCCTCTTAATCAGCACGCTTTCAAATTAAAAAATTTTAATTAACAGGAGGTGGGCCCAGGCTGGGGACACAAACACGCCCCTGTTTTGGCACTGAAGCCTGAGTCCTGCCCTGCCAGCCCCCTCCAGCCCTGCTCCAGCTGTGCTGTGTTCAGTGTGCTGACACCTCATGGCCAAGGCAGAAACTCTGATAAGAGCCCGATTCCCAGGACATCACCCACACGTCCTCCATCTGCTCCAAGGCATGAAACCAGGCTCCTTTATCGACCAGTTTGTCATGAGCAGAACTGAACACACCAAAGACAGGAAAGAAAACCAGTCCAGAGAGGCTTGGAGCTCTTGGATCACAAACAGCTGGGCACACCGGGGCTGTTATCCAGAGCTGTGGTGGTCTGGGTGTCCCTGGTGCTGGAGGATGGCCCCAATACACTTCTCCAACGTGTGCTGAGCCATGCATGGCCATCACTGCAGTCTCAGGCCTGGCAGGAGTGTCCGTGTTGGGGTTACCCTGCTCTCCCCTGTCCTGTGGGGGTCTCCCAGGGGCAGATCAGCTCCTTTGCAGAGTCCTTCCGAGCCCGGGGCTGCCTCTCCTCTCCCTGCCCGGAGCCCCCGGGGCAGGCTGGGCTCTCTGGAGGCGCGGCCGTTCTGACTTGGAAGAAGCTGCATTGGAAAAACACAAACTCATCACACACACACACATACACACACACACACAGTGGTTTTTGATGTGCTCTGAGGCAGCAAGCGAGCTTGGCTTTGAGATTTCCACCATTCCAGCCCCAAATCCCACAGCAAAACTCCCGGGCTCGAGCCCACGGAGAAGGAGGACGAGGGGAATGTGCGCTGGCGCTGCTTTGAAGCTGCAAGGCCGCCCTGTGACAGAGCTCTGGAGCCAGGTAGAGCAGCAGCCCTCAGGTTTGTGCTTTGGAATTTATAATGTGGACTCATCCACTCGGCCAGCAGCAGAGGTAGGTTAAATGGGATCAGGGACATGCTGCTCCTGGTGAGGGACATGGCCAGGGTTTGGTTCCTGCAGGGACGACCTTGCCAGGCAAAAATTCCCCATCTCTGCCCTGGAACGACAAACACTTAGCGACTCTAGCTCAAGATTTCCCCTCCCTTGTCACTTCTGGTTCTCCTCTGACTTGAAATCACTAAACCAAACCTGAGTCAGTGCTCAAGAACACGGAGGTTTTCCAAATTCAGGGATTAGAAGTAAAACCTGGGGTTTTGCACCCTGAACAGGAGGTGTGATAATAGCAGAGGCACTGCCAGCATGGGCTCCTCGCCTGCTCCCATGGGAAAACTGCAGGAATGGAGACAGGGAAGGGCCTGGGGTTTGGGGCAAGTGTGGCAAAGGTGACTCCCAGACAGGGACCTCTCCCTCTGGCTAATCCCCAACCGAGCCGAGCCCTGTCCGGGTGCGTGTCCGTGTGTCCGTGCGCTGCTCACCTGCTGACCGTCCTGCTGTCGGGCCGCAGCCGCCGCTCCCGCCCGCCCAGCGGCTGCACCTTGCCGTGGGGCACGGCCGGGCCCCGGGCCGGCAGCGAGCCCAGCCCGCCCGAGCTCCGGCAGCCCCTCCGCAGGAACCGGGCCCAGGCCCGGGCGGCCAGGCGGGATCTCCGGCCGCCGGAGGCGAAGGGGCCGGGGCCGGCTGCCCGCGGGTCCGGCCGGGTGCCCGCGGCGCTGCCCAGGGCCCGGTCCATGGGGCAGGGACAGGCGGGGTCCCGGGGCAGGGGGGACACGGGAGGCACGGCCGGGGGCGATGCCGGGGTGCCGGGGCCGGCGTGGGCAGCCGGGCCGGGGGAGCAGGAGGCTCGGTGGGCTGGCTGTGGGGAGGAAAAGGAGAGAGGCTCGGTAAGGTCTGGGGGTGACACCCGGGGCTCCCCAGGCTTCTTCATGAGGAGAATCCCAAGCTTCTCCTTCTTGACGAGGAGAATCCCGCTCCTCCTTTGGTGCTGCCAGGAGAGAAGGGCTCAGCTGGGAGGCAGCTCCAGCCACTCCAGCCATGTCTGTGCCTGTGACCCCCTGTCCTGCAGCTCTGTCCCCTTCCCTGCCTTCCCCCTGCCGGAGCACAGGACTGTCACACCTTGCCTGCTGTCACACCTTGCCTGCGGGGTCACTGCTGCCACCACAGCCCCAGCAGATGCTCACAGATCAGCCCCACACCTGCCAGGATGCTGGAGGAGACACCAGCCTGTGTCATTCCTCACCACCATTAGCTGCAGGCAGGAGGAGGCTGTCATGCCAGGAATGTGATCTTGGTTATGGACAGCACAACCATGTCACACCCATGGCACCACCAGGGCCCCAACCCTCATAGTGCCAATGCCATCTCCTGCTGGAGCCCCAGTGTCCCTGACTGGGGCTGGGCAGGCTCCAGCCCAGCTCAGCCAGCCCTCAGGACAAGCCCAAGCACAGACTGGACAGGACAAGGACAGCACATGCTGCATGCCATGTCCCCTCCCATTTCCCAAGGACTTAGTCCCAGCAAAATGAAATGCAGCTCAAGTGTCCAGGGAGAGGAGCTGAGAGCAGGGGCACGCACAGGACATGCACACACACATGCAGAGATGGCACACAGAAAGATGAGCACACTGAGACATCACAGAGAAGGATGGACTCGGCTTTTTTCTGTTTTCTACATTTATTTTTATTAGACAGATGAATGCATGGAAGCCATGGCCAAAAAAATTAAACAACACATGGAAACAAACAATTTCTCTGAGGCTGGCACAAAGTGAAATTCAGCATGTACCAGGCAACTTTCCTCTTCAGGGACTGAGCAGCAGAGGATGAGGAGCAGAAGGCTGAGCTTTGACAGCTCCATCAGCCTGTGGCAGGGCAAAGACAGCTCCTGCCTGGGTGTGAAGGATGGCTGCTTGTTCCACATGCAAAAACTGGTGTTCTACATGCAGTAACTGGTGTTCCACATGCAATAACTGGTGTTCCACACAGTTCCTGGTGTAACTGGAGTTCCACAAGCACGGTGACTCCCGAGCATGCAGCACAACCCATGGCAGGGGAGCAGCGATGCCAAGCAGAGATGATAAAGAATCAGAGAAAGGAATGGATCCAGAGAACATAACAAGCAAAGCAGCAGACAAAATAGAAGTAGAATCAGAGGGACTGACGGGAACACACAGATTTGTTATTTATTATTTATACCCTGACTTGATCTTCCACATGTTCCTACATACTGGCAATCCCAACATGCTCAGTGCTCCATGTTACACAAACTCTGCAGAGACTCCAGAGCTCAGCACAGCCCAGTGCCTTTGGGACAACCCTGCCAGGTTCTGGAGAGTTTTCCAGTGCTCTGATGTCCAAACAGGCTGAGGGTGCTCAGCACCTGATGTAACAAAGCCTTGGGGTTTAAATTTGAAAAAAGGCAGCCTGAGCCTGCTCCCCTGCCCAGCAGTGCAGAATGTGCCTGTGCTTCCAGCAGGAGTGAGAGCAACATCAGAGGGAAGGTCTGGGGTGACTCAGTTTGAATTCCTCTGAGGTTTATCGGTGATGGGGTAAGGAAGGGCAGGACAACCTCCCTGGCTCAGTGGAGGAGTGACTCCAAATCAGAGTGTCCAGCCCTGACCCTGCCATGGGGAGGGCCAGAGTCACTGCTGGGGACACACTGCCATCATGACTGTCCCCTGTTCACAGGGAATTGCCCTGCAAGGACCCCAGGGCCTGCAAGCACCCCACTATCCAAGGGCTCCCGTTCCCTGCCAGCTCTCTCCTGAAGCTGCTCCATCCCTGGGAGTGCCCAAGGCCAGGCTGGATGTGGCTCTGAGCACCCTGGGACAGTGGAAGGTGTCCCTGTCCATGGCAGGGGGTGGAATGAGATGAGCTTTAAGATCCCTTCCAATCCAAACCATTGTGGGATTCTACGATCTCCCACTTTCTGTAAAATCCCATCACTATTAAAAAGGGATGAACAATGTGAACTGGAGAGAGGCAGCATCCCAAACCTCAGTGCTTCCACCCAGTTTCTTTCCTTCCCCAAAATTTTAACAAACAAGGAAACTTTTCTGTCCCTTCAATTCCCTTTACTGGGCTTTGCAGGAATCTTCACACTTCTGGTAACCATTGGCCTGGTCCAGGCATGCTGGGCTTTTCCAGCAAGGCCTGCAATCTTTATCCCTGAGCTCTTTAGCACTAATGTGGTATTTTAGCTTGCCTTATTCTAAAGCAAGAAAAAGCTTTAGAGCAAAAGAAAAAGAAAATACTACCTAAAGTTGAAATCTGCTCTCAACACCTCTACCTGTTCTCCCTTGCCTCTGGGCTACAAGCCAGTGACAACTGCAGCTACCTCCTGTTGGATTTTTAACAACAGAAAATAGAAGAGCAGGAAAAAGACAAGACAAGAGGTGGGAAGGACTGGATAAAACCTCTCTTGGCTCTGGCAAGGGGCAGCTCTCTGCACCTGCACACCCAGCTCACAGCACAGGAGTCACAGGGAGAGCAGAGCAGAGCTGATCATCTCCAGCGTGCCAGGGGATGTGGGAGTGTCATTCAAATTCAGAAGGGCAGCTAAACCTTCAGAAATGCTCCTGCTGCTGCTCCCACAAGCAGCTCCTGTGCCTGTGGTGCAGGACTCTTGGAGTGGGGGTGTGGGGGCTCCTTTCAGGGGGTGCCCTGGGAGGGTGCAGAGCCCCCCATGGGATGGAGGCCAGCAGGGACTCTCTGGGCTGGGTCACCTCGCCCTGCTCGCAGGGTCATCCCCTTAGGGCCAAGGCAGGCTGGTCTGAACCCACTGGGGCACAGCTCTGCCCTGCCCTGGAGCAGCAGGGACGGGCAGCCGGGCTCTGCAGCCTCCCGGGGCTGTGGGGGCATCTCCCCTCCTGGGTGTGCAGGGTGCTGCCCCCGAGCCTGGCACAGCAGCCTGGCACTGCCCGGGAAGGGACATCTGCTCTCCAGCAGCCATGGCAACGTGCGGGAGCTGGCAGAGCCCAGAGCCGGCCCGGGAAAGCTGAAGCAGCACTGACACCTTCAGGAAGGGGAGGCGAAGCTCAGCCCGGCCTCGCCTTGTCTTTTCCCTGCGGGGCTCAGAGCCTACTTGGGAGGAGCTTCCTTCTGCAGCTGGTTCCTGCGATCCAGCTTGCTCATGACCTGCGTGATGTCCACGGTGTTGGCGGCTTCCCTGGCCTTGGCCTCTTCCTCCTGCTGCCTCAGGACGATGGGGCTGGGGCTGGAGCGCAGGTGGCGGCGTCCGAACAGACCCGTGCTGGGCAGAGACAGGGCAAGGACAGGGTTACTGAGGAGAAGGGCACCAAAACCTCCCCCTGGCAGGCAAAGTGACCCGGCAGGACCAGCTGGGACACAGAGATGGCCAAAGGAGTGACCCAGCAAAGTGCTTTGAACAGCACTGGGTGAGTCAGTGTCACACACAAGCTACAGGACTGCTAAAAGTGTCCAAGTCCTGCTGCTGAGGGCACACAGACACTCATCACTCAGAGCCCATCACTCAGACCAGAGCCACATTGTCACAGACAATCTTCTATGAAAAATCCTTTCCTTAAGATTTTTCCTCCTGAGAAGCTGAGAGGCCTCAGGAACAAAATGTAAACAATGATTATCTGCTGCTGTGGAATGCAACAGGTGCATTTTTGATTGATCTGTGTGAGTTGTTTTTACTTGATAACTAATGACAGCTACT
Source organism: Ammospiza caudacuta (assembly GCF_027887145.1). Classification (NCBI taxonomy): domain Eukaryota; kingdom Metazoa; phylum Chordata; class Aves; order Passeriformes; family Passerellidae; genus Ammospiza; species Ammospiza caudacuta. The sequence continues at coordinate 10,417,553 of NC_080611.1, forward strand.
TGTGTCGAAGCTGTAAGCAGTCACAAGATTTTATTATCATTCTATTCTTTTTTTTTTTTTTTGCAAGCTTTCTGATGTTTCTTTTCTATTTCTTTAGTACAGTTTTAATATATCATTTTCTTTTAATATAATATATATCATAAAATAAAAAATCAAATTTCTGAAACATAAAAGATTCTCATCTCTTCCCTCATCCTGAAACCTCTACAAACACTACCACACAGATCCCATGGATTATCCCAGACCTTGGGTCTGTCTCTGGCAGCCAAGGTTTGGTGGGCAGAAGTTTTCCCATGCTCAGGACACCAGTGCTGTCTTCTTCCAGGAAAGGAGCCCTGAATTAATTCAACAATCCCAGCCCTTCTCAGCAGACCCAGCAGAGAAGGCAGCTGAGCAATCAGCAGCTCCACTCCTGTTCACAAGCCTTTTCCAAAGGGCTCATGAATAAACAGCACCATCAGTCTCAAAGCAAAGCATCTTCTCAGTGCAAAATTTTATTTAATTAAGAGAACATCTAAATCATAGTAATTTTGCTGCAACTTGGGCTTTTTCTACCCTTGCTACAACAAGAAAAACAAACCCCACAATTACAGCCAGTTTCACTTGCCTTTTTTTGACACCCTCTTGTGGCACAACAGCCTTGGCCAGCATTTCCTTGTATATTGGAGACTTTAAATAGCGGCCATAGGAGTCCTACTAGGAGAAAAAAGAGACACTGGTAGTTATGGGCTGCAAACACCCTTATTAAAATCACCACCAAATGCAGCTGCTCAGGAGCCAGGGAGGCTGGGAACTGGATAATCTCCCCCAGCAGCTCAAGGGACTTTGCATCTTTCAGGCAAATGTAGCTATTTAAACCAATATCCTTTCATCTGGCTGGAAAATTCCCAGGATTTTCCATCTCACAATAAAGCTTCACAGGTAAGACCCAGATCAAAAGATCTGAATGAAGCTTAGCCTGGGTCAGGAGGGTCTCAGAGTAACTGCAAGGTGAGGAGCTTGTGTTCCAGGAGCCAAACTTTTCAAACTGGGTGAAAATCAGTCCAGTTCTGCTGCTTCCATGGAAGCTGGAATTGAAAGCAGGACCTGCAGCAGCCCCCTGACCCCACCACCTTGGGGACAGGCTGAGAGGGAAGGAGCAGCAGCAAAATACCAATGCCTGAAGCAGCACTTGCTTCCCTCAGCAAATTTGAGGGATTTTCACACAAAGGCCCCTTGAAAGGGACAGCTGATAGCACACAAAGGCTCTGGAAGGGCTGGAATCCCCCTCAGGCTCTGGCAGCAAATAACAAACCTTTTTCATCAGCATGTAGATGTGGGTCTGAGCAGCATCCAGAACATATCGATGAGGGTGCTCCAGGCCCTTGACTGTGATGCCCATTGTTTTGCCATCGATGTTAATCCAGCGCCTCGCTCCCGGAGCCAGGAACAGCCTGCCAGGAGGAGCAATCAACAGTGCCATTAGCAGCTGGAGAATCCACAGACTCCTGTCTGTGCACGAAAGGAAAAGTCCCTTCAGCTCCCTGCTGCAATTTGCTGTCCTGATCTTGGGCAATCAATGTTCTCTTCATCAGAGACTCAGTGCACTCACTTCCTCTTGCACATAACTTTAGCTCCCTGGAAGCAAAAAGCCTCTCCCCACTTTGCTTGTGGCAGCCTCAAGAACTTTGCTATTCCATACCGATATTTAAATTACATCCTAAGACTGAAATATAACAGAGAACAGAGAGGAAAAGTAAATATATACTAAAAAAACACTTCTACTTTCATCTTCAAAAATCTCCTTTCCTGTGTGGGGACAAAAGACAGCCACAACTGATAACAGCCTACACGTAAAAACCTTAGGAATAGATCATTTGGAGAATGAGAACCTGTGGAAGGTGATGGGACTCAAGCACAAAGAGTTAAAGAGTGGAAAGTTTTCACACTCACTTGTAGATTTCTTCTGCTTTTTCTTTGACCTTGGATTGGTCTCCATACTTGAGATCCTCACAGGCTTCCCAGAAACCCAGATTCTCTCCTGCATGACAAGGGCACAATCAGCAGAGAATGAGATTGAGGAAAACACAATCCCATTTATTAACTCCTGGATTTGTCTGGCACAATTTGCTGACCCCAAAGCAGCCTCTCCAATTGACTGAAAGAGGAAAACAGCTTTCCCCTGTTCTCTGCCCACTGACACCTCTGAGAACTTGTGAGCTCAGCCAGTTCCCTTCTCTGGGAGCAGTCAGAGAATCAGGGAATGCTCTGGGGTGGAAGGGACCTGAAATTCCATCTCAGTCCCATGGGCAGGGACACCTTCCAGATATCCCAGGCTGCTCCAAGCCCTGTCTGACCTGGCCCTGAACACATCCAGGGGCAGCCAGAGTGTCACTATAGAACACGAAACAAGATGAGCACACACACTGCTGCTCTCAAGGGGAAGAAAAGGGAAGTTTATTTTCTGACTCTAACATTTACAGTTTTCCAAAAGTGACAGTGGGGTGTCATTTCCAAAAGGGACAGGAGGGTGACAGTGCCACCTCTCCAATGACACTGGACAAACTAACAGTCTATCAAATTTCTCTTCTTCCATAAAAGAATGTAAAACAATGAGGTATTTACAGAAAGCGTGTGAGAAAGTTTGCTACAAGAATGCAAACATCAGAAGGCTTAGAAAATCTTAAAAAATCTAAAAAAAATCTTAAAAATTCTTTAAAAACCCTGTGCCAGGTCCTCTCCACCCTCACAGGGCAGAATTCCTTCCTAAAATGCAATGTAAACCCTCTGAGGCTGGGCTGTACCGTGTGTCCTGTGCCACTAGATGGAACCGCCTGCCCTGGCTGCAGAGCCTGCAGCAGCCGTGTCACCTCAGCCTGGGGACACGGGGACACTGCCACCCACCGCTGAACTCCTTCTTCAGGAAGAGCTGGAAGTTCTGGCGGCCCTTGGGGTCCCGGATCAGCTCGCTGAAGTTGAAGGCCCATCGCTCCACGCGCATCCTGGTGGGCACCTCCACCCTGCACGGGGAGAACACAACAGCACCGCTGCTTCCTCTCATTAGCAGATTAATTAAAACCAAAATGCCCTTTGCTGCAGTGCCAAGGGACTTCTCAGCATTCTCTTGTTTTCCAGAGTGGTGTAATGAGCTCCTGAAGTCAAGCCACTAAGTAAGTTGTAATTAAACAACTCAGGGCACAGCAGGATGAGGATTTAACTGGGATTTCTGCAGCTCTCAGGGACAGCCCAGCCTTGCCCTGAGGTTTGACTCAGTCCCACCCTGGAGGAGGCACTGGTGGCTGCCCAGAGCTTTGCTTCTCATGAAGGCACACAGTGCAGGCATCCCTGAGGATGTCTGATGGGATTCAGTGAGTCCAGGATTGCTCTCTCAGAACCACGGAGATGTTGGAAGCTCCAAGCCACTGTGTAATTAGCAAACCCTATCCAAAGGGAAAACCAAGGGAGGCCTCAGAGAAGGGATGGACCACCAGTGTGTGCCTCCCACCCAAAGCCTCTCCTAAGGAAGCCTGAGGGGTGAGCAAAGAGCAGGGGAGCAGCTGAAGCCTGAGCTGCTCCTGTTCCATTCAGTGCTGGTCGAGGTGGAACAGGACTCACCCTTCACTCATCCAGGGAGGATCAGACCCACCAGCAGGGCTGAGTGCACACTCCCATCATCAGCTCAGCAATTTCTGTGATGTTAAGGAAGGCTCCACTTGAAGAAGGCAGTGCTGAAAGTTCAGCATGGAGTACTCCCAATTTCAAAATAAGTTTGAAAGGGAACACTTCTCTGTGATCAGATACCACAACGAAAATCAGTGCTTCCCTTTCCTGATTTCTATCAGTGTAAAGGTCACTGTAAACCACAGGTTGGCAAAACAACAGAAATACATACAGCTTTGCATTGAGGTCCCAAAAGTCAGGGTCATCTGATATCCAAGGGTTGCTGGGGAGACATCCAGACAGGATGGGATCATTGGAGAGGAACTGCTCAGAGTACTTCACAACCCTGCAACAAATCCAAAATCAAAACATGAATTTGGAAGGCAGAATTACAGCCCCATTATAGCCAAATAACAGATTACAGATCTCCTCAGAGGTGCAGGACTCTCAGCACAGGGATCTGGAAGGTGGCCTCTGCCTTCCCAGAAAAATCAATTCATTAGCTCAGGTAATCTTTTCCATTTCCCAGCAGAAGTCTCCTTTTGAAGCAGTGAATTTGTCCATTCAAATATAAGGAGGTACAAGACTCTTCCATCACCTCCTTCTGCCTTTTCATTTCAGGGAAGAGAGATTTAGGACTCCAAGGAGAGTTTCTGTCTCCTGTTCTCAGCTGGCCAGGGCCTGATCCTGCCCTGCTCTGGGGGGAAAGTGTCAGGGAAAGGAACACAGGGGTTGTGCTCACCCAGGTGGGTTCTCAGCCTTCCCATGGGCCATGGGAGAGCTCAGGGAGCTCAGGGAAAGTCAGGGAATGCTGAGGGCTCATGCCAGCTTCTCCTTTCCTCCATCACCCACCACAGGGCTCATTCCTCTGCGAGTGGCTGTGAGGGCTTGGCACAAAGCAGAGCTGCCTCTCTCCCATCAGGAACCAGACAAACACTTCTCCTACCTTCTAACTTGGCCAGACTTCTAATTACAACTGATTTCACTAATGCCCTGGAATTTTAGCTCCAGCCTCCCTTTTTCATTCTTGAAAAAAAAATAAAAATCTTCTGGTTTCTGCATTTAAAATTCCTTGCAGGCCAAAGTGCTTTGATGTGCTCAGAGCTGGGAGTGCAGTGTCCAGGAGCCCGTTGCTAACAGGCACCTTGGCACTCATCCTGCAGTTCTACAGAGCCAACCACAGGCCTGGCACACAGCTGCCCCATCCTCCCTTCCCACTGGGAATGCCCAGGCATCCAGCACCTGCACTGGCCACTCCAGCCCATGATCAAGCAAATCTAAACCTGTCAGCTCAGGTAGCACTGCTGTGTGGTCCTGAAGTGCTTTGCAGCTTCTCCCAAATCACTGCAATGCTCTCAAGCATGCACACTGCCCAGTTGCTGCTCAAATCCTCATTAATAACAATTTGATTTGGACCTGACCCTGAAGCTGACACTCTGGAGTTCCAAAGTCCCTGAGATTTTTGATGTAGGTGATAAGCATCATCCCACCAAACTAATGAGAAAAAACCTCCATTGCCAAACAGTGAAACACCACAAAATTGCTGGAAAACAGCCAGGGGTTCCCAGCTCCAGCTCACAGCTTGGAGAATTGAGGCAGCAGAGTTTTAACTGACCTGCAAGTCAGTGACAAAATGAACATTCCCTGAGCTGTGCAGGGAATTGGCCACTGAGCATGGGGCAGAGCCAGCCCAGCCTCCCTCCAGAGCTCTGGGTAGGAAGATCTGCCTCTCCAACCCCAGTGCCCTGCAAGCTGTGGCTCTCAGAAGACTCTCTCTTTCACCCATCCCATTCATCCAAGATTATTCCCCAGGGAAATGGCCTGAGCACTTTGTGTATGTCAGATGTGACAGGAATCCCTGGTGGCAATGGCACATCCCTGGTGGCAATGGCACATCCCTGGTGGCAATGGCAGTGCACCAGGAGGTTGTACCTCAAGGAGCCTGGTCAGCACAGCAGGAATGCCTCTGGCACACACACCAGTGCCTATAGCCAGGGCTGGAGGCTTCATCAAGGATGTGACCAGGAAACTCTCCCACTGGGAAGGGGAATTGCTGATTAATTGCTTGGGTGCTCATGGGGAGGCTGCTTCCCTCTGCAGGGTTACACAGCCAGAGGCGAGCACCACCATGGGGCAGGGACAGCCCAGGGTGGGGAGCAGGGACAGGAGGGTCAGTCTGTCCTGCTGGCTGCTCCTCCTGACGGACAGACACACTGCTGGATCCTCCCAGGCATCACAACTGACCAGGGCAGTGTCAGCATCTCCTGATCCCAGTGGGATTCTCAGCCAGAGGTTGGTGCTGCTCTGCAGCAAAGCTCCCAGGGAGCCTCTTCATCCTGCTGGGACTCTGATCCCTCCTCCTCCTCCCAGACAGCCCAGACAGCACTGGGCCACCACATGGATGCCCTGGCTGAGTCACCAGCTGCCAGAGCAGACAGCTTCATCAGCTCATCAGGAGATAAGCACTGCAGACTAATTAATGTGTGGACAGAAGGAAATCAGGACTTACCCTCCAAGAGAGACAGAAGATTTCACTCTGGTCTTCAGGATGGCCTGCTGATAGTACATGATCTGAGGGATCAGACATGGCCATGGTTAGGAGCACAGAGGTTTGAGGATAAGGCCTATCTAAACCTCAGACTGCTTCTCTCCCAGGTAGTGGGGCTAATTACAGCAGGGACTGATTCTTCCCTAATTAGTGCATGCCCAAGGAACCCCAGGATCCCTGAATTGTCTCAGTAAAATGTCTGTTTTCACTGAGCTCACTGCAAACATCACAAACTCACTTTGCAATGTGCAAGTAATTAAAAAGCACTCCCCATGTTATATAGAAATTGAATAATAGCTCCCATCCTCAGCACCTACAAATGCTCTGGATGATTTAGCATGTAATTAGCACTGATTCTTGGCTGTCTCTGCGCTGGCGCCACCGTGATTTCCCCACCACTAATTTGGATCTATTGGATTTCAGCCCTGGTGTCTGTCCTTGCCTGAGCCTTCCCGTCACTGGGAGAGCTGCAGTGGGAGGGAATGGCCTGAAATTAATTTGATAAAAGCTCCATGAGGCAGGGATTCTGCTTTGCAAAGAGCCCATGCCCTGCACAGAGGGCTTTGAGCCACACTGGATGAACACTGAGAAGTGAGGGAAGCACCACTCACCTCTCTCCTGTAGAATTCCATTGTATTTTTCTGTAAAATATTTAAAAAAAAAAAGAATCGTTACATTGGGATGGGTGCTTACATTTGTTTTTTTGGGTTTTTTTAGCCATGGAAACACCGTTGCAGCGCTGCCGTTGTGCAGCACTCTCCAATTAATTCTGATTACAATTAAAATCAAACACAGCAGCTGAGCTAATCAGGGTATCATCAAAGCTAAGAGCATCCCCACACGGTAAATTGTCCCATTAGCTGTATTTACTGTTTAGCATTGCTTCTCCCATCACAGGCTGCCTGTATGCCTTCAATTAAGGGGTTATTCTAATGGAGCTAAAATAGATTCATTTATGAGACACAGATTAGATCATTCAATATTAGCTAAAGGAGACAGGAACCAACACATTGCAAAATATAAACACCACAATTAAAAGCCTCAGAAGCAGTATCTGCTGTGCAAAGGGTGTTTAGGTTGTGATTTGAATAACTCAGCCCATGTTACATGTCATCCACAAATGAGCAGGCAATCGAAGGCAAGGAATTAACTGCAGGGTGTTTATTCCCACAGCTTCCTTTGAAGCGCAGTTATTTGTGTGGAATAAACTGCAGAAGGGAGAAGGAAAGACAGGCTAAGTCAGGGATGCTCCCAGCAAGCCTTTAAAGGCTCAGGAAGGGTTTCAGTTGCTCAGCTCCTGTTTCAGTCAAGACCTGCACCCCAAAATTATTCCATCAAATGAGTCCTGTGGCAGGTGGGGTCTGCAGAGTGCCTTGGAGAAGTGCAGCTTGTGAGGGATGAGGGATGAAGATTCTGGTACTGAATGGCACAGGCAGCTCTGCTCTCCCCTCACCTGCACCCCAAACTGCCCCTGCTTTGGGAAAGGCAAGATGCTCCCCAGGCTTCTTTGTGGGGACACTGATCTGCTTTTGCACTTTAATCACCATCCTGCTCAGGAGGGAGAAATTCTTCTCCACAACGCAGAAAAACACCCCCAGCTCTGGTTCTGAGATCCCCACTCACCATTTCAGCAGCAGGAGCCAGAAATGCAGCAGAGCCCAATCCCTACAGCCCCACCACAGAGCCAGCCCTGACCCTGACCCAGACCCAGCCTGGGCACCAAAAAAGGTCCTGGCAGTGGTGTTGTAACGGGAGGAAGCTTTTCCTGCTGGGAATGCCATGAGCAGCTCTGAGTGGGCAGCACAGCCCATCTCACAGGGACAAACAGGGCAGCAAACCCAGCAGTGATGCTGTGCTGGCCCTGTGGGACACATCAGGGGACAGACAAAGCTCCAGGACAGCAGGATCCTTGCTCACAGCCTCCCCTGCTGATTCACAAGCTCCTGGCACACCCTGGTAAATGATGGAGGAGCTGAGGAACAGCCAGGAATCAGCTGCATCCCTGATTCCAGGCCACCTTCCATTCCTTCCCCTCATTTCTACAGTGTCATTGTTTCAGACAGACTGCAGAAATGGAAGGGAAAATCCCCTGTTTGCACAGTGAAATTTATTCTATTTCCTGCCCTAAAGTGTCCTGTTTGGAGTCCTGTGTTAGTGCCCTCCTGCACAACAGGAGTTCTCTGTCTCCCTGGGGAATGTGAGACACAAACCAGGCCTCATCACATTTACAAGTGCCAGCTGAAGGGCTCCATTAGATGGAACTTGTGGCCAGAGGAGTGATTCCAACACGTTAAAATCCTTTAAAAACCCCTATTTTCTTCCACTTTTTTTGCCAGCTGGGGCCTCAGACAGGCCTGGTGCAGTGGGGAAGGAGAAGTGGGTGCTGGCACAGTGGCTCGAAGGCAGCTCACGTGGCAGGAAAGTGCTGTTATCTTCTAGAGGGGCCTGGCAGCACAGCACACACACGAGACAAACAGCTGTGGGAAAGAGAAAGAGAACACAGTGAGTGAAATCTTATACAGAGACAGAAAGGGGTCAATTAAAATGCCATCACAACAGGATAATTATATGTGGGTGAAGAAAAATCAGCAAACAAGGGAAGATTTGATTTTTTTTAAGTGCCCCACACAGCAAGGATCCCCGCCTGGCACAGTCAGTGTGGTGGGCAGCTGCTCCTGGGAAAACAAGGGGGCTTTGCCAAGGCTCCAGGTGGGGAGGGGATTTGCTTAAACTGTCCCAGAGAGGGGCTGAGCATCTCTGAGCAGTGCCACAAACTGAACTGCAGCAAATCCAAGGGGAGCCCAATGCTGAGCACCTGAGAGGCTGCAGATGCTGGCTGTGCTCAGCCCCTTCCAGCTCTCAAATCAGCAGGGACTGGGAGGAATCTCAGCTCTTTCACCCCAGAGCTGCTCATAATTTCATTTCCCTTTCTCCCAGCGCCCCCAGTTCCCATTCAGAGCTGCTGCAAGTGGCCCTGGGCACTGTCCCTGTCCCACTGAGCACTGCCAGCTGTGCCCACCCTCCCTGACCCCAGCACTGCCTGCAGCAGTGCCAAAGTGCCCTGCACCACCCACCCACTCTGCCTCTTTTGGAAGGAAATCATCTTTGGAACAAAAGAGTGGTTTCTCATAATGAGATTAATTTTGCAATGCCCTTATAATGAGTGACTTATCCCAATTACTGCAGCCTCCAAACCCAACATGGCAATTACTGCAAGGCCTCAGTCTGTCCCAAGTGAGTGCCACGAGCTGTGCCACATCCTGTGACACCCCTGAGTGCCCTGGTCACAGCCTGTGCCACCAGCTCTGAGCTCCCTGGGCACTGCAGGGCCAGGAGCTGCTCAGAGCCCTGCCTGTTTATCTCCCTGTGCTTTCCAAACTTGTGATGATGCAGCAGAACTTTATCAGGCAAACTGGCAGGATTTATGAAATTAAAGGCCAGCAGTGACTCGTTGATCTGTGGCTGATTTGCTGCACACAACAAACCAGGGCACTTCATTCAGCAGCCCCTGAGGGCAGCACAGGGATTTTTGGGGGAGTTAAAGCTCTTTTAGAAGGACTCTGGCTCCAGAGGCTGTGCAGGTTCCTGCAGGCACTCAGGGCTCATTCTCAAGCACTGAGGCTTGGTGTGAGCCTGAAAGCCAGCAAAACAAGGCTAAAACATCCCTTAATTATCTGTTCAATGGGTGGCTACTTCTGTCTGAACCCTTAACACACTCTAACCACGAGGTTTGCCCATGGATCAGCAATAAAAGTCCTTCAGAGGAATCTGAGCACCTGTTTATCCCTAGAGGACCCTATCTGTGAGGGAGGAGCAGCCCACCAAAGGGTCTGAGCAAGAGAAGGAGAGATGTTCATGCTAATGTCAGCTTCAAAGAAATCAGGAATTCATTCTTTTCTTTCCTTCTCAACTGCCAAGATAAAAAACTCCATAATTTGGCCAACAAAGTGAGGGTAGATTGAGCAGGAGCAGGGACACAAACCAGAGCTTCGCCCATTTATTCTTCCAAAGGCTGCTGAGACACAGGTGTTGGTGAGAGTAGAGGACAAAAATAAAGCTGCTGGTCCAAAAAGGGGCTCCATGAGGGCTCTTGGCTGCCTCTTGGATTCTCAATCACTCTTTCAAAATCAAAGGAGGAGCAAGGAGAACCTTCCCTCCTCAGCTCAGCCTCCAGAGGGGAGAATGGCAGGGAAGTCACCCCAAAGCTCAGAGAAGGAGAATGGCATGGAAGTCACCCCAAAGCTGTGTCCTTTCATTTCTGCCCTCCTTGGAGCCTCCCCTGTCTCTCATGGCCAGGGGAAAGTGGGCAGAGACCCCTCAGCTCCCTCCCCTGTGCTACCAGGCACTGGCAGCTCTTCAGGCCGTTTGCAAACCTAAAATCCCTTCCATATCAGCTGTAAAACTGTGGGTGAGAAGTTGGCCCACTCCTCTTTCTATCCCTCTCCCTTTCCACTACTTCTTTACTCTTAAAAAAAAATAAAATAAAAAAGGCTTTTCAGCAGCTGCTACTTACAGCAAGAACAAAAAATAAAATACATCCCAAGCCTACACTTTGCTGCTTTTCAGTCTCTATAGCAACAGAACACAGCTGGCCCAAGCAATTTTCCTGCCTTGGCTGGAGGTGTTTAAAGGCTGCTACAGCAATGGGAAGTTGTGGGAGCACTGTGAGGGTGATGGCAGAAACATTTGCACTGAATTGCTGAGAGATGTTTTGACTTTGCTTCCAAATGAACATTGTTAAGGGCACAAAGACAGGATCACCTCAGAGGGCTGATGGGGAAAGGGAACAGCAGCTCCAGTTCCTCATCCACTGAGAGGATCTGTGTGATTTCAGACCAGTTCACCCAGTCACAGCCCTCACAATCTCCATTCACTGATTCTGTTTCTTTGTGGCCTACAATATGCATTTTTGGCAACATTTTGTGTCTCCACCACACCAACTTCTTCATCTTCTTACCACACATTAATTTTCCTCTGGGAGTTATTCTGTAATTTGATTTTAAACCTGGATCTGTGCACTGACCCTTTACACCCCACAAAGTTCATTCAGCACTCATACAAAGGAGCACCTGGGGACAGAGGATTCCTCAGTTCAGCTTCACCAGCAGAGAAAACATGTCCTGCAGCCAAGCACTCACACCAACTGGTGTGGCAGGAAAGCTGACAAAGCCTTTTCAAGGCAGAAGGAGCTGCCAAAGCCATTTTGAGAGAGCCTCAACTCTGCCCTGTTCTGCTGCTAGAGCTGAGCTGTCACACTCAGCCTGCAGTGCCCAAAAAATGACAAACCCAGGGACATTTTCTGGGCCCTGCCCCACAGATTCAGTAGGTGTGTAAATGAAACCCAGCCCTGTCTCACCTGGTTTACCTTATTTTCATTGGGATCTGTGACTCGGTCTATTCCGTACTCGAGGGCGCTCAGCATGCCTGGCTGTGGTGAACAACAAACAGAGCTTTGGAACTCATTTGGTTCAAAGGCACAGATGCAGGAGGAGACCCCCAGGCCTCCACTGGCAGCAGCTCCCAGCCAGCAGTGCCTTGGGAACCCCCAGATTTGGGAATGCCCCTCTTCAAGCTGCAGCTGGAACTCTGTCCCTTGCAGCTTTGGGAACAACCAGTTGTGGGAATCCACAAAATCATAGGGTTTTGGGAAAGCTGCAAAAGGCCTCAGAGACAACAGAACTGTGATTAGAGCTAAGCAGCAGCCATGAGATTGGTCAGCAGAAAAATTATTTAAACTGTAGAAAAGCAAGGACAAATAGAACAATGGTCTGTGTATTAATGCTTGTCTAGAACAACTCTCTAAGCTACAGAAAAGTTTATCTAGTGAGATATTAGGAAGTTTGAAGCTTAATAATGGAGCTCTGTACATTGTGTTTTAAGGCTCACAAGCAGGTATTGTATTTGAAATAAGCAAGCATTGTTTTAACCAATGTGCTTATAGTGGTTAGATAGAACTACTGTCGATGTGCTTTTGCTTTGTGTGATTGGTCAAGAAGCTTATAAAGTGAGTTGTAACATGAAGTTCTTGGTCTGCTGCCTGGGATGTGAGCTGGTGGCATCTTCCCATTGCCATAACCATGTAATGAGACTGATGCTGGAAAATCAAACAGCTCAAGGTTGTTCCCAGCAGCCCCATCCCATTGGGGATTTGTACAGAGCCCCCAGCCAGCGATACCAAGGGAAGGTGGTGGGGACTGAGGGCAGCTCTGGGCTGCCCTGCCCTGGCACTCAGCCCTTTCCACAAGGGAGTTTGTCCCAGGTGGCTGCAGGGAGGGCAGCACCAGTCACTGCAGTCACCCTGTGCCCCCTACTCACAGGAGTTCTGTTCACAAGCCAGTAGGCTCTCTCCTGGCAGTCCAGGGCGTACCTGTCCTCCTTCTTCCGCTCCTTCCCTGCCCTGCAAAGCCAAGAACAGGGGAATTCAGCAGTTCTGCCCTCATGAATCAGTGGGATGAGGAGCAGGGCACACCTCCAGCCTGCCATGCCCCGTGGGTCCCAGCCTGACTGAGCCAGCACTGCCCCGATGCCAGCCCTGCCCACATCCTGTCCTGGCTAATTCTGGGCTGCACATCATCTTCACATGGCCACACATGACTCTGCCTTTTGAGAAATCATCATCATCATCATCTTCCTGAGCTGAGCTGGGAGCAGGCACATCCCCTTCTGGCACAGACACATTTTATCAAAAATCCTTTCCTTAGGATCTTTTCTACTGAGAAGCTGAGAGGGCTCAGGAACAAAATGTAAGCATTGATTATCTGCTGCTGTGGAATGCAACAGGTGCATCTGTGATTGGCCCATGTTGGTTATTTCTAATTAATGGCCAATCACAGTCAGCTGGTCAGTCACAAGATTCCCTTTCCTTTCCTTTCCTTTCCTTTCCTTTCCTTTCCTTTCCTTTCCTTTCCTTTCCTTTCCTTTCCTTTCCTTTCCTTTCCTTTCCTTTCCTTTCCTTTCCTTTCCTTTCCTTTCCTTTCCTTTCCTTTCCTTTCCTTTCCTTTCCTTGAAATTTCCTTGAAATTTCCTTGAAATTTCCTTGAAATTTCCTTTCCTTGAAATTTCCTTTCCTTTCCTTTCCTTGAAATTTCCTTTCCTTTCCTTTCCTTTCCTTGAAATTTCCTTTCCTTTCCTTTCCTTGAAATTTCCTTTCCTTTCCTTTCCTTGAAATTTCCTTTCCTTGAAATTTCCTTTCCTTTCCCTTTTCCTTGAAATTTCCTTTCCTTTCCTTGACATTTCCTTTCCTTGACATTTCCTTGAAATTTCTTCTCCTTGAAATTTCCTTTCCTGCAAATTTCCTTCCCTTTCCTTTCCTAGAAATTTCCTTTCCTTTCTTCTGATAAAATCCTTTCTTCTGTCCTTTTAGTATAGTTTTAATATAACATATATCATAAAATAATCTAATATATCTAATAAAATAATAAAATTCAGTCTTCTGAAACATGGAGTCAGATTCTCATCTCTTCCCTCATCCTGGAACCCCTGTGAACACCACCACACCCTTCTTAGGCACACAGCCTCTCTGCTGACCTGTCCCCAGTCCTGCTGCTTCACCTCTGTCCTTGTCCCATGTCCCAAGGGCTGCCACCCAGAGATACACCCTGGACATGTCTCAGTCCTGTCTCTCAGTAAAGCAGAGGCATTTCTCAGAGAAACTGCTTGGAAATGGTTCTGAGGAGGCTTCCCAGGCACTAAAACCCAAATCACCTCCACAATTAAACAGAGGAGGCACTAGCATGGTTTGGGCTCGGACCAACGAATTCTTTCCCAGAAAAGTCCTGAGCACAATTTGGGATTTAGCACGGGGAAGGGAACATTCCCAGCAGGCTGTTTGCATGTGGCCTCCCTGCTGTGGTCACAGGCTGGCTGCCGTGCCCCAGTCTGCCCCAGCAGCACCATCAAACAGCCTCAGACAGGTTTAATCTGCTGCTTCAGACACAGCCTGGGCATCTGACTTTGAAACTGCATTTGGCATCTCTGAGCCCAAGTCTGCCCTCAGTTTACAAGAACAACAGTCTGGTGTTTAATGAGAGTTATCTGATGAGCTGCACTCCCAGGACTTGGCTGCCAGCCCAGGGCACACAGAGGCTGAGGAGCAGCAGAGCCACTGCCTGCCCTGCCAGGAGGGAAAGGAAGCTAACAGCGCTCCACAGAAGCAGGAAGGATCTCTAAAAGAATATTCCCATCTCATGTTCACCAAGTTTCCTGGGAATTTGAAGGTTTCAGTTGTAAAATCAAGTTATTTTAGCTGGGTACTGAAGTATGCACTTCAGTTTTCTCCAGAAGTCCCTGCTGGGACCATTTACTGTTTCTTGATTCTCCACTCAGCTGAGAGATGTGCCAGAAACTCCTGACCCAGACCAGCGACAGCCCCAAAGTCCAGGGCCTGACCCACAAATCCTCAAGGAGAATTGAGCTAAATGAAGTTGTTTCTAATTAGGGCTTGCAGCACCAAGACCCAGCTCCTTCACAGAACCACATCAAGTGCTAAACCTAAACTTCCACTCCAAGCCATTTTAAAGGCATTTTGGTGTTTTTAATGTGTGACTGAACTGTGCACTGAGCCAGCCAAGCTCTGCTCCTCACATCCTGCCCAGTGATGCAAACAAGGGAATGCAATTCAACTCACTTATACTGCTCCTTGGCCTGCATAATGACAAAATCCCACTTGTAGTTTATTTTCTGATTGAGCATGTTGTAATGTTCCTGGAATAAAAATAAAAAAGCAGTTTAGTGTGAAAATTCTGACCAGGGCACTCCCATGCAGGGGTTTTCTTGACTCTCCATAGTTCAACGAGGCCAGGCTGGCCACTGAGCCAAGAAATCTGGATTGTTCTGCACGTAATTACAAGAATTGCAACAGTTCAAAAATACCATTGCAAGGAGAGCAATTACCCCTGCTAAAATTATAATTGACTGGTTGTTTTTTTCACTTGCAAAATGTTGGTTTTTGGTACAGCTGCAGGAACACCTCATGCAATTGAAGAGGTGTTTTTTTTTTTTTTTTTTGCTGTGCCCCACTCATTAGCAATAAAGGGCTTAAGCTGTAGCAAATGAGGGTCTTGTAATGGAACAAGTGCAGTGCCTCCTCACCTTTTCATATTCTTCCAAAACCCCTTTCCTTTTAATGTTCTTCTTTGCTAGATAAATTGCTGTGGAGGTAGAAGCAAATTAGCAGTCAGTTATACAAGTGCAAGAATAATTATACATTTACCCACATTGCAATCACAGGAGCCTTTGTCTGCTAGAATATCTTCCCAGGCATGAGCTCCAAGCTCACAGGAAGAAAGGACTTTGGTGCTTTTGGGATGTCACTGATGCCCAGGCAGGACAGGCAGTGTGTCCATCTGCCACCCTTCCCTGGGGAACTCAGCCACAGTGTCAAGGGACACTGGACCAAACCTTCCAGGTGCTGAGGCTCCTCAGACCTCCAAGTTTTCCAAGCACAGGCCAGTGGTTTTTGCTCAAGTTCTAATAAAAACATTCCAATAGAAACCAGGCTTTTTTATTTCCTTGGGAAATTTACAGCACAATGCAGATAAAAGCAACAGAGGACAGCCCTGGCATGGACAAATCAGCGTGGGAACTGCACAGCCCACAGGAGCAAACCCAGCTGGTCAGCCCAAAATTCATGAGCAGCTCCACAACAAAAAGCATCTTAAAGGCAACAAGAGATTTATATGGAAAAAACCATCAGGAGATATTGGAAGTCACTGCGCTTTCTAGAAAGGAAAATAAGAACCATCTCTGAATGCAGGGCTTGATCCAAAGCTACAGGAAGACAGCCCTGGGCTCAGGTCCAGAACACACTTAACTGCTCAGGGAAATCTAATCTTGTGTTTAAAGCCTTCCCTCCCCAGCAAGGTAATTCAGATGTGCTCCTGTGTGATGGATCTTGGTGGAACAGAAGAGCTTCAGCACTTTCTCTTAGCAAGGCCACCACAAGATGGTCACACCCTCTATTCACTATTACTCAGAATTATTCACAAAATAGCATGAAAAAAATTGCCAGGGCAGAATTCAGGGCATAACTCATTCCTTGTGAGTGGAGATGAAGCACAAGAACAGGAAGAGCAGCTGTGGAGCAGGACTGTGGGACAAACCCACACCCCTGGGCACCTCTGGACTGTCACAGACATATTTTATGAAAAATTCTTTCATTAAAATCTTTTTTCTTTAGAAGCTGAGAGGCTTCAGAAATGAAATGTAAATAATAATTATCTGCTGCTGTGGAATGCAACAGGTGCATCTGTGATTGGGCTCATGTGGATGTTTTTAATTGATGGCCAATCACAGTCAGCTGTCTCAGACTCTGGTCAGTCACAAGATTTTATTATCATTCTTTTCTTTTCAAGCGTTCTGATGAAATATTTTCTTTTATTCTCTTAGTATAGTTTTAGTATATAATTTTATTTTAATATAATATATAGCATAAAATAATAAATCAGCCTTCTGAAACATAAAGTCAAGATTCTCATCTCTTCCCTTGTCCTGAAACCCCTGCGAGCACCACCACACTGGGCTGTGGGACAAACCCACACCCTGGGCACATGCAGTGCCACCACTCACCATAGTCAGTGTCATCAGCAGCCCAGCCCTGCACTGGCCAGAAATAAGGGGTCTGCAAGGAAAGGAGCCTCCTGTTAGTGCACACAGGCCCTGAACTGATGGATTCCTCATTCCCACTACCAGGAATATCCTGATTTCCCACTGAGAGCATTGGAAAGAGTCCAGCCATGAACCTCAGTCCCATCCTGTTCTGACTGTGCTTTTTGAATATTCATTATTCAGTGCCCCCACATCACCCATGTCCAACCAGCAATTCCATTTGCTGCTTTAAGATCTGGAAGGGAACACTCTCTGGAGGAAAGCACAGCTATTTTTAGGCTGAACAAGTACACTAATTTCACTGAAGAAACTATCACAGTTTCCCTGTAAACTGCAATCTCAGACTTCTCTGAGTCTTTTCCTTCCTCCTGCACAGCTCCACAGCTCCTGGGAAGTGCCCCAGCTCCCTGTTTTTAATAAAAACCAGTGCTGAACTCCCTCTCAGGGAGCTGCAACTCACTTGAAACCTGTAGAGGCTGCCATCTGCCCTCAGGGTGAGGTTCTTTGGCTCCTGGAGAGGGTAGATATATCCATATTTCACAAACAGGTCTCCCAGGTGGAGTGCCTCTGAAAATGGAGCATGCAGATGTTCTCATTGCACAGAAACACTTCACTGGAATTAAAAGGGAGCTCTCATGCAGGGGAGAATTCAGCTAAAAGGTTTTGCTGCTTGAGAGCTTAGTTTTATGCCTGGAAGCTGGGAAAGGCTCAATTTTCACATTTTTACCCACCTTCTGCAGTGATTTTCAAGCGCTGAAGGATCCACTGCATGATATCATTACCTGCAAAGCAAAACAAAGCAAAGGTCAGGCACTGAAATCAGGAGTGTGCCCAAACCCTCAGGGGGAAAGGAGACTCCAGTGCTCACCCCTCACTGTGCTCTGGATGCCATGAGGGCACAGTGTCACAGACATCTTGTATGAAAAATCCTTTCCTTAGGATTTTTCCTCCTGAGAAGCTGGGAGGCCTCAGGAACAAAATGTAAACATTGATTATCTGCTGCTGTGGAATGCAACAGGTGCATCTGGGATTGGTCTCATGTGGTTGTTTCTAATTAATGGCCAACCAGCCCAGCTGGCTCAGACAAAGAATCTGAGCCACAAACCTTTGTTATCATTCCTTCTTTTTCTATTCTTAGCCAGCTTTCTGATGAAATCCTTTCTTCTCTTCTTTTAGTATAGCTTCAATACAATATATATCATAAAATAATAAATCAGCCTTCTGACACATGGAGTCAGATCCTCACCTCTTCCCTCATCCTCAGACCCCTGTGAACACTGTCACACACAGCCCTGTCTCAGTTTTGCAAAGAGCAGTGCCAGATCTTCTTAAGAGTCCTTTAATGGGCAGAAGGGATGTCCAGATCTCAGATCCAAGCTGCAGTGGTCACAGGATTTATCAAACTCACACACATTTTATCTCGCCCAATTCTTTTGTTGGACTGTGAGCAGTTGTACCCACCACAGGCAGCATAAACCTCCAGCACTTTTAGTTTCATGTTTCAGTATTATTTAGTATTATTTATTATTTAGTTTTATGTTTTAGTATTTAGTTTTATGTTCTGGGGGGCAAATTTCAGAACCTCCTTCCATTTAAAGAGGGCAAACAGGCACTTGTTCCCTGACCAGTTACTGCCTTTCCTCCAAACCTCCCCCAGGACTGCAGACTGAGGTGTTGACCTTTCTTGACATTGCAGTGATGACTTAACTTTCTAATAGGGGCTCAGAGCTCTTATCCTCCTGCCCGCTTCCTGAAATAGATGAAATTAAAGGATTATCTCATCACTCATTTCTAGACAGCTCCCTCTGTAAGCACTTTCCCCCAAAGGTGCACATTTAACATTGAGGTTTATTTGTGAGCCGTTTTACTGACTTTCACTGAATTTAACTCTCACCATGATAATTTATGAAAAATCCCTACGCTCACTGCCTCTTCCCATGGGCAAGTGACTTCAGTGCCTCTGCCCTCTTTTTTAAAAAAAATTGGGGCAAACAACACACTGAGGCAGCCAGGCTTTGCAAACACAGTGGGGGAATTCTCTCGACTTGCCTGGAGCAAACTCACTTTGTTTCAGAGGGAGTTTTTGTTCTGAATTTCCAAGTGCTGGAGAAGGATGGAAGCAGGAGGAGGATATGTGTGAATATTTATAGCAGGGGATTCCTCACAAGAGCTTTTGTGGAGGCTTGGAGAGCAGAGTTCTGCTGGTGCCTGGTGAAAGGAGCAGCAGGCACAAGGAGGCTGCTGGTGATAAGAGCTGCCTGGAACACTGCACATGGCACAGCTCAGCTCCTGTCTGCTGCTCCTGCAGCCTCCTCGAGGGAGCCAAAGCTGTCATTTACAGCCACACAAGTGGGCTGAATATTTTGTTCCTTTCCTGCCTACTCAAGAAAAATTATTACCAGCAGTAAACATGAAAAGGAAGACTAATTGTTAATTGCTCGTTTCTGAAGTACCATCTTTCAGTCTGCCTCCAGGCTGCTTGTTTTAATTGGATTTTAATATTTATCTTTATTTGGGATCCAGCCTCACTGGGAGCAGGAGAGGTCTGGAGGCTGCAGCATGTCCTCACCTCGGTGCTAAAGTAAAGTCACTGGAGTTAACCCCAGGAGACAGCTGGGAGTGCCTGGGGATCAACTTTTGTGTGATTCAAAGGGTAGGAATGAAATGAGACAGGAGAGAGAACCAGATCAAAGGAGCAGGTACATTTCAAATGATGAGCAGCTGATATTTATTGGGAGCAGAGCTCCAGCACACAGCCAGGGAGCAGGTACATTTTAAATGATATTTATATATATTTACTGGGGGCAGAGCTCCAGCACACAGCCAGGGAGCAGGTACATCTCAAATAACATTTATATATATATATATATATATATATATATATATTGGGGGCAGAGCTCCAGGACACAGCCAGGGGGATCACAGGCAGATTTTCTGTGCTGAACTGGGCCCATCCCTTCTCCCAGGTTAGTTCTTACCTGTGACAGCGTGGGGGATGCTGGTGACCATCACTGGCTGGGTCTGTGTCTTGATTCCTGTGTCTGGGCTCTGCATCTCCATCATGAGAGCTTCAATCTGCAAAGCAGGAGATGGATGGGATGGGATGGGATGGGATGGGATGGGATGGGATGGGATGGGATGGGATGGGATGGGATGGGATGGGATGGGATGGGATGGGATGGGATGGGATGGGATGGGATGGGATGGGATGGGATGGGATGGGATGGGATGGGATGGGATGGGATGGGATGGGATGTATGGCCACATTTCTCCTCACAGAAAAAGCAAGGCACAATTCTTCCCAAGGACATTTCTGAGATTCACATTCTCTGAACCTCAGAAAAAGAAAAAACAATTCTTATAATTTGCTGTGCCTGTGTTTGTGCAAAAGTAGAATGCAATATGGGGATTATTTAACCAAATTCATGGTGTTTTGTTTCCTTGGCCTGTCAGGGCCAGGTGTGTGTGTGTGTGTGGGGACTGTTGGGTGACAGTCACGAGATCAGTGCACTTGTGTGCAGAGTGAGTGCTTGGCAGATTCAGTTTAGATGCAATGTAATATAGATGTAATATAATACAGAATAATAAATATAAATACATAATTAATAATAAATATATTATTAATTATATTTATAAATTTATAATATTATATAATTTATAATTTATGTAATAAAGTAATTAATTAGCCTTCTGAAAAGATAGAAGTCAGATGCACCATTCCCTCCTTCCTCAAGGCATTCTCTGCAAATTCACCAGGGCTGGAGGTCAGCAGTGGGCAGGAGGGCAGCCAGCACTCCACAGGGTGGGCACTGCTGTGTCACAGACACATTTTATGAAAAATCCTTTTGCCAGGATTTTTTCTCCTGAGAAGCTGAGAGGCCTCAGGAACAAAATGTAAACATTGATTATCTGCTGCTGTGGAATGCAACAGGTGCATCTGGGATTGGTCTCATGTGGTTGTTTCTAATTAATGGCCAATCACAGTGAGCTGGCTCGGACTGTCTGAGAGTCACAAGATTCTATTATCATTCCATTCCTTCTTTCCTTGCTAGCCTTCTGATGAAATCCTTTCTTCTATGCTTTTACTATTGTTTTAAGAATATATATATATATATATATAAAATAAAATAATATATTATAAGATAATAATAAATATCATTTTCATAATATATCTAATAAAACAAAATAGATATGTATAAAAATAAAATAATACTATATAATAAATATATAATAATATATTTATTATATGTAGTATTATTTTATATAATATATTATATTTATATATAATTCTGTATATTATATATTTATTATAATAAATATAATAATATGTAATAAAATAATACTAAATATAATACAGTAATTTATATATATGTATATACATATATGTATATATATATATATGTATGTGTGTATATATATATATATATGTATGTGTATATATATATATATGTGTATATACATATAATGACTTCAGAAACATGGAGTCAACATTCTCCTCTCTTCCCTGCTCCTGGGAGCCCTGTGAGCCCCACCACACTGTGCCCCAGCCCTCTCTGAACCTCCCCTGGCACCAGAGGTGCCACCTCCAGCCCTTGGCAGCTCACACTGGACACACACACAGCCAGGGCTGGCACAGGAGGACAGCATGGAACCACTCCATGAGAAATAAGGGCAAAATAATAAATAAAATCTCTGCTAGCCAGACCCCACTACGCCCAGAAAGGTTCTTCTCTGGATCGTTGGGCACTTGGAAAGACAAATGGGGAGGGAATAAAATCTGTGCTCCTGCTAGGTGTGTGAGGGGCTCTCTGACCACTCCTGTGCGGGGCTGCACTCCCCAGGCAGCTCCCAGCCCCTCCAGGGATGGGGCAGGCACATCCTCCCATCTGGCACCATCTCATCGGGGACTCCTCAGGGATCCTGGTGACTCATTTTAACACAGGATGAGTCTCACACTCAGGGCCAGACAACTTTCATTCCTCATTCCCAATTATCTTTATTTCTTTTTTAAAAGATAAAGATTTTCAAAGGTATTTTGCACCTCTTTGACTTCCTACCAGCAGCATTCCCAAAGCACAAAGCTTTTCTTTCGCTTGGCATCTGTGCTCGGGTGGATGGAGCTGGGGCACCCTCCTCATCTCCTCGTTTTTGATTATCTGAGTGCCATGAGAGCTTTGGGGAAGATGTTCTCATTTTTGTCTTCTCCTTCCAGGGCTATTAAATCAAAACTGGTCCAACAGGACCAATTTGGTCTCTCCACACATTTGTTTTGGGTGAGGCTGCAGCTTTTTAACAGAGAGCAGAGGATTTAACAGGCTGAGCTGATGACACACTCACATAATGGAGGGTATTGTCTTCACAGGCACCACAGTGACTTTGGTCCCAAGCCTTGCCAAGTTCTGTGAGGATTTAAGCTGTACTGACAGGATACACTCTGGGCTTGTCAGTAAAACTGGATTTTCAAATGCTTTTAAAGGCACTGACAAATTAATTCTAGAATGGAGAAGCCTGGTAAAATTTAACATAAATATTTGTATAAATACTTATGAAATATTTTAAAAGAGCAAAACCAGAGCAGAAGTGATGGAATTTGAAGGCATATTTTTAGGTCTTTTAATAGAACTCACAATTTCAACCTCAGGAAGTTCAGCTGTGTGGGATGAGGAGAGGCAGGCAGGGCACTCTTGAGGAAACTGGGATTCTAAGCAATGCCAGTACCTTGGGAAGTGACCCTCTGTGAGTGCACAGTCCCTTCAGAGAGAACAGAGATCCTGGGGCAAACACAGCCCTGCTCATCCCCCTGTCCCTGTGCAGTGACACCTGGCAGACCCAGGCAGGATCTGTGCTCTGGGCAGGCAGCACAGCACATGCTGCTCTCCAGGTGGGCTCCAGACACATCTTCAACCAGCTGAGAGCAGGGAATTGGCTCAGAAACGCCCCCAGACCCACAGCACAGCATGTTCCCTTCCTTTAACCAGCAGCTCTTCAGCTCTCGTGGTGCTCACACTCTGCCACGCTCACTCTTGTCACTGGAGAAATGACAAATATATTAAAAATCAAGGAGCTGCCTGGCTCTGGCTGCAAAGCATCCACCTTGCTGATCAAACTCCAGCCTGTGTCTGTTCTCCCAAGGGAACAGTGGATTACAGGATAAGGAGCTGCCATCAGCACCAGGGAGGCTGGGAGGGCTGCTTCACACACAGCAGGAACATTTCCTTGCTTTGCTGAGGGCTCTGGTACATTTTGTCATGCTTTCAGCCAGGAAAGAGCTGTCTGGTTTGAATTTTGCAGAGCCAGAAGCCACTTCCTGACTGGTTGATGGGTGGGGATGCACACAGAGGTAAATATCAGGACTGCTGAAGGAGCCAGGCCCCAGGGAGAGCTCATCTCACACACACAGATACCACAAGGCACGAGCCCCCTGGAGATTTCCCTTCAGATCAGCTGGGATCTCTGCCTGAAGGTGAACTCACCCTGAAAGCCACAGAGGAGACAACAGGAAAGCTGTGTGTCCCCTCTGTGACTGCACAGCGTCACGGGGCTCAGCTCACTGAGTGCAAAGCAGAACCCAAACTCCCAAAAAGTGAGAAAAACCAACACTGGATTCAGGAGCCTGTGGGAAGCCCCAGGGAGAGTGTCCTGCATTGCCAAGCAAATTGTGTCTATTTACATCTGGATGGCAGCTGGCTTCTGTTCAGTGGGCAGCTTTGCTTATCTCTTCCACAACTGGGGAGACATCTGCTGATAAGAGGCTGTTGAGTGTCACTGCTCATAAGAAGTACAGAATCCCACTGGGAGATGTGAGCCCAGAGGGAGGAGCCAAGCATTCCTACCTGGATATAACCTGAGATTCTGGAACACCAGCCAAGCATTCCTACCTGGATAGAATCTGGAGATTCTGGAACACCAGCCAAGCATTCCTACCTGGATAGAATCTGGAGATTATGGAACACCAGCCAAGCATTCCTACCTGGATATAATCTGGAGATTATGGAACACCAGCCAAGCATTCCTACCTGGATAGAATCTGGAGATTCTGGAACACCAGCATGGCTTCTCCACTGGATTTCCCAGAGGAACAGCTGTCTGTTCTCCAGATTCCACTGGATCTTCAGAGGAACCTGCACCTTTCTCCAGGATCCCTGCTCCAGCAGAACCACCCCTGACACTGCAGGAGGGCTGCAGCCACAATTCCAATGGGACTGCTGCCAACACCCTGACCCACAGGGTGTCAGGTTGGGTTCTGACTCTGTCAGTGTTGGTTTGTTTACTGCATTGTTTATTTTATCTTTTTATTTTCTTCCCTATCAAAGAACTGTTACTCCTGCTCCCATATTTTTTGCCTGAGAGCCCCTTAATTTAAAATTTACAGCAATTTCGAGGGAGGGGATTTGCATTTTCCATTTCAGGGGAGGCTCCTGCCTTCCTTAGCAGGCACCTGTCTTTCGAAACCCAGACAGAAAGGCCAATGGCCACCAAGTGATGGGGTGCCCATGGTTCTGGAGGAGGAGGATGGAGCAGTGGGCAGTGATGGATTACTTGGCTGAGTTACCCTGGCTGCAGGTCCCATCCCTGAGTTTTACCCTTTGGATCAGGGCATCCACAATGCAGGAAAAACAAACTCCAAAGTTGAGTTGAGACTCACAAATGCAGCAGCAGAACACTGCCAAGGTGAGGAGCTCAGCCCTTCTCAGCATCAACCCAAACAGAGGCAGCTTTGCTTCAGACAGAAGAAATATCCATTTTCCCAGCAGGAATTTGCAGTTCCCAGCTGAGTGCACGGTCCTGGTGCTGTAATTGAACATCTGCTGCTTTCTCCATGCTATTTGTCTGGCTCTAGCCTCCCTCACTGCCTGCTGCTGTTTGCAAGGGTCAGCCCTACCTGCCCTGATTTCCAAGGTTACACCACAGTCCTTACCCCCACTCTGGCCTCTGAAGGCTCATTCAAATGTTTTCTGGGTCTACAACTACCAGCCTTGCTTTGCACGTTGATGGATGATCAGAAAAAAGAAGAAATGAAAAAAAAATCCATTGTTAACCAGCTAAAACTTTCTGCTTTTTCTTAATTAAAGCTGAGAGGAAGTGGCTTGTTCCCACTGAGTGATGCCTCAGCTAAAGGAAGCAAATCTGTGAGTGGGGAGGGCAGGGCTGTACTGGCTCTTCCCAGTCTTGAGGGGATTTTTTTCCAAAAAAAGATGTGGCACTGACATCTCCCAGCCTGGAACAAGGAAAGGGAGGATGGGATGAGGCTGAGCTTGGCCTAAGGCTCAGTTACAGCCATACCCAGGGCCTCAGAGAGCAGGAGTCTGCTGGATTCCAGCAAAAACACAATTCAGCTGCTCACACACTTCTGGAAATGCCCAGGCAGATGAGGCCCAGCAGCTGCTGAAAGTCTAAGCCTGGAGAAGCAAAGCCAGGCTGGAACAGCCCCCAGAGCCTGGAACAGCCCCTCCCTAGCTGCTGCACAGCTTGGGAGAAGCCAGCAGGGACCAGAGTGAGGAGCAGGCAGGGAAGAAGGCATCCATCAGCCCTACCCACAAGGTGTGAGTCACTGTGCAGCTCAGCAAGGAAAAACACCCAGCCCAGGAGCTCCTGAGAGCACAGCCCAGCTCTGCCAGCTGATGCCCAGCACAGCCAGGTCTGGCTGCTGGAGCAGGCACAGGCACCAAGAGCCTGGGTTCATTCAAGCTCTCACAGCATCCAGCCAAAATGAATTTTAGATGTTTCCTTGCTATCCCAAAAGACTTTCGGGTCATTCTTCTTCCAGCCAATATGGTTTAGAAGGGGAGGAAAAAATAGAATAAAAACAACCTAAGTGCTAGCATGAAGAACAGGTGTTACAGGGCTCTCTGATCCCCTCGTAGCTCAGCCACAAGGACCAAGCTGCACATCCAGCCTGAGTCATTCAGAGCAGCCTCACTGCAAGGGCAGGGCACTGCCCACCAACCCCCTGTGCTCTCCATGGCAGGATTGCTGCTGTGGACACATCTTCCTGCTGCAGAGGCAGCACAGGGGGTGCTGGCAGCTGTGGATGCACACAGGGATGGGATGGCAGCATGGCAGGGATCCCTCCCTCCAGGCACAGCCTGTGCCAGCTGGGGGCAGAGCGTGAGCACAGGCTTAAGCAATTAACAAAGCTTCTTTCCAGGATTTTAGCTCCTCATGGGTCTAAGCCTGTAAGGTGCTCGCTGGGTGCAGGCTGAGCATCCTCAGCTCCCACCACGGGCACAAGTAAAGGTGCCTGGTGCTCCCAGCCAAGGCTCCAAGCATGGCTTCTCCGAGGTCTGGAAAAAACAGAGCAGGAATGAAAGTGGAGCTGAGAGCCAAGGGCTCTCACTGACCATCAGGAGCTTCCCTCCCTGCTGCTAACAGGTCCTGGACTTGCAAAGCCCTGGAAGTGCTCAGCCCCCCTGGCTGCTCTCAGTGTGAGTGGTGCATTCGCTGTGTTTTGACTGATCTTCCCACCTGAGGAACTGGGAGTGCCGTGCAGAGCCTGCTGCACTCCCACGGAGCAGCTGAAGCACAGCTGCAGGCAGTTGTTTTCTCAGAGCACAGCTTCTCCTCCTCTGCACCCCCGCTCACAACTCCACCGAGTATTACTCGGTGCAGAATCTGGCCTGGAGTGTTTCCCTTGGCAGGGCTTCCCAGCCAAATTTACCCTGCAAGACACAGCACCACAGAAAATACCCTCTTTACTTCCTCTGGTGTAGTAAGTATTGCCAGGCTTATACCTCAGCATTGAATATCCCCAAATTTCCTCCCTTTACCCCTGGAATCCTCCTTAGGTTGTGGGCGTTGAGGAAAGCTAACTACAATTCAAACAGCAACTTGTCACTGGAAATTGAGTTAATTCCATCCAACAGGATAAGCCACACTCAGGAGAGGTGGGTGGGAGAAAAGCTAGCTTAACACTCTGCTTTTAAAATCTGCAGTACCAGCTACACTACAACTGGCCATGCTTTGAATGAATGCTACAGAAAAAACCCACCAAATGCTGCACAGAATTACACATTACACCCAAAAACGTGGGCATGCATCATCCCACTCCTACTGCTTCTGGCGACAAATACACTCATGTCTGGAACACTGGAAGGAGGGAGAGCAGGCTGTAATAGCCCAGTGTAACACACCAATGTGTGAATGTGGACATCAGCTGAAAGCACTGGAACACACACTGGACCGACTGGAGCACAGCTACACTGAGTGGCCTGGTGCTGGTGATGGGTTTTTCCCCGAGAACGGACACAGATTTGAGGACTTTAAAAAAAAAATGGAAGAGGGAGAAAGCGTGTCAGGGCAACCATTCAGCTAAGCTACGAAAGATAAACACCATTACAGTCCTGTTTTCCCCATCACTTCAGCACACGCTGCCCCCCGAGCCAGCTGGGATCCACGGCGCTCTCCACAGATCCAACAGATTGCAACAAGTCATGGCTCCAAACTCCCGGGCAGGGGCTGTCCCCCCTCGGTCCCACCCGGAGGTGCCCGGGGAGCGGTGGCCGAGCAAGATGCTGTGACCGCGGCATCGCCCTGAGAACCGCCAGCGCTGCCGCGGGCACCGCACCGCATCGCCCGGCGCGCCCCTAAGGGTGCGGCTGCCCCCGGCGCGGCTGAGCCCTCACCTTTTTGAGGAAGGCCATGCGCGGGCGGTAGCGCTGTCCCTGGTCGAGCCGTGTGACGGTCATGGTGTCGGTGGTGCCGGTGCCGGTGGTGGCGGTGCTGGTGCGAGCGGAGCGGCCCCGGCCCGGCGCACCTGGCTGCCCACACCGCCACACGCCGGGGGCGGCGCCACCGCTGCGCGCCGCAGCCAATCAGCGCCCGCCGCCCCGAGCTCATTTGCATGAAGGAGCGGGGGTCGGCCGCTTGGGGGCACTCGTGGGAGAGCGCGGAGGGGATGGGATGGAATGGGATGGAATGGAATGGAATGGAATGGAATGGAATGGAATGGAATGGAACGGGATGGAATGGAATGGAATGGAATGGAATGGAATGGAACGGGATGGAATGGAATGGAATGGAATGGAATGGAATGGAATGGAATGGAATGGAATGGAACGGGATGGGATGGAATGGAACGGGATGGGATGGAATGGGATGGGATGGGATGGGATGGAATGGGATGGGATGGAATGGAATGGAATGGAATGGAATGGGATGGAATGGAATGGAATGGAATGGAATGGAATGGGATGGAACGGGATGGAACGGGATGGGACGGGATGGGACGGAGTGGAACGGAATGGGATGGGAGAAACGGGATGGGATGGGATGGAATGGAATGCAATGGAACGGAACGGAACGGAATGGAATGGAATGGAACGGAATGGAATGGAATGGACTGGAATGGCCAGGTTTTGGGCCTGGGTTTGGAGCAGGCACAGAAAGTGATGCAGGCTGACTGTGCCTGAAGGGTGATGTGGTGCCTGGGGCAGCATTTCAGGAGATGATCCCTGGTCACAGAATCCTGCTGGGCCATGGCTCCCCTGGGTGTGCAGGGTCCAAGGAATGGCAGCCCCATCCCCCGGGGTTTTGGGTCATGACCTGTTGCAGAGCCCTGTAGACCCCAGGGGTCAGGCTAGGGGGCAACTTGTGCTGAAGTGATGGAGAAAATAAAGGCACAAGAACATTCTGGAATCTGTGAAGTCACATTAAACAAGCTAAGGCCAAGGTGCTGTGGCTGAGTGTCCTGTGTGTGTGAGGGCTGAGCAGTGCTTGGGCACATGGCCCTTGGATGCCACCAGCCTCAGACAGCTCAGCTGTGGATGCAGGAGCCACATAAGCAGTTTGGGGAGCTGGTGGCTTCTTCACACAGGGAAATTGTGATGAAGAGTGACCAGAGGAAGGCCATGTGGTTAGAGTTCTTCCTCACAGTGGAACTGCCTCATGCCAGGGGGTGGGGGGAACAGTACCTGACTGGCAGCACTGGAAACAGGAGCTCCAGCAAGATTTTGCCTGGTTCCTCCAGAAAGTGGCAGAGTTTCCTGTGCTGCCCCCAGCTCAGCTGCCAGCACAGCTGGGCAGGAGGAGAGGCTGAGTCCTCACTCCCACAGAACCTGATTGTGCCAGGGCTCACATGATGCATTCCCAGGAATTCTTGCCAGCCAAAAGGCACTGCCCTTTATGTGAGTACCTCCTGCACAACCCAGGGAACACCCACATGGGAGAGTGTGCTCACACCGGTGTGTGCCCAGAGTGCCACCTGTGCACGTCCCGAGCAGGCACCCACACCTCTCTGTGAGCTGATCCCACCCAACACTGTTGGCATTCTCCCTGTGTGCCCAGCACACACAGGAACAGATTGCACAGGCACATTTGTACCCCAGCCATGTGTGCATGTACAGAACAGATTGCACAGGCACATTTGTACCCCAGCCATGTGTGCATGTACAGAACATTGCACAGGCACATTTGTACCCCAGCCATGTGTGCATGTACAGAACAGATTGCACTGACACATTTGTACCCCAGCCATGTGTGTATGTACAGAACAGATTGCACAGGCACATTTGTACCCCAGCCATGTGTGTATGTACAGAACAGATTGCACAGGCACATTTGTACCCCAGCCATGTGTGCATGTACAGAACATTGCACAGGCACATTTGTACCCCAGCCATGTGTGCATGTACAGAACAGATTGCACAGGCACATTTGTACCCCAGCCATGTGTGTATGTACAGAACAGATTGCACAGGCACATTTGTACCCCAGCCATGTGTGTATGTACAGAACAGATTGCACAGGCACATTTGTACCCCAGCCATGTGTGCATGTACAGAACAGATTGCACAGGCACAGTTGTACCCCAGCCATGTGTGCCTCACACACCTCACATCCATGCTGCCATGTCACAGATGGAGCACTCACACTCCTCACATGTGTGCAGCTGTTTTTCAGGGCAGTGCCTTCCCCACCATAGTGTGTGTGACTGCTCTGGATTCAGGATCTGTGGTTCTCACACTTGAGGGGAGCAGGCTGGCTCTGAGCTGGAGCAGAGCTTTTTCCATTAACAGTCATGCCCTGAAGGCACAGGCTGCTTTCCCAATTGCTTTGCTGTTCTGTGGAAATGTTTTATCTTTAGCTGTTTTTTCATGGCACCCAGACAAGCCAGTGCTTTGGAAGGCTTTCCCCTGTGTCTGCTCAGCCCTTCCCATGTGGAATTCCCCTGTAAGTCACAGCAGCTGCTGATCAGACACTGCTCCTCTCAGATGAGTAACCTGTCGTCCCACACTGGTACCCAAGTTATCCTCATGCTTCAAGGCATCAGCTGATGGCCAAATGAGCAGGAGGGGAGCTCCTCATGTTTGCAGAGTCTCATAATTCAGGGTCTGAAGTGCTGTTTTGTTCTGCCAAACCAAGCTCAGATCCTGGTGCCCCTCTGAAAGGCCAGGAGTGACAAACTCCAGTAGCACAGCGGGTCCTGGAGGCAAAAGGGAGGAGAAAAGGAGTTCAGAGGGGAGTTAGGAAGCAAGAGAAAGGACAGCAAAGGCAAGCAGGCATTTTGATGATGCCAGTGAACCAAAGTGCTTCCATCCATCTCTTAGAGAGACAGATACTGCCAGGAGAACATGCAAGGAATTCTTTGGGAGATGATATCAGAGTAAGGAGCACATAAAAAGATGTAGCTCATTTTCTTGGTTTGATAGGCAAAATAGGACAACTTGTCATAGTCTACAATGATTCCTCTGAACCATTTCCAGTTTAAAACCAAACTTGGTCTGTTACACAAGTGGTGGTAAAAGGACTCAGAAATACTCCAGGTGTGGTGCTAACGCTGGCCTAAGTAAAGGATCAACTACCAACAACTTCCCATGTCCCACTTACTTAAAGGAATAAAAATGGTTGTTTCATCCCAAAATGCTGAGTTTACCAGTTCCACTGAGGAATATAAGAGACACATTTGAAATCTGGGTCTTCAAGTTAGTTCAAAAATAAAATGGTCTTGCAGGAGATCCAGGAAAAATAGCCCTGAGAAGCTCATGCTGAGGTGTGAGCTCTTCAGCCTTGCTGAGCTCCAAAGATTCCGATAATTTTAAATCCTTCCGATCCCCCAAACACCCCCTCACAGGTCAGGTGTGGGTTTTTTCTATTTCTAGTCTTCTCTGACAAGCTATGATAAAGCTTATGGATATTCCTGTATTATAAAGCTACTTTGTGTAATTTCCACAAGATGTCCAAGGTAAATTCAGCTTTATTAACATCTGTGAGTGACCCACAGCACCAACACACATGAACTGAGATTTCACCTGTGCCCAGGTGAACCACCCCAGTTAATGCTCTTGGCAGATCTGCCACATGAAGCACGAGGCATTTAAATCAGATTATAGAGGCTTGTCTAGGGCAGACACTCCTGGGCCTCTAATCACGAAACCCACACTTGTGGAAAGCAAAGAATTCTCCAGTCCTTGACACAGCCTGGCTGGCTGATGTGTGAATTTGTTGGTCAAGAAAACAAGGGACTTGAACAGCAGGAAAGTGGTGGAGAGCACCAGCAGCAGCCATGCAGGCTCCTTCCAGATTTGTGACTCCCCACTTTCACCCTGGCCTTTCTGCTCCCCAGATAATGCAGAAAGACATTCCCTGGGGAGTCCCCTTAACCTCCTGTTTTGTATGGTAAATGCAGTGGTATTTATGTAGCTGCAAGTTTCCATAGCTGTTCTACCCCAGGCAGAGGGTGTATGATGCTGTAGTGGAAATACAAACATCACATCACATCACATCATCACAGGGCAATGCT
The DNA here is from genome assembly GCF_027887145.1 of Ammospiza caudacuta. Taxonomy (NCBI): domain Eukaryota; kingdom Metazoa; phylum Chordata; class Aves; order Passeriformes; family Passerellidae; genus Ammospiza; species Ammospiza caudacuta. The sequence continues at coordinate 10,449,082 of NC_080611.1, forward strand.
GAGTGTCCATGGGCTCTCCAGATCCCACAGATCCCTGCCAGCCTCTCACAAAGAGCATATCCAGGCTGGGGAAATTCTGCTGAAAGCTGGATTTTATCCCTCTGGTCTCCTTGTGCAGCCCCACAAGCTGTGATTGCTCTCAACAGATCCACTCTCAATTCTCCAGAGTTCCTCCTGTGGAAAGCGCTGCCGAGGGAATCCCCCCCCCTGTCTTTAAAAGGTCACATTTCCTACGTGGTTGCCCCTTTTTCACACATCAGAAAGTTGAATCATCCAACACAAAAGGCATGTGGTGAGTAAGCCACCTTTCTATGTAAGGAAGCTGGGGACGCCCTGAGGGGAAGGAAGGGGTAACGTAAGTGAAGCAAGTGACAAGTGGGGGCTCGGTTTTAGCACGCAGTTCCTTCCAGGCAGATTTCAAAGCAGTTTGCCAAAAATAAAAATAAAAATGTGTGAACAGTGGCATAGAGAGAGGCGTGACTTGAGCTCAGCTCTGCCAGCACGGCAATGGTTAAAGGAATATCTCCAGAGTCCATTGTCCTGCCTGGTTGGGGCACAAGCACTGAAAATGAGGAGTTTCCTCAGCAGCCTCATGGGAAGGGCTGCGAGCACAAACGGGCAGCATTCGTTTCCCGTCATCCCTGGGCTTTCCAGGAAAGCCGAGGAAAGCAGTGGCAAAGAGGAAGGAAAAAAGCCAGGCAGAGAAAGACCTTGTGCACCCTGCCTCAGTGATGAAGCCTGGCTCTGGGGTGGGAGGATGCAGCTGGCCTCACAGCTGAGCTGGGTGGTGCTGAGCCCTCCAGGGAACACGGACATGCAGGGCAGGAACAGCCCCTGAGCAGGGCAGGAACAGCCTCTCTGCATGGCAGGAACAGCCCCTGGGCAGGGCAGGAACAGCCTTTCCACAGGGCAGGAACAGCCTCTCTGCATGGCAGGAACAGCCTTTCCACAGGGCAGGAACAGCCTCTCTGCATGGCAGGAACAGCCCTTCCACAGGGCAGGAACAGCCTCTCTGCATGGCAGGAACAGACCCTGGGCAGGGCAGGAACAGCCTTTCCACAGGGCAGGAACAGCCCCTGGGCAGGGCAGCAGCTGAGAGCCAGGCTGAGATCCAGGCTGCTGGTCCAGCACACAGGAATGGAGCTTTGGAGAGCTCCTCACTGAAGGGGAGAGCAAAAAAGCAAAAGAGAGGTCAAGAACTCCCCAGCACTGACATGATTGTAGAAACTCAGGAGTCCTCTGCAGCTAGGGAGGTCAGATGAGGGTTGAGTCAAATATCTTAAAACTTCATTTTAAACTGAGACCACAGCTCAGGAATGACTGGCTTCCACATCTGTACCAAGAGCACCAGGATATGCTCCTTGTATTAATTTTACACCACATCCTGTTCTCCTACAAGAAATGCTTTCTTTTTTTTTTTTTTTTTTTTTTTTTTTTTTTTTCTTTTCTGGTAAGGCCCTGTGAAATAATTCCCATGCAGTTTATCTCTGTATGGGACCAACCTAAGGTGAGAACACTGCTACCAATTTCAGAACACTGACACCCATTTCAGAACACTGACGCCCATTTCAGAACACTGATGCCCATTTCAGAACACTGATACCCATTTGAGATTTTGAAGGTCCTTCCAGTTGGGGCCAAGTGACATTTCCTTGTTCTAAACTCACCTCACAGTTTTCACGTTTATTTCTTCCTTTTTCTAACTTATGATTAATGTTTGGGGAAAAAGCAGAAAGAGATTGAGAGGAAAACTCAGCAGACAAAGACTAGGAGATGTAAGGAGAGACAAATGTTTAATGCAATCTTTACACTACAATGATGTAACTGAGGGTAGTTAAAGGTAATTTATTAAACAAATGACTAAAAGAATAGCAGTGCTTAGGGCTGGGTTGAATGAAGTGTGGGATTTTCAGTCCTTGGGATTTTCAGTCCTTGCAGGTTCCTCAGCCCATGAGTTGTTCTACCCCTCACATGCAGGGTTACCATTGAAAATAAGTCTTTGCTCCCTTAACTCAGTATCAGAAAAGGAGTCCCACTCTCTTTAGCTCACTGTGCCTCAGGAGAGCTCGGCCCCAGGCTGTTTGCTCAGCCCTGCAGCACCGGGGAGCTCTTCTCAGCCAGGCAGAGAGGAAGGACGTGCCGATTTTCCCAAGTGTTTTAACAAAACGATTCTCTTTCTGCAGCGAGAACAAAACCTGCTTAGCTGGCAAGCACCATCCTGCCCCCCTGCCCCGGGGCTGACCTGCCCGGGCCGCAGCTTCCCCGCAGCCACAGGGCTCGTTTCCATGGAATCCCAGAGTCCCAGATTGGTTAAAATTGGAAGGGACCTCCCAAAATCATCCAGCCCGACCCCCTCTGCCTGAGCAGGGTCATCCAGGAACGGGTCCAGGTGTGGTTGGAAGTCTCCACAGAGGGAGCAGACTCCACAATCTCCCTGGGCAGCTGTTCCAAGGCTCTGCTCCCTCCACAGAAAGAAGTTCTTCCTCATGTTCTCATGTTGAGGTGGAACATCTCTTGTTTTAGTTTGTGGTCATTGCTCCTCATCCTGTCACTAGGTACCACTGAGGAATCTGGGACCATCATCTTGGTCCCAGATTTGAGATATTTATATGCATTATATATATATCTCCCGTATATATGTATCCCATTGGAGACATTTATATGCATTAATGAGATCTCCTCTCATCTTCACTCCTAAGCATACTAATGAGAAGCCAGGGACAGGAGTCCCTGTGTCCTGTTCTGGGGCCCTCAGTTCAGGAAGAAGATCCAAAGGCTGGAGCATGTCTGGAGAAGGGAATGGAGCTGGGAAGGGGCTGGAGCACCAGGAGCTGCTGAGGGAACTCTGGGGGCTCAGCCTGGAGGAAAGAAGGTTCAGGGGGGACCTTCTCACTCTGTAACCCCTGAGAGGAGGGTGCAGCCAGCTGGGGGTCAGGCTCTGCTCCAGGGAACAAGGAACAGGACATGAGGGAACAACCTCAAGCTGCTCATGGGGAGGTTGGGATTGGACATTATGGTAAATTTCTTCATAGAAAGTGTAATTAGACATTGGAATGGACTGCCCAGAGATGTGGTGGAGACACCCGGGAGGTGCTCAGGGAAAGCCTGGATGTGGCAATTGGTGCCATGGTCCAGTTGGCAAAGAGGTGATTAGCCACAGATTGGGCTGGATGATCTGAGACATCTTTTCCAACCTAATTGATTCTGTTTCTATGATTTAGTTTCTTCTGCCCGTCTACGGTGAGAGGACCGGTGGAGATGGCCTCAAAATGAGACATGGGGGATTCAGATTAGATTAGGAAAAAAAAAAATTACTGTTAGGGTGGTCTGGCATTGGAAGGGGCTGCCTAGAAAGGTGGTGGAGTCACCGTGCCTGAAGGTATTTCAGAAACATCCAGACCTGGTGCTGGATGATGAGGGTTTGTGGATGCTGGGTGGATGTCTGGATTTGATCTTCTAAAGGTCTCTTCCAAACCTTTATGACTCCATGAAGTCATTCTCCACCTTAACTTTATTTCCCATTACAAAGCACATTAAAATTATAAATCATGTGCATCTATAAACCTTTAACTCCATTACACAGCAGCACCCTGTTCCTGAATGTTCTTTCACTGTTTCCTCGTGAGCAGCCAGGAGGTACAGAAAGGCTTCAGAAATACTCCAGAAAGGCACAGCCAGGAACGGTGCTGAAAAAATCCCAATTTCAAGCTCAAGTTCAAAGCGACTCGGGGCATTTCTTGAGGAAAAGGCAGAGTATTACAAGTAAATTATTTCAGTCCGGTTAAAAAGCGCTCTGCCTGTCATAGATCAAGGAGCGTTCGGACAAGGCTGTGAGGCAGCTGAGGGACGGGGTGGGGTGTGCAGGGTCGGGGATCGGGCTGGCGGCTCCCGAGGGTCCCTGTCGGTGACTCCCGGGGTCCCTGAGAGTGACCCTCCGCCCTCCGCTCCCGCCATTTCCTGTGAGGGGCCGGGGAGGGGGCGGAGCCGGCGCTGTGGGCGGGGCGTGGCGGGGCGCGCAGGCGCGGTGCGGGGCGCGCGCGGCGCTGGGCGGCGGGCGGGCGGGCGCTCCCCTCGCTGGCAGCGCTCGCTAAGATGGCGGATTTCCTGCCGTCCCGCTCCGCGCTGTCCGGCTGCTTCCCCGGCTGCCTCCTCACCAGCGGCGAGGCCGAGCAGCAGCGCAAGTCCAAGGAGATCGACAAGTGCCTCAACCGCGAGAAGACCTACGTGAAGCGCCTCGTCAAGATCCTGCTGCTGGGCGCGGGCGAGAGCGGCAAGTCCACCTTCCTCAAGCAGATGCGGATCATCCACGGGCAGGACTGGGACCGCGCGGCCCGCGAGGAGTTCCGCGCCACCATCTACAGCAACGTGATCAAGGGTGGGTGAGGGCGGCGGGCACGGGCCGCCCTGCGAGCGCCGGGCCCGGCCGGGCTGGGGCGGGGAGAGGCGGCTCGGGCGGGTCCCGCGAGCCGGGGGAGCCGCGGGGCCGCCGCCTCCTCCCGCGCTGTCCCGGCGCCGGAGCCTCCCCCGGGGCCGGTTCGCAGCCCCTCCGCGCCCGCGGCGCTGTCACCGCGCCGCCCGGGTGCCGCCCGCGGGGCGGCTCCGGCCCCGGCCCCGGGAGTAGCGGTTTGAGCCCCGGAGGTGCCGGGCTCTGCCTCTGGAGCGAGGCCAGAGAAGGGCGGCGGAGCTGGGGAAGGGGCTGGAGCGCAAGGGGCGGCTGAGGGAGCTGGGGGGGCTCAGCCTGAAGAACAGGACGCTCAGGGGTGATCTTATCGCTCTCTATTGAAAGGACGTTGTAGCCAGGTGGGGTCGGGCTCTGCTCCCAGGGAACCAGAGATAGGATGAGGGGACAGTGTCAAGCTGCATCAGAGGAGCTTTATGCTGGATATCAGAAAGAATTTCTTCACTTCAGACGCGGGAATGGGCTGTCCAGGGAGGTGGTGGAGTCACTGTCGCTGGAGGTGACACTTAATGGCAAGTCTGGTTCACAAGGTGGTGTTCGGTCATAGTTTGGACTGAATGATCTCAGAGGTCTTTTCCAATCTAATTGATTCCGTGATTCTGTGATTTCCTGGTAGTGCGAGTGCAGTAATGAGCGGTAATGGATGGGGGAAAGATGCACCTGGAAGTGCGTGAGGAGGAGCCCAGCCCTGTGCTTTCAGTTTTTCGCTGCAGTGGAGGAATCGCTGCCGTTGTGTTGGAAACTGGGCTGACACATCAATTAACTTCAGCCCGCAGGCAGAGCCTCTCTCATAGATGCTTTGCCAAAACCTCCACACATGGTTTAGGGGAGTAGTGGACGCTTGATTTCACTGCTGTCATCCTGACTTCATTGGTCATCCTCACTCATTTTCTCTCTTGTCTAAATTGCTCCTTGGATTTTCAGTTTGGACTGTGTAATAGTTGGACAGAATCTTAATGTGGTTTCTCAAAACAGCAAAGTGTTGCCAGACTCAGCCCCTGAAAATCCAGCAATTCTCAAACAGAGTTGTTTTACAAACCTGCTGATGAATCAAGCCTGGAAAAACTGTTGATAGCAATAGAAGGCAGGAGAAATCACACACATGTATCTCAACCAGGTTAAAGTTTGCATGTATCTCAACCAGGTTAAAGTTTGTTGCTAAAGCTACTTGGTACTATGTGAAAGTTCCAAGTACTTACATGTAGGAACTGCACATCTCTGTGGGAGGCTCTTTTCCTGCTATCACAGATAGATTTGACAGTTACCTGCCTTTGACAGAGAGAAAAACCATGGAAGGGGGTTGAACCTTGACAAAACACTTTGGCACTGAATGAGTGTGTTACTGAACAGTCATTTGTTGCCACATCTTAATTTCCTTATATCTCTTCCTATGCCTTTACAGTTGTTTATTCTTTCCGGAATTTTCGTTTTGTTTTTTCATCAGTAAATTTAGTACTAGAAATAATTTCCCTGTATTTACCTTATCAATACGAGCACAATGGGTTTTTATATTTTTTCACAAGGACTTTAAAAAGAAGTTTAAAATACTCTTTTTCTTCTAGAGAATATTTACCAAAACAGCCACAGAAGTGCAGGAAGGCCTTTAGGTGATACAATTCCTTTGCACTTAAGCTACAGAAACATACTTTTAGCAAGTGCAATGATTTTAGTACATGTCTTAGTCTCTCTGAAAATATGAAAGGCAACGGTAGAAATACTGTCAGTGATAGAGATTCTTTGTATGATTTGGTATAACTGGATACCAAGTTGAGAAGAACAAAAAAATGTAGAGAACCTTAAGACATGAGGTGGTTTAACATATTTTGAAATAAACTTTTAAGTGTACTTTGTACTCAAGCCAAGTGAAAGGGTTTTGTAGCACAGGTTGGATAAAGTTAGTAATTAAAAATAACACTTTTTCAGGAATTGAATTTGCACTGTGGGGATAATCCTGTTAATGTAGTCATGTTCTTGAGATAGCAGATCTGGGGTTTGCTGTTACCTGTAAGTGCAGTGGTCTGGGTCAGTTTTTGGGACACTACGGGTGGACGTTCCCATTGAGCTTTGTGCAGAGCGGGTGCATTGTTCCTCTGAGGGCTGGTGAAACAGGAGATGCTGAGAAACTGCTCACAGTGCCTTTCCTTGTCACTGCAGGTGTGCGAGTCCTGGTGGATGCCAGGGAGAAGCTGCACATCCCCTGGGGGAACCCTGCCAACCAGAGCAACGGTGACAAGGTGATGGCCTTCGACACGCGCGCGGTCACCGTGGTGCAGGGCATGGTGGAGACCAGCGTCTTTTTGGACTACCTGCCCGCCATCCGCGCCCTGTGGGCAGACAGTGGCATCCAGCACGCCTATGACAGGCGCAGGGAGTTCCAGCTGGTAAGGTTTGAGACATCTCAGTGTCTCAAAGTGCCCGCGAGTGATTTTGTTCCTGCCTTGCTTCTCTCTGAAACGCCGGCCCGGCCGCTTCCGTGTGCGTTTTTGGGTGCTTGGTTGGCTGTTACTCTGTGGTGTTGCACACAGCTGTGTTTAGCTACTTCCCCCCCCCTTTTTTAATAGTAATAAAAGAGATTCTGACGTAATTGCCCTCATTTCATATGTGGGAAAGCTGAGGTATTGAGGGCTTTTAGGTTTTGTAACAAAGCTGGTCCCTGCACAGTATTTTTACTATATGATTATTACCACCCTTTTATTAACTGGTGCCTCAACTTAACCAAGCCAAGCAAAAAAAAAAAGCTTTGTCAAAAAAAGACAGGCTTTATAGTAATGTGATTTTTAAAGAAAAGATATGCATGGGTTAATGAGAAGAATTTAAAAACCACTCCCTTCTCTATTCCAGTTTGAGCAATCTAGCAAACATTCCCTCTGTATACTTCCTGTTTAATTTTGAATGTCTGTGTTAATACTCATGTAATGAGATTTTTGTTGCACTGAAGTTCTGAGCTTCAATGTAGCAAAATGGAATGGAAATATAATGAAATACGCAATTTTATTTTAGTGGGGTAGAGACACAATTCAGTAGTGGGGTTGGAAAGGAAAAAGAAACCTCTTGATTCTTGAGCAGCAGCTCAAACTTTGTGTGACAGCTGAACTCCCTTTGCTCCATTCCCATGCAAATGCTGCAAAAAGAAATGAACAATTTTGAGTTAAATTTGGTTGTTTGTTCATAGACTTGTGTATACCAGTGGCATAGGGTTTTGTGGGGGTTGAGAACCTTAAAATAGATTAAATCTGTTCTGGTAGGTCTCTCAAACATAAGTGGCTTTGTGTTTTTATGTCTTAAAAATAACCTTTGTGTTAGTGTGAATCCAAACAATAGCTCATGATGTCTCCTGTTGAGCTATTATGAATGGTTGTGTAATCATGGGCTGACTTAAAGAGGTTGTGTAAATATTCTATAAATATGTATTGCCCTGATCATGGAATGCCTTCTGCAGATTGCAGAATGGGCAGGTGCTGCAGTGCCCTATCACCTGCCCAGCCCTGGGCTGAGCTCTGTAAATAAGTTCCTAAGCAGACCTGGTGCTCCTTGTGTTTCACCTTCAAGTGATCATAAAAGAGTAATTGCTCTTGTGTAGTCAAGATTCTGGTGCAAATGTGAGTTCTAGGGGTGTAATTGCTGTGCTGGAGGGATCTGCTTAAAATCTGTTCAATAAAACAGTTTTGTCTTCGATTAAACATGTTTAGTGACTTGGGGCTGTGTAGCAAAGGGAAGGGAGCAGTTACTGTTCTGTCATCTTGAGGCCCTGGGAAGTGGCTTCTTTCCATAACTGAAACATGTGCAGAGTTTCACTTTGAGTGGGTTGTGAAGAGGGTAGTGAAGAATTTGTTCTTCTGAACCTTACACAAAGAAAGCTGTTGCTTTTTTCTGTAAATCCCTAAATCTGTGTAATTATCTGCAAAAATATGTTTATCATGTTGTTCTTTAGGTAAAACTCAGGAATATTTCTTAGGTGCTCTTAATCGTTCAGTACTATCCTAATAATTTTTGAAAGCAAGATAAATGCTTTATTTATTCCTATATTACTTTATTTCCTAAATCCTTTCAAAATCTCAGCTGGACATATTTATGCCAAGTTATAAACATGAAAGAAAAAAAAGGCAGCTGAATGATGTCATTGTGTTGAGTGCAGGCACTGTGATCTGTGCTGGCCAAGCATGAAGTCTCAGTTTTACCCCAGAGCTCCACGTGGGCAGCAGAGCAGAGGGAAGCTCCTGCAGCAATGTGGATTCTTGCTGTACCTGAGGGGGTGCTCAGAGAGTTCCTGTGCTGTGACAGGAGGGACACAAATGGTTAAGGAGGGAGTGCCAGGCGTGTCCCAGTCAGGAGGCAGAGCAGGGGAAGTTGGGAGGGACACAGACAGTTCAGGCGTGTCAAGTACTGACTCTTGAGTGAAGGCTCCAGACTGAAAACTTTTTACACTGTAGAATGGGGGAAAAGAGGAAAATATTGTTCTGCTTCCAGTTTAGCTGCTTGTGGCAAAAAAATATGATGGGAGATAGCAGCAGTGATTAGATGAGTAGGAGAGAGGGGAAAGTGGCACAAAACCAGTGTAAAGCTCTGGGGCTGAGGTGGTAGAGGAGCATTACTGGGCTGGATCTGCTCTCACTTCTTTTCAGACTGAAAAACGTGGCTCATACTGAGAGAGCACAGGCAGAAACAGTGGGGAAGTGTTTGCCACGGGAATAGGACACTCTGGGACAGAGGCAGAGGTGAGCAAATGGAAAATGGAGCAGTGATGGTTAAGGAGTGAAAAATGTCAAAATTTACACATAAATTCTGGAAAAAACGCAGCAAGAATGTGTAGAAGCCATTTGTAGCCTGGGTAGAGAAAAAAGGTTTAAAATTGAGATTTCTGCAATAATATGGTTAAAACATCAACATATATGTACATTTGTGAGGGCTTGTGAAGCTTCTCTTGCTTTTTTGTTTTCCTCCAGGATCTTTTACTGATGATGTTGGGAGCCTAAGGAAACAATGAGATCTTTTTATAGCAGCAAAAAAAAAGAACTTGGTTGTATTTTAATGGAATTAGGAATCAGCATTTCCATGTCTAGTTCACTGGAGTGTCCTTCCTCATTTTGTTAACTCAAGTGGTCATGGGATGGCCAATATGATTTATTTCCCTTGGTATAAAAATAGGGGCCTTCTGGCCACTAGCAGCAGCATTTATGAAAATTCATTAGGTCATGCTTGTGTAGTGCTTTAAAACTGGAAAAGCTAATTACAGCTTAGTGCAGTATGTGCCACTTCAGTGCTTCCCAGGTGGTTGATGTTATAATCCCTCACATTTTATTACAAACCAGACTTATTCAGGTGCTTGTTCTGTAACTCACACTGGAGGTTCTGGTCATCCTCAGGCTCCTCTCCTGCATCCCCCAGGCTCGTTTCTCCTCTGGCCTCTCAGGAGGCTGGCAGGGCTGAGTTACAGATGGAGTCTGAATCAGCCCAACACCTGACACCTCATTAACATTTCACATTTCCCCTCAGTGCTTGGTTTCCGGTAAAAATCTGAAGTGACTTGGATAAACACAGCCACTCTGTCCCTTCTGCAGCATGCAGGCTGACTTACCTGGGCATGTCCTGCCTGTTCTGTTTGTGCTGCTGAGCTTTCAGAGTGTGCTGTGAGGGTTTGCTGCTCTCCTGGAGCTTTGCTGAGCAGCCTTTGGTGCTGGGAACCCTGAGCAGGGCCCTTGTGAGTGAGAGTAGCCTGTGCTTCCCTCTCATGTCAGGCATTTCTTGAACTTGCTGTGAGAGCTGTTAACAGAGAAGCATTTTGAAGTATTCTCCAGGAGTCTCATTGTTCTCTGAGAATGGAAGAGTGTGATGAGAGCCTCAGATGTGTGATAAGCTTTGAATGTGTTCAGTGTTTGTTCTTGTTGAAGGTAACTTTTGGGTGGGTTTTGATCTTTGCTACCAGCAGTTGTTGATCTTCAGACAGATATTTATTGCCCTACTTGCAGTTGAAGTGAATGTTGGGTATTTTAAAGCCAGAAAGCTGCAGAGATGTGAGATTCATGTGAGAGGACACTTTATTTTTGTCCATATTTGCACAGAACTGCAGGCACAGGTGATACAATAAGGATTCCAGGATATGCACTCACCTCTGGATCACAGCTTTTTCTGTGGCATTTCTGCAAATGCTAGATCAGATTATAGAGGACAGGAAAAGGCGTGTTCTGCTTGAATTGCACTGATAGCTCTGCAGCAGCTTCCATGTAGCATTCTTCTTTTGCAGACAAGTATTTTTGGCAAACATTGATCAGTTTACTGGGAGATTGTATTGTATTTTGTCTTATTGTCCTTGGACTTTTCAGGGTTCTGTCTGAATATTAGTGAGGCTGTTGTACACACAAGAATATTAATTAAGCTCTACTGGAAGGATGAGGCCTGAAATGGATACTGGAGAATATTAGGAAAGTTTATTGTTCTTTCAACACATCCTGAAATGTGCCTGATTATAGAGGCTGATCCTGCAGAGGTCAGTTGTGTGTGAAGCCAGGCTAAGTGTCCAGATGTTGAGGTTTTCCCATTTTGGAGGGTGGATTCCCATCTTATGGGACAGCTGTGAGGTCAGTGCACAAATCCCTCTGAAGTCACAAATGTAGAGCTGGAAGAATTGTCTTACCTGTCATTGATGGAAGTGTCCACATTGTGTTTGTGCCAGTGGCTTTCAGGAGCCTTTAGCAGCTCCTGCAATGTTTTCCTGCAGTGTTCATCTCTCTAACCTCCCCTCACTCCTGTATTGGGAAGTGGGCATGGCTTTGCCCTTGGATCTCCTCCTGGATCTGGGATTGGGTGTTCAGTGCTCCCACTCTGCTTGGAGGGTGCAGGAGTTGCTTCCACTGGGACATGACTGAGTGCATAAACTGTTCTGAGACTGACAGGAGACTCTTCATTGCAGACATGAGATCCAGTCACCCAGCGTTTCTCTGAACATTGACTGTTTGGGCATTTAATCACATAATTTAGAGTTTATTGAAATACGGTGTTGCAATTACACTGACTGTTGCTTCAATTTCTATGTGGAAATCCAAAAAGCTGCTGCTTTAAATATGTTGAAGTATGAGCAGTTTTTTCCCCTTTCTCTAATCAGTACTCTGCCAAACACCAGATCACAGGATGGCCTGTGCACAGGGAGCAATGACTCCTTAAAGCCCTTGGAAAAGGCTCCTTGCCATCCCATGGTCCTCAGGTGAAAAGATTTATCAAACATTGTTGCTATAAATATGGAAAGAAAAGTGATTTACAGATTTATACTTTAAAATGAGCCATTCAAATCCTCAAAAGAGACTTGGATTTTTTGAAGATGTGCTGTTTTTCCAGCCCCAATGACAAGATAATGAGTTGGCATTAATAAGACTCCTTATAGGGATTAACTCTGGAGTCCAGCAGTAGAGGCTTGAGTGTCCTTACTCCAGATTTGTGACCAAAAACCCTTCAGTGTGTGCCAGTGCTTTGGTATTGGGGATTGACTGTAATATTTAGGTCAAGCTGAGTGATCTTCAGGTGAATTATATTAATTTAACACAAAATGCCTTTTTTAGCTTTTTCCAAATTGGGATTAGGATTTCTGTTTCAGCCTCTGAGAGCTGAAATGCTGTTTCTGGGACTGCCTTACCACCACTCTTCCTTTCCTGCCTGCTGACTTTTCTTATTAGCAGCAAAATATTGAAGAGTTTGGAGAGTGGGCTGGTCTTTATTTCCAGTTGGTGCTGGTCTGGTTTTAATGGGGAACCTCTTTGCCATTTTTTTTTTCCAGGATGTTGCTATATTTATGTGTATATATATTTGTTTTGTTTTGTTTTTGTTTTTATTTATTTTTTGTTGCTATTAAGCACAAATGTGGAAATGTGGTTCTGGACTTGAGAGATGTTTCAGCAGGAGCTGTCTAGATGTAGACATGCTGTGCCTGAATCAGGATGAGTTGTCTTCCAAGCAGGAATGCCTTTGGAGTCCTATGTGCTGCACTTGCCTTGTGCAAGCCTGTGTTTTCTGCATGGTTTCAGTGCAATCTCTCAGGATGGAATTCTTAATTCAAACCCAATCCAGATACTGACTAACCTGTTCTAGTGGAAGGGCCCCTGCCCTTGGCAGCAGGGTGGAACAAAGGGATTTTTACTGTCCCTTCCACCCCAAACCATTCTGGGGTTCTGTGATCTGTTTATGGGGAGCCACTGCTTTTAAAATGCAGACTTGTACAATGCAGTGTGGGAGCAGAGGGATGTGTGCTTTTATATATGCCATCTCCAGCAAGCTGTGTCCTGTTGATAGTCATGTGCCTTGGTTTCCTAAACATTTTATTGCAGAAGACTGGAAGGTGACCTACTTCTTGAAAAAAAAAAAGGGAATTCTATAATCAAGCAGTGGTTAAATAAATATAAAATACAAGTGCCCTTCTGAGTATGAATATTCACATCTTGAGTGTGTGAACATCTTCTCAGCAGGTTGGTTTGAATCTCTGCAAATGTGTTAGAGGGGCTTTTGCTGCTTCTGCTGTGCAGTGTAAGCTGAGCCCTTGGTGCAGGCATTTATTGCACGCTCATTTCCGTGCTCTCTGCTCACTGCAAGGTGTTGCATGTTGGTACCTGCAGAGCTGGCTCCTCACAACCTTTGGAATTTAACCAGCACTGGCTGCACCCCTCTGGGTCCATGCAGAGCTGACTTCCTGAGCACAAACCCTGCACAGTCCCTGGGCTGTGGTGTCAGCAAATCTGTGGGTAAGTGCAGTGTCATCTTCCCTGCCTGTGTTCTGCACCTGAGGCAAGCAGAGAGAGGGAGCTTTTCATGTGTAAATATGGAATCCTTCAGGACTGAGCTGCCATGCCAGAGGCACTGCTGATTTGTGCTGCTGATCCCTAATTTGAGTTTGCTGTAACAAGGCTTCAGCCTTAGAGGCTGGTGAAGTCTGCTCTCACCAAGCACATATCACACCTAAGTTCTACTTGCTGACTGTTTTGTCTTTATTGACCCAGATTTCAGTTCTTGAATGCTTTGATATCTTCAGGGCTCAGGCTGCACCTCTTACACAGAACCAGCAAAGGAGTAGGAAACTTCAGCTTGTGGTGGCTGAGGAAGTTGCTTAAAAAAATGTGAGAAAACCAAATGCAGCTGACCTCACTGACTGCGTCAGAAAAGCAAGAGAATAACTGCAGTTGTGGGAAAGCAAGATAATCTCTGTGCCAGCATTGTGTCTGCTGGCACTTTCCTGTGCTAAGGAGCTGAATTATCAAATTCAGTTGAGAAGTTTGAGGGTGCAGAACCTGCCCTTTTACAGAATAACAAGGTGTATGCTCACAGTGCTGATGGAGGCTGCCTGATACCAAGTGGTATCTTGTATTACTCTGCAATATGAAGCCTTTATTTATATCTTAAAGGTGAATAAATGACTCATAGAACATGATATTAGTGAACTTGGCAGCCTCAAACTGTAAATAAATTGTGTTTAATTCAAATAAAAATCTGAATAATCCCAGAGACTAGCACTTATATTTTATGCCAGAGCTGCCTGATGGGTTGATTTTAAGTAGTGATAAAGAAAATGTTTAAGAGTACATGAGCAACTAAAAAGGTCCTAAATTACTTCCTGTATTTTCTTAGCTTGTATGTCTGCATTAACAAGAAGCATCAGGTAATAGAGCTGGAAGAGTTGAGGAATTTTAAATACAGAAAACAGCCTGAATTATCATCACAGCAACTGACAACAGCAACTTCAGAAAAGAAAATTTCTGAACAGTAATTGGGAGTGAGCTGCCTTTTACAGCACTCAGTTCACTGTGCCATGTTGCACACCTCTCCATCATAGTCATTAAATTTTTTTCTGCCCTAAATTTCTTTTCCTTCAGAGTCTCCTCAGTTAATAAGTGAAATATCATTCTCCTCTTCAGAGACTTAACCAAGGAACTGAAAAGCCCCCAAATTCTTTTTATGGCTCAAGGATACAGCAATGTGTAATACCACAAGAGTTTCTGTTTCTTTCTCCTTTGTTTAAAGATGCTGGGGAAATAATTTTAGACAAAATGCTGGGATCTCTGCAGCCAGCCTGGGAGCACTTCTCTCTTTGGGCACATGATGATAAAATATCACCCACTGGTGACCAAATCAAGAGGATGCAGAATTTCCAGGGGTGGAAACAGTGCACTGGTACCACTTGTATTTCAAAATATCTACACAGAATTATGGGGAAAAAAAATGCAGGGTGATTACTAAAATTGTACAAATGAGTGCTTTTGGGCTCTTAAATATAGTTTTTCTAGTAATTGATTTCTAGTTCTTTCTAGTTTTAGTTAATTTATAGTATGAAATTCTACAAGTGACATGAAATGTTTTCAGCCTCTTGCTGCTGTTTAGGGAGTCTTGTGTACTTCACTGTTACTTTAGACACAACTTTTAGTAGTTTTTCAAGTCAATATTCAGCTAATGGTACAGGTAGATCTTTCTCTAGACCCAGTGAATTATCACAGGATCCTGTCAGCTTGGAAGGAGAGCTGGTTTGTGAGTGCATCACTGGCTGCAAACAGAAATACCAGAACTTAATTGAAATGGATTCTTCTAATTGAGACAGAGGAAGGAACTAAGAAGCATTTGGTCATCTGGATTTCTCATGAGGCTGAAACAGGAACCAAATGTACTTTAAAACTGAATCCTAGAGAAGTGCATTGGGATCCAGTTCAGGGCTCTGATTTTGAAATGTTGTGATTTAGTGCAGAGTTTATGCAATAATGGACTTGTCAAGCATCTTCAAGTTCAGTATGGCCAGTTTTAGTGCTGATCCATTTCCACATGCCAAATATTTGTCATGTTTTTGGGGGCCTGTGCTGGTCTTGTACAACTTGGAAGCCAGTAAAGCTCTGAATGATGGATGGCAGATTTGCAGACTCACACTGCTCCAGCATTAGATGAAATGCAGTTGGAGTTACAGACACATGAAGTCATGGAGCCAGTGGGTCAGTGCTCTGAAAGAAGAGCAAATGTTTACAGTCTGCTTCCAGTCTGTTTTGTGTGCAAAACATCTGAGGTTTAGAGAGATGCTGCCCAGAGTGTAAATAGTGGCTGGGAGGGGGCAGTTTCTCCTGGCTCAGTGCATGTTTTCATAGGATTTCTAGGGCTGTGTGTTCTGGGCCTTGGAGGATTGATTTCATCAATGAAATTTGAAAATTTTCTGCAAGGTATTGGTGTCTTCCCTAAAGTAAACTTTGTGGAAGAAGAGTTTGGATTGTAAATACTTAGGGAGGGAGTAAAAAGACTTTTGAAGAAACAAAGTTCACCTGATCCTTGCTTTCATGGATTAATTCTGTTCAGGTTCTGGCAATGGGTTTGTGGGTGTCCCATGTGTTCCTCAACCTCTGTCTGATCTCCAGAAGGGGCTGAACAACCTGGAGTTTGCTTCCTATTTGATGGTGATCCTAAGGAAAACCATGGAATCACAGAATGCTTTGGGATGGAGGAACCTGAAAGCTCATCTTGTTCCTCTCCCAACCTTCCACTGTCCCAGCCTGGCCTTGGGCATTCCAGGGGTGGGCCAGCTGTGCCAGGACCTCACAGGGAAGAATTTCTTCACTCCAGGATTGATGCTGTGGACTCTGAGGGTTTGTAATTGTTGGAAGGAGTCTCAGCTGTCTCTAGAATATGTCACATCCTGGTTTCCAAGCACTCTTTCAGAATTAGAAATACAATAGCAGAATGCCTGGTGTGGAGAAATTGTAGTTATGGAGGCTTTAGTGGAATGCTGTTGCCTACCTAAAAGCTGTAGTGACTTTGCATATTTTTGAGCAATTAAGAACTCAGCAATTAAATTCCACCAGGAGAGGGGAGGAATACCTAACTAAGAAAACTGAAATGGATTTCTTCCCTCTTAGGAAAGTAATTGAAAACTGGAAGAGTTTGCTCTGTGGTATACTGGTATGCAGATTAACTTCTTTTTACAGTTCAATCGTGTTTTAATTAATTTAATTGGAGTGGCATGATATGTATGAAACTGTGTAAATGCTCTGCTGATGGGAGACAATCTGTGTGAGTTGTGAGTCTGGCACTTTGAAGGGAGAGCAGTGCTGGATGGGTGCTGGGAGGAGCAGCAGCTGATGCTGGAGCCTTGTTTGGAGTATTTAATTGCAGGCTGGCTTGGTGGCATCCTGCTGTCACTGTCAGGGCATGGCAGATGTCCCCAGCTTGCAGGTGCTGCCAGGGTGTCAGTGCAGGCCTCAGGTTGGCGTGCTCTGTCTCCCTCCATTTGTTATCCACATTTTGAGAATTATGGATTAATTGGATTACACTAAATAGGGGATAATAGATTAAAGGGATATTATTGGGTTAAACCCCTTCTTAAACCCCTTCACCTTTCTTTGTTAATGCTGTTATGCAAGATAAAAATGTCACTCATGAAATAAACTTGGGCTGACTCCTCTCTGGTGCTTTTGGAGGTGAGCACCTCCAGCCAAAGCGATCCAGCTGTTGCAAACAGAATTCTGCTCTGCCACCAACAGGTTTTACAAACGATGGCTTCTGTGAGTCAGGACTTGAACCTTTCCTGTTTTTAGGGCAGATACTGAGTTTGTGGGGCCAAACACGAGGCAGGTTTCACTTCTACCCCGCGTGACGCAGTTCTGATGGCTCCGAGGAGGCAAACCCAGCTCGAGCCGCACACAGCAAGCACTGAAAAGGGGAAATGGGGCTGAGCTCTGAGAGCTGGGCTGAGCTGTGACGCATTTGTGATGGGCATTGATGAGCAGCAGCATTATTTTGTACTCAGCAACTGTGTCTGAACTCTCTGTTCTTGCAGAGAAACGGGAATTAATCCCAATGTGTTGAGTTTTATCTCTGGAAATGGGCAGATCAGGTTTAAGTGACTATTCAAATTGTGAACTGGAGAGAAAGAAGCTGGGAGATGTGAGATGTCTGGTCTTGACAGACACTGTCTGTGCTTCAGCCTCTAAGAGACACTGCTGCTGTGCTTCCCTGCCTGGGAGGTTCTGCTTGGTTACTTCAGCTTGTCCCTTCCTTCCCAGACACTCCAAATTCACAAAAACCAGTTTCCTTTTTGCACTCAGATCAGTTAATGAACCACCACTCCCCAGCTTGTACTGCAGATCCTGACCCAGCCCTTGTGAGGCTGCTCCATTCATGCTCCCACAGGCAGCAGTGCCATTTTCCACCAGTTTGCCCTTTGGTTTTGGGGAGTTTGGGATTCATTTCTCATGGAACATTGGGCTGCTCTGCACATGGCCACAGTAATGCTCATGTGGGCTTAAATGGGGACTGCTGTGCTTTGGCCATAATTAACACTTAGAGAAAGGAAACCTCTCACAGGGAAGTGTGTTTTGTGTTAGTGCACACTCAGATATTTTGACCCCAATTTTCAAATATTTTGACCCCAATTTTCAATTTTGAAAGTAAATATACTACTGCTTACCTGGCTTTTTTCCCCCAAATACCTTCAGCATCATTATTAAAAATTAGTTATTGTATATACTTATTGTAAACTTCCAAAATGCTGCTAATACTGCTTGAAGAGTGAGTGTTAAATCAAGTATTAGAGCGTGGAGTGACAATTCAGAAATAAATTGTTTCCATCACTTTAGGAGAGACCAATCAAGTTGCTGGATTGCTGCTGTAAAACCGGGAAAGTATATTTTTCAAGTTTAGTTCCTTGAGTAAACAGGTTATAGGTAAGAATTGGGGAAGTTTTGTCCTAGTCTGTTGACTGGGCCTTCTTTAAAAGAGGAATCCTCTTCAGAAAGCACTGGGAGGAGTGACTGCAAAGAGAAATTGCAGAAACCTGAAAGCTGTGAAGGAACCAAGATTGTTTCATTTACCTCTGAGTGTGAGACCAGCAAGAGACCAAAGCAGCTCAATGTCGTGACATGAGACTTGGTTAAAGCTGCTCTAACAATCAAGGCAGTTGTGGATTTGGGCTCATTAGTGTAATTAGGATATGCATTCATGGCATGAATGTATCATCTGGAGCATCTCCCTCCTTTGTGCAATGCTGAGGATGTCCCTGTTTGGGGGGAGGAGGTTGTGCCCTGTGATCTCCCTTCCTCTGGGAATCTGCATTGATTGATTGGATGGAAATGTTTCTCCATTCATTATCCCTCTGTTTATTACTGTCATTTCAGGAGACATCTGCTAAACCTTCAGTGGCAGCACTATTGATTTGTACTCAGTCTTCTTTTAAATCAGCTTAGGGTGGGGTGCAAGGAAAAAAGGTTGCTACAGATTCTTTCCTTTGCCAAAATCCTCAGATAATGGATTTTCCTGGATTAAGCCCCTAACAGAAAAACACCCTGTACATAATGAAGTGTGTGCTGTAAGCATTGCTAGGGTGCTGAAAAATGCAGAATTTTCAGACTCTCTTTATGTCTCCATCATCTTCCTTCAAGCTGATTCTCCAGAGTTATGGATGGTTTGGTTTGCGTATTTAGGCATGTACACACCAGCCTAAAAACACTGCAATTACCTGTTCTTATTCTAAACTAGGCTTGTAAAAAAGCTTTTTTTTGATGGTCTTCTTGTTTCTAGTATTTTTGTGGGGTTTTAATTAAATAAAATAGGAAATATTTGTTTCTCTATTTCAAGAAATTCAAGTAAGGTCAGGAAGAGAAAATGTTTGGTGGTTCTTAGAGTTCTAACATAGAGCTACTAAGTTATATCTCCTATTTTCCTAAAGTATCACATTTATTATTTCAGACACTTAATAAGCCCTGTCAGTTCAGTATGTTCCACTGAACTTGCAGCCAAACCTAGATGGTTTGATAAATTGTTTCTTTCTTTAAACCTTGTGATGACTAAATCTTTATTTGATGCTTTTTCTCTATCTCTTTTTTCTTTTTTAAGCAATTGCTAGTGGAAAAAATGCAGTGCCCCTGATCCCCTTGAAGAGCTAAAAAGCCATTTGGCTATGCTGAGGTTTCAACAAATCATATTTAGATTGCTGACATTGTTTTCATGGAAACCAAATAAATTGGTGCTTCCTGGGTTTAAAAGATGTGTTCATCTAGTGTATATTTCATGTAGGTTTTTTTTTCTTCCCTCCCCAGAAATATTTTTGTGGTTACTTTGCTTTAGGCAGTAACCAGCCAGTGATCTCTGTGCTGTGTTTTGCTTAGAAAAGATACTTGCTCTGGTTTACTGCAGGTGACCACACCAGCAGGTGTTGGCCTGCAGCTAAATATCACCTCTGCTTTGGAAAAAACATGAATTTGTAAAATATCTTAGTAAAAAGAATGAATTCTAGAACTGGAGATATTTCATTTAACAAGTAGTTAAATGCAGAGTTGTAGGGGAAGCTGTTGTGTCAGTCACCTTGACAGGAGTAAGATTTCAGTTTTGTTGTACATTGGTGAGGAAGGGGCTTGGCTCTCTCAGGGGGGATCACAGGAGGCACAGGCTGGTTTGACTCAAACCTTGCTGAAAATGGAATAGTTGACAGTTATGAATAAAGTTACTTAACAGTCAACTTCCTGTGGTTTACATGCATTTCTGAATCAGGAGGAGGCTGAAGGGCCACAGCTGAGACATGTGTATTCCATCTGAACAAAAAAGGGCATCTTTCTCAAGCTTCAAAAGGCACTGCTTAAAAATCCAATACCCTGATACAATTTAGTAAAGTTTAAAACTGTAACTCCAGAAGGCCTTTGGAGCTGATGTGTGGGTTGTTCATTCTGCTCAAGAAATTTGCTTTATTGCAGTACCTCAGTATCCATTTGAGATGTGTGCCCGACCTGTGCTGGGTTTTGTCCTTGTGTTGGCATCTTTGGGCTGTACTTGAGGTGCAGGGGATGAGTTGGGCTCCATGGCATGGCTGGTTCCTGCAGTGTCACTGCAGCTTTCAGAGATTTGCATTTCCAAACTCTCAACTGTACAAATGACTTCAGAGGGTTCATCTGCATTTGAAAAAGAAAATTCACTTGGGACTGATGTGAGGCTGTCACACAGAGCCATGGAATGGTGTGCAGGGACACCTGCCACTATCCCAGCTTGCTCCAAGCCCTGTCCAGCCTGGCCTTGAACATTCCCAGGGGTGCAGCATCCACAGCTCTGGGCGACTTGTGCCAGTGCCACAGAATCCTCAGAGTAAAGAATTTCTTCCTAAAAACCAATCTAAACCTTCTTTCTGTCAGTGTGAACCCATTCCCCCTTGTCCTCTCACTCCAGACCCTTGTAAATAGTTTTTCCATCTTTCCTCTATGTTTCCTTCAGGTACTGAAGGCCACAGTCAGGTGACCCCAAAGCCTTCCCTTTTCCAGGCTGCACATTCCCAATTCTCTCAGCATTTCCTTGTAGGAGAGGTTCTCCATCTCTGTAATCAACTTGGTGGCCTCCTCTGGCCTCCTTCCAACAGGTCAAGGTCCTTCCTGTCCTGAGGACATCTCTGTATTTTTAGCTAATCTTTAAATTTCCGTCCTATGTGCTCACAGAACGTGGGTGTGAGGACATCAGGAGTGTAATGGAGAACTGTGGGGGTTTTCATGGGGGCAGATCCTTCAGTTTTCTCATTTCTGTCTCGATTTTGCCCTTGGTGTGGCTCTTTTGTGGTGTGACACCACAGCCTGATTGCTGAGCAGCCTCGTGGCAGGGCTGGACATGGTGAGCCACACAGGCATTAGTGGCACACAGTGGGGAAACCCAGTTTCTTTTTTCTAGTCATCTTGGGTAAACCAGAGAGTTTACAGTTTGTCAGAAAGGAAATTTTAGGTGACAGCTGTTGAACACAGCTATTTAAATCTGGTCACTGTCATGGATTTACTGAGTGGGATCTGGTTCTCTGTCTACCAAGAAAAAGCAGCCTGACACAGAAGCTGCCTTTGGGGCTGCTGTTGTGCAGGGATGTGAATGGGTCTTTTTCTAACTGATTTTTAAAAATAGGTGGCATTAAAGCTTTCCTCAGTTGTTGTGTGCTGAGTTTTTCAACGTGTTTCTCTTCATTATTGAATAAAATAAAAAACTTCACACTTTGGGAAGGGATTAAAGCTTGGCTGCTTTGTAATGCTGCCTCTTTGAAGCTCGTTTAAATGGGTCAGAACTCTCTGGTTCTCCAGTAGTGCATTCTGATAAAGATCTGGTCAGTGAGGTAGTTGGCTGTTCAGGAGTGTCTGCAGTTAGCAGAGCTCAGCCTGCTGACAGCAACATGTCCAGGGCAGACAGAAAATTACCCCTGGTCAGGGCCCTGGCTTGTGGCTGCAGTGGGACGGGAGAAGAGATGATGAGTTTGAAGCTGTTGTAGGTGTTTAATTGGTATGCAGGTAAAAAACAGTGAATGAACAACTTCTGTCCCTGGTTACAGGGCTGAGTCATGTCCACAGCTCTTGCTGTCTGAACAGATTTTTATGAGGGGAGAGCCCAAGCAGCTGAGCCCACGGTGTGGAGGAGGGAAGCTGGAATGTCTCAGCTTAATGAGCTGTGTTATGCTGGAACTGATGGATTTAATAGTTCAGTCTCTTCAGTTTCAGCCTGGCCACCTCGATGTCTGTGTCCATTGACAGGTGACAGCCCAGAGGTGGAGCTGCCACCTCAGTGCTCCCTGGGTGACTTTGTGTTGGATGGGTGACTCAGGAGTGTTGCTGTCGCTGCAGGCCTGTGCATTTTGCATTTGTGATTTCAGGAAATCCCCTCTTTTGGAAAGCTGCCTGTGGGGATGTTTTGTGACCTTTCCAGGCTGTGGTTTGCTTGTCTGCTCCAAGTGCTCTGTGCATTGCAGTAGCTGCAAGCCCTGGGACTTCAAGGAGAGTGAGAGGTAGTAACTTCCACATTAACTGCAGAGTTAATGCTCCTTTAGGGAGCAGGTATTGCTGCAAGTTGTATAAAAGGCTGTCTGAGATTAAAATGCATGTTTGTATGCACACACACACAGTTCAGCCTCTGAGGCCCAGGTATTCCAGAGTAAATACCTGCACTTAGTGAGTCTGCAGTCTGCCTGATTGGGATGTAGCCAGCCCTGTGGGCAAGGGAAGCTTGCCAGCTCCTATTGGCACCTAAAAAAGAAATTAAACCTGACCTTACATTTTATTTTGCCTTAGTATTCAGCTACAGACAGTGGCTTTAGCACTTGGAAGGCCTGAATTCTGATCCTGTTACTCCTTCTTGGGAAGCTTGATGGATTCACATATCAGGGTTGTTTATTTTCTGTGAAATAGGAATGCTCTTCCCTGCATCCCTTCCTTAGAGGATTGAGGCTAGAACAGATGATGGAAAAGACACAATACTGCTATCACTGCAAGCAGCTGCTGCTGTGTGCTGCTAAAATGGTGTTTTTGTCACCCCAGAGAAAATCAGGACAGCTGAGGCAAACAGGAGGTAAAATAAGGCCCAGAGGTGTGTGGGGCTCTCTCCTGCAGTGGTGTTGAGCACGAGGCATGTTCCAACCAGAGCCCCAGTTCTGCCTCATTAAACATTGATGTTCAAATTGCACACTTAAAGGTGTGGCATCTACTTGGATTATGTAACTTATTTTAGTGCCTGGAAACCTTGCAGAGGTACCTTGCTGATGTGTCTGCCAGACCATTTTTGGCCTTTATTTACCCTGCACTGCCCAGGGTAGATGCTGAGATGGCACAGTTGAATAGTGAGGTTTATATTCTCCCTAGATAGGCTTGCAGAGCTCAGATTGAAGTGAGGGGAGCTCATTATCAGGGTGTAGCTCCTGTCCTGATTCACTTGTCTGGATTAGGTGTAGTCACCCCAGCCTCAGATGCTGTTTGATTTTCTCATTGAGAGAGCTCAGTCAGAATTCCTGCTCTTCCACCTGCAGAATGAAAACACAGGTGGCTTCTTTTCTGCACTTACTGTAAAATGAGTAAGTTGCAGCTGGTAATGAAGAGTTTCCAGAAGGAAGCAGATTTGTGCTTCTGTGAGGATGCTGGGGGCCTTCAAAAGGTGTTTTCCTCTGCAGTGAATTCCATCAGTACATTCCTATTGCAAGTGAACTCAGGTGCAGCAGTACCCATGGCAGAATCCTCCTTAATCCCAGCACCCTGATGGAGCTCTGCAGGATTGACTGTGGCTCAGGTTTACCATGAAAAAACCTTTAGTTCTGCATTACTGGAGGGATTAAAAACTGCATTTACCTTTGCCAGGACAGGGATGGGTTGAACCCAGGAGATAAACCTGGATTATAAATGTGATATCATGCACAGCAGCTCTGCTCATCACTCAGAGTAAGATGTTCTGGTCCAGCTTGGTGTGTGATGGGAAACTGCAGTAAAATGCTTTGTGTGCTGTGGTTTCTCATGCTGTGTTCTGCTCATCCCTGTGGCACTGCAGTAAAAATGAACTTTCTCTGGTGATTAATCCCTGCACCTGAATGCCTGTGTGTGCACACTCTGCTAAGCCTCAGAGGAATTGAATGTTTCTTTTCATAAGGAAGGTGTGGCTGCTTCATTGATGCTCCCTGTGGATAACACTTGGATTTATTTATCAAGTCTAAACTTGGAAAGAATGTGACTATTATAAATGTGCCTTTTATGCTTTTAAGCTTAAATATTAACTGCCCTAGGAATAAATCATCAGTTGTGTTCTTAGGATAGCTGCTTTTAAAAAGACTAGTGATTAAAGCTTACAATGCTTAAATGTAGGTTTCTGATAAATTATCTGGACTTCAGAATGTAAACTCTTGGGATCAAGGATGTCGCTTATTTAAATAACTGTTTGATTTGTTTTTAGGGGGAATCTGTAAAGTATTTCTTGGACAACTTGGATAAACTTGGAGAACAAGTAAGTCCTTTTTTATTTTTCTTTCCAGTCTTGAGTTTGAAGTAGTCTTTGTGATCTCTGGGTTTTAAATAGATGAAATGTAATTAGTGCCTACTGCAATGACTTTATCTTTAGTTAACTCCGACTGTCGCATTATCTCAGCAGTTCATCACTGACATGTCAGAAACACAGGACAATGCAAAGGCCAGGAGACTTTCTGGAAATAAACCATCTGTCAAAATCGAACAAAAATCAAGTTACAAAAGCTTGGCCAGGCAGGAGATTGTTAAAGTTGCTTTTCAAGACTAAATGGCATCTAAAAACTACTGGGTTTGGGGTTACGTGTCCAGTTAGGAACTCTTGAGTTAACTCAGTCACAGGTCAGTGGTACCTTCCAGAAATATCTACTTTAACATAAACTCAGTAAAGAATAAAGTCTGTTTTCTCTGGAGAAAAACCTGAAATTTTTGTAGAAGACTTTTTTATAGAACTGTTAATTAGCACTTGCATAATGAAGGTATCTGCAATCTAGAACTGATGAACATGTGGAAAACCTGCCTTTAAAACAGGAGTTTTAATATGGTGCTTGAACTCTCTGGGGAGGCAGTTTCTCTATGGGCATTCCCAGCTGATGGTAACAAATGAAGGAATCCAAACCACTTCAGTGAAACCCTGTTACATCATGCTTAATTTCATTTTTGTTTTTAACAGATTAAATTTTAAGCCAGACTATTTTTCTGCTTTGAGCTATCATTGTTCTAATTAAAGCTCTGGTGATCAGTGTGTTTCCCAGATCTCTGGCTTGAGAGCTCCAGCACCTGGTCTCTGATTTTGGATTTGGTCTTGAGATATGAAACTTGCACTTAGGAGGGAACTGCATTGCTCTAATGAGCTGCTGAGCTCTCTGCCAGTGTGGGATTTCTCATGGTCTTTGAATCCATTGCCTTTCAGTTTCAAAGGGCTTGGAATTTTCCCCAGCAATATTGGATAAAGTTTTGCAGCTCCATTTCCAAGTTCTTAATGGAGAAACTTTGGTCCATTCTTTGATTAAAGTATGAAGCTTAGTCAGCAGTTGGGTTTTTAAATATTTTATACATAAACACACAGCAGGTCTGATGTTCCTGTGGCAGTGCTGTGAATTACAGCTTTTCTGGCTTCAGGTTGGTGTTGAGAATCAGAGAGACTCATCAGGATCTGCTGTTGTAAAAAATGTTAAATCCATGAGGAAAAAAGCACTAGCTAAGTTTTTTTAGTGAAAGATTTGATAGGTTCTTCTGGTTTATTCTTATCTATATGCAAGATTATCTAATGATTGTTTCCCCAAATTGTAAATAAAAGTATTTGTTCTTATCTGATGCAACTGGGCTGACTTGCAACTAAATTGCTTCTAAACACATAGATCTGCAATTCACGTGCCTCTTGCCAAAAGGGAGCTGATAACAGCACAGAGGGAAAAGAACTTAATGTTCAGATTTAATCAGATCAGCAGAATAAGAGTATCTGACAGGCAGACATGCGTGGGATCTCCTGGATTCCTTGTGTGTTGCTATTTCAACTGCCAGTGCAGACTCTGTGTATCCAAAATACCTCACAGAGAGACTTGGCTTTCCATCTTGTGATTGGATCTTAGTCATGCCTTAAATCGTAATTTGAGCTAGGCAAACAGTGATGTGATAGCCTAAAGAGCTGCTGATAACCAAAGGAACTCCTTTAGGAGAAGCAGACTGCAGTGAGTTTGAGGAAAGGAGATAGGAAAATCAGGAAGAAAGCACATGTTCCAAATCAGTATCAGTGTGAGGATGCTTGAGAGGAAGAAAACACTTATTGGCAATGGCAAAACATTGAAAGAACTTGGAAAATAACACTCAGTGCCATTCAAGGAAAATACTCACCTGGTGATGCATGCTCTCACACGTGGAGAATGGGATCAGCACTGAGACAGGGGCAAGCTGCTTGTGTTCCAAGGGTCTGGGCATGAGGGAGAAAACATAAATGTCCTTCAGAAAGAGAATTAAAGTACTGGGAGAGTTCCTGAGAGTTGTTGTGTTTGGTCTCCTGTAGCCAGAGGGTGGCTGGATACCAGCACTGAACTCACAGAGCCCTCGTGTGCTGCCTGTTGGATCAGAGTAACCAATATCCAGGATAAAACATGGAGTGGTTTGGGTTGAAGGGACCCTAAAGATACCCAGTTCCATGGCAGAATGTACAAGTAGAAAGCACTGGAAAGGATTCTCTCAAGTGTGGAAGGAATTTTCAATGAGTAATAGTACTCGAGAGGGCATTTGTCAGGAATTCTGGGGATAAGCTTCTTCTGGAAAGCTTTACTGAATAAACATTACAGGCCAACTCCCAGGAGAGTTTGCTTTGTGCCCTTGTTTCAATATTGAAGGTGCATGTGGTTTTGCCTATTATATTAGTTGGTTTTCTTTATTTACATAATTATTAATTTCTGTCACTCATGAGCTTTCTTAAGACTTGTTGCTTTTGTTCTGAGAAGCTGAGACAAACTTCCTGAAAAACAACAGAATATCCATTCCCATTTGGAAGCTGGGATGAGTGCTGAACCTGTGACACTCCTGCCTGCATGTTGACAGTCAGCTTTGCTCAAAATCCCTTCACCCGTGCCCAGTGACATTTCATACACTCCCTGCACTGCTTTGCTGGTTGTTCTCCTCTCTCTAATTTCAGTAGAAAAGACCCAAGATACATTTAACAACGGGAAAAGTCTTATCACCTTTAAAGTTGTCCATTAATCACACAAGGGGGTGACAGCAGCTCTTCTGGTCAGTTTGGAGGGAGCTTGATGTTGCTTTAGGAGCTCTCCTCCCTCCAGATTTCGGTGCTGTGGGCTTTGGCTGTGTGCAGTGCTGCAGCAAAGGCTGCAGGGTGGGGAGCCTGTGTGTGCTTCAGAGCTGCTTTGTAATTTGTGCCACGATAAAAATCAGTGCCTGGGTCATGGGCAGCTCGGGAAGAGGAACCCAGAGTTCACACAAAGCCCTCTCTCTCTGGTTTCACTTTGGAACTTACAGGGTAAAGCAAAGTGATCCTTGAAGTTTTGAAATGTTGCGCTCAGTTCACGATTTTTAAATTTTATTTTTGTGGTTTGAGCTTGCCCAGCTGCCTTAAACTTTGGATACAGCTACTGGAATAGCCATGGTGGTGTGTGCCTGTTCCCCCACCCAGCTGACTGCTTGAATCAGACTTTCTGAACCTTGCTCTTACATGTTTTTATAAAGGCTCCAAGTGTGGGAACTGGCACTGTCAAAGGAAGATTATAGATCATTCACTTTTTAACAAGAGACTGAAATTCCAAAACCTAAATTGAGGTCTCTGAAAGGGTGAGAAATGCTGGAAAAATATGAGGAAGAGTTTCCATAACAAGTGAACAACAAGGTTTTAAAGTCCAGCACAGGCAGCTGTGGTAGAAATGCACTTTGCAGATAACAGAAAGACTTGGACCAGAGACCAAAGTGTAATTCTAGGAATGAAGAAATCCCCAATCTGAGAGTTGAATTCATGCTATCCAAAGCTGATTAATAAGAATTCCTCTTCATTTGCATGCATTGATGATGTTAATATAACAATAAAAAAAATTAGTCTCATTAATGCCTCTTAAATTCTGGGGAGAGGTGGGCTGGAGAACTTCAGGATACAGCTGTCTGTGCCCCCCCAGGAAAGAACTGTCCCCAGCTCTCAGTTTCTGCCCCTCTTCTACTCACTGCACAGTAAATTTTGGGCAAAGCCAGGCAGAGTGAGCTCACCAGTGTGCGCTGATCCAGCAGGATGCAAAGATGCATGGCACAAACACAGGAAGTTGCTTAGGTTTTAGTTTTCAGACATAATTGATTGCTTCAGAGTTATTTAGTGGAGCAGCTGGTTTGTTTCTGCAAGTAGTCATGGGAGGAATAGAGAACCCACAGCTGGCATGGGATATCCATCCCATAGTTACTGGTTTGAGAAAACTGGTTTAGAACCCATTGTGGGAAGGGAATGAAGGAGGCACGAAGTGAAACAGAATGAGGGAAACTGGCAGGAGGAATTGCTGGTTCACCTTTGAGGTTGGTTATGGATCCTTGTCACGTGGCAAAGGGAAAGCTTGAGTTCTTTGGGGTACATGTTCTGGTTCAATATTGGGTGTGTTTCCTAGCATGGAAATCCACATCCATGTCTTTATTGCAAACCTTGTCCTGTTCCATGCAAGCTGCTCTCTCCACTGCAGCTCAGCTGTGCCCATTCCCATTCCCATATCCTAATCACAAAGTTATTGGCAACCACCATTGTGGGAAGGGAATGAAGGAAGCATGAAGTGAAACCGAATGAGGGAAACTGGCAGGAGGAATTGCTGGTTCACCTTTGAGGTTGCTTATGGATCCTCGTCATGTGGGAAAACTGAAGTTCTTTGGGGTACATGTTCTGGTTTAATATTGGATGTATTTCCTGCTTTGACCTCCAGCTCTTTCCCAAAAGCATGGAAAACCATGTTCTGGTTTAATATTGGCTATGTTTCTTAGCATGGAAATCCACATCCATGTCTTTATTGCAAACCTCATCCTGTTCCCATACAAGCTGCTCTCCCCACTGCAGCTCAGCTGTGCCCATACCCATTATCACATCCTAATCACAAAACTCTCCTTATTTTTCTAGGATTACCTTCCCTCACAGCAAGACATCCTGCTGGCACGAAGGCCCACCAAGGGGATTCACGAGTACGACTTTGAAATCAAAAATGTCCCTTTCAAGATGGTCGACGTGGGCGGCCAGAGGTCGGAGCGGAAGCGATGGTTCGAGTGCTTTGACAGTGTCACATCCATTTTGTTCCTGGTGTCCTCCAGTGAGTTTGACCAAGTGCTGATGGAGGACAGACAGACGAATCGCCTGACGGAGTCCCTGAACATTTTTGAAACGATAGTCAACAACCGGGTGTTCAGCAACGTCTCCATCATCCTCTTCTTGAACAAAACGGACTTGCTTGAGGAAAAAGTACAGAAAGTCAGCATCAAAGACTATTTCCCAGAGTTTGAAGGGGATCCCCACTGCTTAACAGATGTCCAGAAATTCCTGGTGGATTGTTTTCGCACGAAACGCCGGGACCAGCAGCAGAAGCCGCTGTACCACCACTTCACCACTGCCATTAACACAGAGAACATCCGGCTAGTGTTCCGTGACGTTAAAGATACCATCCTGCACGACAACCTCAAGCAGCTGATGCTACAGTGATGTGCAAAAAGACTGCTTTGTTTCAGTAACTCTTGTGTGTTTTTTTTTTTTTTAACTAGAAGTTTACAGCAGGAGTAGAGAAATCCAGATCCTGTCAGACTTCTTGATATGTGGCTGAAAGCTGCTGCTGAACACATTATTGCCAATTTCTGCAGAAATTCAGGCTTAATCTCTTCCAGTGTAGCTTCAAGTTGACTCAAGTTGTAATTTTATAGCAGACCTATGTCTAAGTTACCTGTAAAGTGGTAAATTTGACCTTTTACCAACATGTGTATTATCCTAGAAAATCCAGAATTCCAAGTTGACACGTCAATGAAATTGTTGCAATTATTAGACTGTGGCAGTAATTTAAGGTGGGGGGGAAGAGAGAGAGAAACTTCTCACATCTGATTTCATTGTGAAAACTGTGATACCATAGCTGACTTATGATTTCTCAGGTCTGTTTTTGGTTAGAAATCCCATCAGATCCCTTGCTGGAATCATCTCTTTGCAGCCCGTTCCTGGGTGTAGCCTACTTCCTGCTTAAGTATAAACCATGGCATTGGGATGGAATAGGAGATGCTTCAAAAATATGGAAAATCAGGAGTTTCAGACATATCAGGAAGTGCTGAGTGCAGTGATGAGGGATTCCTGGTTGGCACAGTACACAGATTCACTCCAGAGGTGTCCTGGAGCCATGGCAAAGCACAGAGCACTCTGATCAATCCTCTTGGCATGCTGGTGTGGGAAGGGGGGAGCAAGCCCAGCTTGTGTTTTTTACCTTCCCTGAGCAGATGTTCCCTGTGGGTCACCTGTTCTGGAAGCTCTTTACCTTAGCACTGCTTTATTTGAACTCCCTGCCTCCTGTCCAGGTGCCTCTCTGAGTCAGGAGCATTTGCTGATGGAGAGAAGGACTTGCACACCTAAGTGCCTCCTTGTGTTCTGTCCTCCTCTGGCATTTTCAGTGGCCTTACCAATTCCCAGCAGAGGCCTTGTGTAGCTGACACCGTGCAGATGAATGTTTTCTTCTGAAAAAATTAAAAACCTTGTCCCAGCAGAATGTGCTTGAGCTGATGAGGTTCTTTCTGAGACTTTCCAGTTGGGTCTAAGCAATCCTAAGTGTACTTGAGCCAAATAATGTTGCACAGCATCTTCCAGAGTGCTGCTTGTGACTGTTTTACCCAAAGTCCTTTTGCAGTTTTGTTTCATTTCTTATGGGGAGTTGGTAGCATTGCCATGTGATTAAAATAAGAAATTATAATAATAATAATGATGATGATGAAAAATAGTGAAAATGAAGCAATCCTGATGTACCCCACAGCACACTGCAAAAAGAGAGTGAGATTGTGATAGATAAATCAGTGTCCTTACCACGATTCCCCCAGGCTGGAGGTGTGTGGGCAGCTCAGCTGCCACTTTGCCCCTGGAATTGGCCAATTCCTGTGGATCATGCTGGTGGCCAATCCTTGAATATTTCTTTATTGTCATCCCACGAGCCAGGGGTGACATGGTGGTGTCACTGCTGGGAGCAGTGGCCCTGCCAGGACATAGGAAAGCTGCCTGACTCCTGAACTTAGCCTGTACTTACTGTGAGTGTAAGGTGCATTAACATCTCTGTACCTCGTTCTCCTGGCAGCAGAAGGGGAATTGTGTATTTTGATTTAGTTAGGTGCTTTGAAAGACCTCTATTTTTTTTATATCATCCAGTGAATAGTCATAGGTTAGTCTGTGATTCTGGCCATCAGGCACTGTTTGGGGAGGAAAGAATTTCTGAAAAGAGCTTGGGAGAAGTCACAGTGCAGAATCTAAACATAATCCTAAAGTCTGGATGCAGCACTGATGTCAGGAGGGTTAAAAGCATCTTGGATGGGGATATTTAATGGAGATTTTGCCTCTACTGGACATGGATTATTTCTGATTTGGTTATATGTGAGCAATTCAGGAAGGAGAATGAAGCAGAGACCTCAGGAAAGGCTGGTGAGGCTCTTTCAAGGACTGACAGCACACCTGTGATGGGAGCAGAAGTTCTCCTTTGGGCTGTAAATGCTCCAAGAACAGACACAAACCTCTGGTGCCCTCCAGGTCCAGTCTTGGAAAGCAGAAAACAAATTCCTGCCCTTGGTTGTCACCAGGAGGAGGAGCTGGGTTGGTTTTTCCTTGGCTGACAGGTGTCTGGACAAGTGTCATTTCAAAACAAATATTTACATCTGATTAAAGCAGTTGGTTTGGAGAGGTCTGCAGTTGGTGCTTTGGAGGGTGTCAGAGCAGATGATTGCAGAAAAGACTGAAGGCTGGTAGTGGATGACAGGGTGAGTAGCAGGGATTTGTCTGAACTAATTTATGTGAAGTATTGATGAATTTTTTGTCAATGGAAGCTGTTAATTTACTGAGGATCCTCAAAGCTGATGGCAGTGTGAGGATGCAGCCAGGGTCACCAAGGCTCTGGGCACTTCTGGCCTTGGCTGAAGTGGGGGAAATCCCCAAAACCCCACAAAAATCCCTGTTGTGAACCCCTGTTCCAGATCCCTGTCCCTGTGAGCCCCAGGGCTGGAGGAGAGCGGGGGGGACCCGGTGCTGGGTCACTTGTAGCCCTGGTGGATAAAGCACTCTGTGAACAATCTCAGGCAGAAATGAATTGTTTAATGAAATAACTGAGTCCTGTCACTCGGGTTTGCCACTCCCAGTGCTGAGAGGGTGAGGGAATGCACCTGGATGTTTGTTTACATGGTTCCTGTGTTCCCCTACAGCCAAAACCCCAAATCTGCACCCTTGTCCATCCTCAGGCTCGCTCTTCATGGCCTCCCTGAGTGAAGCACACCTTGGGCTGTTGTATTTCCTGGTAGATTTATTCCTGCATCTCATTTTTTTATTGCAGGACATAAATCTGGTACAAAAGCTGAAAGGTGGATGCTCTGAGCAGGCTGAGTTTTGTCCTGGAACAACCAGAATTGCAGTTGGCTGGTGGGAGTGAAGCTTCCTCATGGAAACCAGTCTGTGGTACAAGGTTGGGATGTATTCCTGGTGAAGGTGGGAGAGCAGATAGAAAGTGAAATGTCCCAGAAAATCAAGATTCCCAAAATTCTTGAGTTCTCTTTGCTGGAGTGAGCTGTGTTCTAAAGATCACTGACCCTATGGAGATAAACCACTGTCCTGTACAAGCTGTACTTGAAGGTGAAATTGGTGTTTGAGCAACAGAGTGTTCAGCTGAGATCATTGATACCTAAAAACTGTGGCTGTTCATCAGGGCTTTAACAATGCTACTCTTTTTTTATATATATATTGTATGTGGGAGCATAAGCCATCAGTTTGTGTGAAACTTCAGCTTTCTCTAGAATAGCTGCTCTTAAAAAAAAAATCAAATTGATCTCAAAGGTGTTTATGGGGCTTGTTTGTGAGTAGCTTTAAATTCAGCATTATCCAGCAATGATGGAGTGGGTGGGGGTTCCTGGTGGATCTGAGCTGTCCCTCATGCTCCAGAACACCCCTGGTTGTTCTTCTTGCAGAAGGTTCATTTCCATTTTCCAGCCCCGCTCCTGTTCCACATCCTGGAGGTTCCTGGTGGATCTGAGCTGTCCCCCATGCCCCAGAACACCCCTGGCAGTTCTCTTACAGAATATTCATTTCCATTTTCCACTCCTCTTTCACATCCTGGGGGTTCCTGGTGGATCTGAGCAGTCTCTCATGCCCCAGAACACCCCTGGTTGTTCTTGCAGAATATTCATTTTCATTTTCCAGCCTCACTCCTGTTCCACGTCCTGGGGAAGTCTCCTGCAAATGGTTCACCAGTTTACTTTACAGGTCTTGTCTCTCTGATGGTACCATAATGTAGTTTTTGATTACACAGCATTGCAATACAGTGCCATTTTGCAATTTCTTTGCGTTGTACTTGAAGATAAGTTGAATTGCAGACTATTTAAAACTGCTTTCCTGCGCTTTCAGTAGCAGTGAGAGCTTACCTTATGTGAAGCCTTTATGTAAAAATATATTTTATAACAACCTCATAGATCTTTAACAAAACCAAGATTTGTATTAGCTTTGTATAAATGTTTGTGGCTTACAATTTTATATGTTTAACTTTTTATAAACTTTCCAGGGACTACTTTTTATTGTAAATTTTTTTTTCCTCTCCTCGCTTTTGTTTAAGATTGGCAATAAATTATTTCTAAGGGAGATCTTAGAAGAAAAAGCATCACTTCTTTTTTATAAAATGGTTAAATCAATTCATAGTTTCAAACCTCTTACACTTGCTTGTACATTGCTCTGTACATACTCTCCAAAAGTGTTGCCTTTCAGCTATTAATATTTGCCTTGTGTACAAAAGTACTGACGATGAATAAACATATACAGCCTCATGTTGGTGTGATGAAATCCTTTTTTCTGTTTATTAACCAGCCCAGGCAGCCAGCTGATTCTTTTTGTTGGTTGGCAGAGCTTGGGTGATTTGCTGCTGCAAACACATCTTGTGTTTCAAATAAAATACGGAACAGAGTCAAACAAACTGTGCTCACAAGGCTCCTCCCGGTTCTGCTCAGCCTTGTCCCCAGCAGGGAGGCACCAGGAATTGCTGACTTGCACTTGACAGCCAGTTCTGTGCTCAATATTTAAAATATTGATGGCACTTGGGTGTGTTCTGCGACAAAGCTCTATGAATTATGGATCTTGATATAGCAGAGTTGATTTATTTATTTTTTATAGCTCTTTTTGACTAAGCCAGCCTCCTGGAGAAGAGGCTCACTGGCTGCAGTATGAAGGAGGATTTGCAGCAAAACATCGATTTCTCATCAGTTTTTATAGGCCTGAAATGCTTCATTTTCCACAAGATTCCTTGAGTTTGGCTGGCTGTGGGCACTCAGTCCCCAAAATGCTGAGCCCAGCTCATCCCAGTTTGCAGAGCTGGAGCTCAGCATTGGTGCAGGGCCTGCTGACAGACACAGGAGTGCAGAATTCTCTGTGTGGGTGAGTTGGGGTCTGGAGGCTCCCAGAGCCACCTCTGCTCTCTGAAACCAGTTCCAAACCTGCTGGATGCCCTGGACTCAGCTCTGTGTGCCCTCCAGGTCCTGCCTGTCCCTTTTTCACTCTGGGAAAGTCACACCAGCTGAATGCTGTAATGTTCCTCTGACTTGAAAATCCAGGGGTTTTTTCCAGCATTTTTTTCCTTTTTGTTTTTGCATCCCGTTTCCTGAGGTGCCACCTGAGGGGTAAAACCAAGCCCATCTAGAACTCAGCTTAACAAGTGATGTTTGTTGGGGTTTATAATCCAAATATCACAGGTGTAACTGCATTGCCTTCACCTGGGCTGCTGGGGAAGCTTTTGGGGACTCAAGCCTGGAGCAAACTGCTCTAGTGGAAAATATCCCTGCCCATGGAACTGGATGAGCTTTAAGGTCCCTTCTGACCCAAACCATTCCATGATTCCATTATAATTCTATTAAATAATTAATAACCTATAAATAACTAATAATTTCTTCTTAGGAATGGCTCAGTGGTGTTGGACCATCCTGGGCTCTGATCACCTCCCCACACTGATGTGGTGGGGGCTGAAGTGCTGGGAAGAGCCCCACACTGAAGTCCTGGGAAGAGCAGAAGTGGGGGGAAAAGCACATTCCAGGATTTATTTCCAGGAGGAAATGAAGTTTCTTCACATTTGCAACACTTTTGATTTACCAGAACGCCTCGTTGCAGTGCTGAATGTAGGTTGGGTGCTCAAGCCTCTTCCTTCCTGTTAGAGTAACTCAGTGATTGCACAATAACTGACAGGAGGGGTTAAAAATGCAGGAGCTGGGTTCAGAGCTGACCTTGGTCCCTTCCCTGGGGAGCAGAGGTGACCATGGAGGGCAAAGTGCTGAGGAGAAGGTGCCAGGAGAGAGATCCCATGGGGAATCCAGCTGGAAATGGGGCAGGAATCTGCTCTGGCTGGAAATGGGGCAGGAATTTACTCTGGGACAGCCCCTGCTGGGTTTGCCCTCTAAAACAGGACAGGTGATGGCAGGAGGTACCTCTGGCCCCTCCACCTGATTGTCCACTTGTCTTGACACCAGCTGAACTGTTCTCAGTGTGTGTGAAATGGAAATGACTTGATTAAATTATAAGAAGGATCTTATCACTCTGCACAGCTCCTGAAAGGTGCCTGTGCTCAGCTGGGGCTGGGCTCTGTCTGCAGCAGCACTGACACAGCCAGAGCACACAGCTCCAGCTGCACCAAGGGAAATACAGGCTGGAGAGCAGGGAAAAGTGTTTGACAGAAAGGGGGATAAAGTTCTGGAATGTTCTGCCCGGGGAGGTGGTGCAGTCCCCATCCCTGGGTGTGTTTGACAAAGCCTGGATGGGCACTGGGGGCCAGGGCTTGGGTGAGGGGCTGGGGCTGGGCTGGGCTCGATGGGCTTGGAGGGCTCTGACAACCTGGGGATTCTGTGAATTCTGTGGAAATCCCACAAAATCCCATTAAATCCCATCCTCACCCCAAGGAAGGGCAGAGCCAGGGGCTGCTTTATCTATCTGTCAGTCCTGGGAGATGCTGTGTCAGATCCCAGCTGGGATCTGATGAGAAGGCAGAAGTTTGGGGTGGGTTTGCTTGTTTTGTTCAGGACTGTTCTGTCCAGGTACCACTGGGAAAATGCTCAGAGCAGCTCCTGCCATTCCCAAACTGCTCCCTGGCAGATCAGTGCTCAGCCTTGCTCAGCAAACAGGCAGCAGATGAAGATGAAGAATGAGATGAAGAATCCAAACATCCCCAGCGAGAGGTGAGGGGAGAGCAGTCCCTGCCCTGAGCTGCTGCCTCTGCCCAGCTCTGGCTTTGATGAATTCTGAGCACTGGATCTGACAAACCTGGGCCTGGGGCTCTGCTTGCAGCTCCACACAGTGAATATTTGAAGGCTGAGCACTCCCAAGCTGTGAGCAGCAGGTTGTGTTTGCTGCTCCTGGGGCAGGGAGGGCTCCCAGAAGATGCAGGAGATGTTTGTCAGCAGATCCAGCACCTGAATAAATCCCATTTCCCTGCCTGCATGGCTGGAAATGTTGTGACCCATTAAGAGGATGCTGATCAGTGCAGACTGGTTTTTATTAATTCAGGACTTGCAGAGCAGGAGGAAGCACGAGATCCTGTGCACCCAACAGTTCCCAAAGTGAGTTTTTCCCACTCCCAGCATTCAGTAGTGGATATTATCTGTATAAAAGATGCTGATGCCCTTCCCAGCATCCTGCCCATTGTCAGGAGCATCTTAGAGCCCAAATCTGCTGATGCCCAAACCTCTGTTCTGCCAGCACCAGCTTTGGTGGCTGTGGGCCAGGCTGCAGGTGCTGTCCTGTCCCCTTTGTTGTCACCTGCAGCCTGGCACACAACCAACCTCTCTGACATAGCAAAAAGCCACCTCTGTCCCATCCAGAGCAGGGGGAAAAGGAGAAGGACATTTAATTTAACATCCCCATTGCGCCAGGCAGCCTTTGTGCTGAGTGGCTGCTTCCAAGCTCAGTGAAATTCATATTCCAGCTCATATCCCAGCCAGGGGAGTTTGGGGGGTGACAGCAGCTGTGAGTAACTCACCTGCAGGCAGTGACCCCTCAAACTGTCCCTGCAGTGCCACCACCACCCACGGAGCTTCAGCACCCCCAGTCTGTCCCTTGTTGTTGTTTTCAGCTTTTCTTGAAAGAAAATCCAGCATCCATCAGTGATACAGGTCTTCCTTGGGTTGCCTAGGCAGAATATTTTGCATTTTTGCTGGATGAGCTGATTCTCTTTTATTGATCCGGAATCCAGCGGTGGGAGCAGCTGGGAATTGATGGCTGGTTCCTGCTGCAGCCTCCAATTTCCCTGAAGAGAAGGAAACAAAAGAACTTCAGTGAAATCAGCATTTCCAGAGTGCCGCTAACACCAGGATTTGCAGGGGTACAAGTTGAGCAAGGCTTCAGCAGCACCAGCCTTCTTACATCATGTCTGGCATTTGCTGAAAATTTGTCTAAATTAAGGGCAAAACTTCTCTTTTGTTCTTGCAGACGACCCGCACAGAGTCTCCTTGCCTCTCTTTCCCATGCCCACTTACAAAACTTGAGGAGAAAAGGGGATATTTCTTTTTATAAAATTTTATTTTTCTTGTTATTAAAGTAATTATTAAGTTGTTATTAAAGTTTATTTTTCTTGTTCTTCTTATTTAATACATCTTCTTCCCCAGCAGGAATCCCTTCTGCTGCTCCTCTCACTTCTGCAATACTCAAGGTGAAATATTGTTACATTTAAACCTTTGCATTTAAACCTAAATTTAAACCTTTGCATTTAAACCAAAATTTAAACCTAAATTTAAACCTAAATTTAAACTTTTGCATTTAAACCAAAATTTAAACCTAAATTTAAACTTTTGCATTTAAACCTAACCTTGCTGTTTGTTTGCATTGAAATAACTCCTCCTCCTCTGAACAGCTCCTGGCAGTGCTGTGGGACACAACCCCAGATATTTACAGTTCCTGTAAAGCAAAAGGACAACCAAAACATCTGAAACGAAACCAAAACTGAACCTAATTTCCCATTTCCATGGCTCTTTGGATCTCACATTTCTTTACACAGGATGAATTTTTTCCCTCCATCTTTTGCTCAGATGGGATTCCTGTTGATGGGACACGAATGTCACCCCATCCTTTTGCGCCAGGCAGTTTGGGAAGAGCTACTCATGCAATGTTTGTGGGAAATAATTCAGAAATTGTGGGAGAAACAGATCTTGGCTTGACTGGCATGGCAAGATCATTGTCTGCAGCCAGCTCAGGTTGAATTTCAGTTTGTGGAGGGGCAGAGGAAGGACCAGGACCAATGCTGGTGGTTCTGTGCCATTGGTCTGAGCACAGGATGGATCCCAGGAGCATCAGAGCACTGAATACAGCAGCTGTGTTTTCCCCTGGTTTATGTCTCTGAAATGCTGGAGAAAATGAAATTATCAGGGGGAAAAATACAACATTTATACTTGGCTATAGGAACCATGGGCTGAACTCCTCTTCTGCCTCCCAGCCAACCTCACCAGTGCTTGTAAAAGCTCCAAACACAAAAAGCCTCACACAGTGTAAATATTGGAGTTTTATTTGCTTGGATTCAATAATAACCCCAAAGAACTGTTGGGGTGTGTGGAGGAAATGCTGCTCCTGAGACACCTGTACAAACCAGGAAAGCCAGAATGCCTCTGGTCAGAAGGAAAAGAGAGGGAAAATGTTTCTGGAAAATGTTTCTGGGAAAAATGCATGGAGGCAGGAAAATCCCTGAGGGGCTTCAGCTCGGGGTTCAGAGTGTGGTCATGGTGTATTGCCACTCACAATGCTTTTTGGTGGTTTTTTTTGCAAATTCTACCCAAAATCTCCTCCAGAAAGGGTGACACCCTCATAACCAAGACCTCAAAGTTCTCCTTCCCTCGCTGCTGCTTCCTGCAGGTCTCTGTAAAGCTTTTAACTGAGCTGATTAATAAAATATGCTCCATCTCTCTCGTGCCCACATTGTAAATTAATCATGGCAATCCTGCTGTCAGTTCACGCTGGAACGAGCCAGTGCAGCACAGCCAGTCCTCGTGTCCCCAGCCTGTGTGTCCCCGTCCCGTGTGTCCCTGTCCCGCCTGTCCCATCCCGTGTGTCCCCACGCCCCGTCTGGTCCCTGTCCCGTCCGTCCCCATGACCCGGCTGTCCCCGTCCCGTGTGTCCCTGTCCCGCCTGTCCTGTCCCTCCTGTCCTTGTACCGTGTGTCCCCATGTCCCTGTCCCCGTCCCTCTCCTTGTCCCTGTCCCGTGTGTCCCTGTTCCCTGTGCCTCCGTCCCGCCTGTCCTGTCCCTCCTGTCCTCATGTCCCGCTTGTCCCTGTCCCTGCCCTGTGTGTCCCCATGCCCCGCCTGTCCCTGTCCCCCATGTCTCTCTCCCTGTTGTCCCCATATCCCGCCTGTCCATGTCTCTGTCCCTCCTGTCCGTGTGTCCCTATCTCTGTCCGTGTGTGCCTGTCGTCGTGTGTCCCTGTCTCTGTCCCTCCTGTCCCTGTCCATGTGTTCCTATCCCTATCCTGGGTGTCTCCATGTCCCCCTGTCCCTGCTGTCCGTGTGTCCCTGTCCGTCTGTCCGGTCCCGCAGCCCCCAGGGGGGCCGGCAGGGGGCGCGCGCGGGCCGCGCAGCCGGGGGGTGCTGCGGGAACGGGGGGGGGCACACAGGGACACACGGACAGACGGACACACGGACAGTGACAGGGAGGAGACAGGGCAGGGACACACGGACAGACGGACACACGGACAGTGACAGGGAGGAGACAGGGGCAGGGACACACGGACACACGGACACACGGACAGTGACAGGGAGGAGACAGGGGCAGGGACACACGGACACACGGACACACGGACACACGGACAGTGACAGGGGGACATGGGCATACACGGAACAGGGGACAGGGAGGGGGACACAGGCAGGGACATGGAGGGGACAGGGACACACGGCCAGGGGACACAGGCAGGGACACGGCCAGGGGACACGGAGGGGACATGAAGGGACACGGGCAGGGACATGGACACGGGACAGGGGACACATGCACCTTCCCCGGCCTCCCCGGTCCCTCCGCCGCTGTCACCTCCGAACGCCAGGGAAGGGAAGAGAAGGGAAGGGAAGGGAAGGGAAGGGAAGGGAAGAGAAGGGAAGGGAAGGGAAGGGAAGGGAAGGGAAGGAAGGGAAGGGAAGGGAAGGGAAGGAAGGGAAGGGAAGGGAAGGAAGGGAAGGGAAGGGAAGGGAAGGGAAGGGAGGAGGGAAGGGAAGGGAAGGGAAGGGAAGGAGGGAAGGGAAGGGAAGGGAAGGGAAGGGAAGGGAAGGGAAGGGAAGGGAAGGGAAGGAAGGGAAGGGAAGGGAAGGGAGGAAGGGAAGGGAAGGGAAGGGAAGGGAAGGGAAGGGAAGGGA
Source organism: Ammospiza caudacuta (assembly GCF_027887145.1). Lineage (NCBI taxonomy): Eukaryota > Metazoa > Chordata > Aves > Passeriformes > Passerellidae > Ammospiza > Ammospiza caudacuta. Next base: position 10,489,314 of record NC_080611.1, read on the forward strand.
AGGAAGGGAAGGGAAGGGAAGGGAAGGGAAGGGAAGGGAAGGGAAGGGAAGGGAAGGGAAGGGAAGGGAAGGGAAGGGAAGGGAAGGGAAGGGAAGGGAAGGGAAGGGAAGGGAAGGGAAGGGAAGGGAAGGGAAGGGAAGGGAAGGGAAGGGAAGGGAAGGGAAGGGAAGGGAAGAGAAGGGAAGAGAAGAGAAGAGAAGAGAAGAGAAGAGAAGAGAAGAGAAGAGAAGAGAAGAGAAGAGAAGAGAAGAGAAGAGAAGAGAAGAGAAGAGAAGAGAAGAGAAGAGAAGAGAAGAGAAGAGAAGGAGAAGAACCACAAGGATCATTCAAGTCCAGCACAGCGCCAACAATCCCACCCTGGCAGCTCTCTCCAAACCCTCCTGGAGCTCTGGCAGCCTCGGGGCTGTTCCTGGTGACCTGGGCAGTGCCCAGCACCCTCTGGGGGTAGAACCATTCCTGATATCCATCCTGAGCCTCTGCTGGCACAGCGAGGTGACAGAAACGCCAGGGCAGGGAGCCTGGGCCGTGACAGGAGCTGCACCAACCTCTTCCTTCCTCCCTTGTGCAGTGCTGGGGGCAGCCAGGGCAGAGCCCAGCCCCCTGCAGGAACCAGTGCCATGGTGTGAGGAGCACATCTCAGAGTGTTTTCCAACACCTTCACCATCCCTGAGGCCTCCTGAGGGTGTCCTGCAGCACACTGGGAGCAGCAGGATGCTCTGGGCAGGGTTTGGTCCCTCTGCCTCCCTGCAGCCCCACACCTGCCTGGGTTGTGCTTGTCCCCAAACCTGCTGGCCCTGCTGGTGTCACCTGTGTCTCAAACCATGCCCTCTCACCTGCATTTCAGCCCCCTGAGCCAGCCCTGGGCTCCGAGCTCCCGGCACAGGATGAGTTTCACAACCCTGCCTGGTTTGTGTCTCTGTTGCTGTAGATACCGGCAGCTTCTGCCTCGGTGTGTTTGCTTGTTTTTCTCATCTCTGAGCGGCCTTGCAGGCACAAGAGCTGCAGCAGCACACAAGTTCAGGGTTTCCAAAGGAAGCTGTGGTCTGAGACGTGCAAAGAAATGTCAGTGGTGGAGAGTTACACTTGTGGTTGGTGGCTGTTTATTTGTTTTGCTGAGTAGAAGCAGGTGTCACAGAGGGTATTTGGGGAAAGAGGAGAAGGGCTGTGCTGCTCAGAGCATTGAAAACCTCTCACCAGTGCTAGCTGTTGTTTTCACACACAGGCAGCACAATGCAGGCAACAGAGAGAAGGATTTTCCTTCAGTCTTTCAGAGATTAAAACCTTTCAGCTTTCTCCTTTCATTTTCACTTGGGGTGTTACAACTTGACAATCAAGGACTGCACAGAGGTGACAGTGAAGCAGTGACAGAAACCCCAAATGTGTTCACCAAACCCCCTAAAAGTGCTCAAGGAGAACCATGAGAGGTTGTTAAAATGGTCAGGGTGCTGCTGCAGGTCTGAATTACAATTTACGCAGGAAACTTTGTGCATTTCAAGGGTTACTCTCTGCCACTGACCGTGGACTATTTTAAAATTTACTGTCTGACAGGGAACTACCAGTGCACTAAAAATTCTTCTCTGGAAAGCTAATGTTTGTATGCCTTGGCTGCCACTGGTTGCTAGCATGATGCTCAGTGTTTGGGGTGTGCTGAGCTGCCTGGATCCAGGAATCTCTGTCTTCATCACCCTTGAACGCTCCCAAATCCAGGCTGGGGAGCGCTCTGGGACCTGCCCAGCGACAGCAGACGAGTCTGGCTGCATCTCAGATATTTCATGATGTTCAGGAGAAAATGCCTTGGATTTAATCCAGGTTATTTACATAGTTTCTCTCTCCTTTTTTATTTTTTTTTTTTTTAATCAGGTTCACATTTTTAACGGGTGCTTTGCGTGAGAGGTTTAATTTCCTGTGTCAGGATGTTGTTTGTAATTACTGCGACCAGGATTTGGGCAGGTTTCTGTTCTTTAATTTATTTGTAATTCCTGTCACCAGGATTTGGGCAGGAGTTTCTCTTTTTTAATCTATTGTATTTTATTTACGTAATTACTGCAACCAGTAATTTTATGTAAATAGTATACAAATATTTATGATATAAATAGTATTTATATATTTATATAATATTTATAATAATTATATAATAATAGATATCCTAATATCTATTATAATATATTATATATTATATAACAAATATAATATATTTACAGAAATTATTTTGTATATTGATATATAAATAATTTATATAACTATAATATGAATATAATTATTTAAATTATTAAAATCAGGTTCACATTTTTAGTGGGTGCTTTGTGTGAGAGGTTTAATTTCCTGTGTCAGGATGTTGTTTGTAATTACTGTGACCAGGATTTGGGCAGGTTTCTGTTCTTTACCTTATTTGTAATTCCTGTCACCGGGATTTGGACAAGTTTCTGTTCTTTAACTTATTTGTAATCCTGTAACCAGGATTTAGGCAGGTTTCTCTTTTTTAATTTATTGTATTTTATTTATGTAATTACTGCGACCAGTAATTTTATATAAACATTACATAAATATATAATTTTTTATAAATATTATAGAAATAATTTATATAATAATATATTATAAATATAATATAAATATAGCATTGTGTATAAATTAGTTTTATATCTAGATATATATAATTTATATAAATATTATAGAAATATAATTCTTTAAATTATTAAAATCAGGTTCACATTTTTAGTGGGTGCTTTGTGTGAGAGGTTAAATTTCCTGTGTCAGGATGTTGTTTGTAATTACTGTGACCAGGATTTGGGCAGGTTTCTGTTCTTTACCTTATTTGTAATTCCTGTCACCAGAATTTGGGCAGGTTTCTATTCTTTACCTTTTTTGTAATTCCTGTATTCAGGATTTGGGCAAGTTTCTGCTCTTTAGATTATTTGTTATTACTGCCACCAGGATTTGGGCAGGTTTCTGTTCTTCACCTTATTTGTAATTACCATAACCAGGATTTGGGCAGGTTTCTGTTCTTTACCTTACCTGTAATTCCTGTATTCAGGATTTGGGCAGGTTTCTGTTCTTTACCTTACCTGTAATTCCTGTATTCAGGATTTGGGCAGTTTCTGCCCTTTACCTCTCCCAGGTAGGACATTTCCTGCCCTGTGCTGGCAGATTGTCCCCCTGTCCCTGGCCCCAGCTCAGGCTGCCAGGGCACATTTCCCACTGTGCACAATTTTCAGGGTAATTTTTGCTCTCAGCTTTTGTCCTCCCTTCCTGCCCTCGCACACTGTGAGCAATTAACTCCTCTAAAACACCTGAATTTTGCTATTAAAAGTCCACACCAGAGCACGTCTAGATGCGTTTTAAAAATCACTCCTTTGAAATGGAACCTCTTATGCATTTTGATATTTACTGCTGTTGTTTCCTTGGTCCGCAGAGTAGAATTTGGCAAGGTTTGTGTGCAGTCCCCACTTGCAAACTGAGCAGTTTGGCCTCTCTGCTCTGCTCCAGGGCCTTTGAACCAAGGAGAGCTCACAGGTGGGTCAGAGTCTCATCCTTGAAGACAAACACATTTGGGATTCTTCACTCAGAGCCGTGCAAAGAAATAAAATAAATAAAAAATATGAATAAAACCCTTTGAGATGTGACACTGCCTGTGTAGCTCTGGGGATGTCTCCATGAAAACACTTAGCGAGCTAAAGCTTGAGGGGGGTTTGTGTTTAATTTTTTGGGGTGATCTGGGTTTGGTTATTTGGGTTTGCACCTGGGTTTGCTGTAAGTGCTGATGGGGGGGGGTGGATTCAGCTGCTGGGATCTTTGTGATATTCACAGAATCACAGAATAATGAGATTGGACGGGATCTCTAAGATCATTGAGTCCAACTTTATATTTATATTATATATATAGTATAATATATATAGTATAATATATAATATATAATATATAATATATATAGTATAATATATAATATATAATATATATAGTATAATATATAATATATAATATATAATATATAATATATAATATATAATATATAATATATAATATATAATATATAATATATAATATATAATATATTATATATTATATAATATATATTATATATTATATATTATATATTATATATTATATATTATATATTATATATTATATATTACAATATATTATAGATCATATATAATATAATACATGATATATAATGTATTGTGTATATTATGTTATATTAATTGTATTATATTATATTATATTATATTATATTATATTATATTATATTATATTATATTATATTATATTATATTATATTATATTATATTATATTATATATTGGCCAAAGCTGGGAAAGGCTCTGACCTCTGTCACTGGAGGCAGCAAAAGGGAGAAGAAACAGAGAAATTCCCTTTGCAGGTGCAGTTTGTTTAATATATTTTCCATCTGGGTGGGGAATTGCAGAGAAGGGGGAGCTGTGCGGGGCCGGTGAGTCTCTGTGAGCCCTGGCTGGGCTGGGAGCAGCTGGCATTGGGCACAAAAGGGCCAATAAAGAGAGTTTGTCCCCAGTGTCATCCCTGTCACCCTGGTGGGGCCAGCCCTGCAGGGTTTGTGGCCCCGATAGCCCTGGGACAGGGCAGGGCTGTGCCTGCCCGGGGCTGATAAGGCTGATAAGGCTGATAAGCTGATAAGGCTGAGGCAGAGCGCTGGGGGTGAGGATGACGCTGCCCAGGGAGGCTCTGGGGCTGTGCTGGTGCAGGGAGGGTGAGCTGGGGCTGGCAGCACCCCAGGGGAAGGGAGAGATTTCAGGGCAGGCAGGGAGACACAGCCTGCGGAAGGGGATGGCCCTGCTGGGGCTCCTCTCCAAGCTGCTGCTCCCTGCTCCCAATTTCCCAGCGTTGCAGCGCTTGGGAAAGTTTGGCTTGTCCCCCTGCACTGCTTTTGTAGGAGCAGCAGAGGCACATCCCATCCTGCACCCCCAGGAATTCATCCCTTCCTGCACCCCCAGCAATTCATCCTATCCTGTATCCCCAGGGATTCATCCCTTCCTGCACCCCCAGGAATTCATCCTATCCTGCATCCACAGAGCTCCATCTCATCCTGCAACCCAAGGGATTCATTCCATCCTGCATTTCCAGGGATTCATCCCATCCTGCACCCACAGAGATTCGTCCTGTCCTGTATCCACAGGGCTTCATCCCTTCCTGCACATGGAAATTGAATGGAAATGGTGGGAATGGAAAACCCTTCAGCAGTGCCTGTCCCCTGCCATCCTCAGGTGTAATTTCACAAAAGCCCTTTGCTCTTCACTGCAGAATTTGGGTCTTTGTCTCATTTTGCAACATGTGAAAAATAAAACCACCTGTCCTATCACAGCAAAAGGAAAGAGCCCAGAAGTGTTTAAAACCCTGTAATTGTGATAATTCCCCACAGTGGTGGGGATTAAAGTGAACCAGAGGGGCAGAGGGGAGCACCAGCCCTGCTGGAGGAGCACAGGGTGATGCTCTCACCCCACTTTGCTGCTCCCAGGCTCTTTGGGGTGCCTGGGGCTGCTCCTGTGCCAGCCCCCAGCAGTGGCTGCAGCAGAAAAAGCCTTCACAACATGAATGAAAGCTCTGACAAAGGGAATGAGGGGAGCCATTGTCTCCTTGGCCTTCTCCTCGCGGCGTCTGCGCGTAATGAGACTTTTGGTTATGCTTGTGGCTTCTGTGACAAAGCTGTGATTTAAGGGCTGTCTGCTGCGAGGCAGAGCTGCTCACACAGCCCAAAGTGCTGCTGAGTAATATTTTACCACAAATTGTTGTAACTGGAGCTCGACGACTGCGCTGGGAAGGAGGGGAGGGTTGTATTTGATTTATTGGATGACTTAGTGCCATGTGCAGAGGGAGCTTTGTGCTGGTGTGGCCATGGATGTGCAAATCCAGCAAGTAAAAGTCCATGGGATGGGGCTGGGAAGGGGAAAACTCTGTGGTTTGCTGCTACCAGGTCCAGAGGAGGAGGCCTGGACATGCAGGGGGCTGCCAGCCAGCTTTGGGGACCAACAGAGTGTGTGTGTGAACATGGAATCACAGAATGGAGCCATTAAGGTTGGAAAAACTCCAAAATTGAACATAGCCTTCGTTCAAACACCACCTTATCAGCTAAACAGAGCATTGAGTGTCATGTCCTGGTGCTCCTTGGACACCCCCAGGGACTGCAAATCTCCCCTTCCCATGCCTCACCACCCTTTCCAGGGAGAAATCCTTCCTGAATTTCTTCCTGCCTTTTAGCATCAGGTGTAAACCTGCCCCTCTGGGCTCCCTCAGCCTTCAAACCCAGCCACAATCCAAGGGATGCTTTCTTAAACCTGAGACTTTTCCTAAACCCAATACTTTTCCTAAACCCGAAACTTTTCCTAAACCCAAGGCTTTTCCTAAACCTGAGCCTTTTTATAAACCCAAGACTTTTCCTAAACCCAAAACATTTCCTAAACCCAAAGCTTTTCCTAAACCCAATACTTTTCCTAAAAACAATACTTTTCCTAAACCTGAGCCTTTCCCTAAACCTGAGCCTTTTCCTAAACCAAAGACTTTTCTTAAACCTGAGCCTTTTCCCAAACACAACTTTTCCTAAACCAGAGACTTCCTAAACCCAATACTTTTACTAAACCCAAGGCTCTTCCCAACCCAAGACTTTTCCTAAACCTGAGACTTTTCCTAAACCTGGGCCTTTTTCTAAGCCCAAGACTTTTTTCCTACACCCAGTACTTTTCCTAAACGCAAGACCTGAAACTTTTCCTAAACCTGAAAACTTTTCCTAAACCCAACACTTTTCCTAAACCCAAGGCTTTTCCTAAACCTGAAACTTTTCCTAAACCCAAGACTTTTTTCCTACACCCAGTACTTCTCCTAAACCCAAGACTTTTCCTAAACCTGAAACTTTTCCTAAACCCAAAACTCTTCCTAAACCAAATACTGTTCCTAAAAACAATACTTTTCCTAAACCTGAGCCTTTTCCTAAACCCAAGGCTTTTCCTAAACCAAAGACTTTTCTTAAACCTGAGCCTTTTCCTAAACACAACTTTTCCTAAACCAGAGACTTCCTAAACCCAATACTTTGACTAAACCCAAGGCTTTTCCCAACCCAAGACTTTTCCTAAACCTGAGCCTTTTTCTAAACCCAAGACTTTTTTCCTACACCCAGTACTTTTCCTAAACCCAAGACCTGAAACTTTTCCTAAACCTGAAAACTTTTCCTAAACCCAATACTTTTCCTAAACCCAAGGCTTTTCCTAGACCTGAAACTTTTCCTAAACCCAAGGCTTTTTTCCTACACCCAGTACTTTTCCTAAACCCAAGACTTTTCCTAAACCTGAAACTTTTCCTAAACCTGAAACTTTTCCGAAACCCAATACTTTTCCTAAACCCAAAACTCTTCCTAAACCAAATACTGTTCCTAAACCCAATACTTTTCCTAAAGCCAGCCCGTGCAGCATCCTTAGTTGGGGTTTTGAGGAGGAAGGAGGTGAGCAGGGCCGGCTGCAGCCGGGCTTGCATCACTGTGAGAATCCAGGTCATGTTTACTACAGGCAGCTGGAACACGATGATCTCAGGCGGTAACAAGTAACATCTGAGGGGAGTTAAAACATCCGAGCTCTTTTGGGAGCACCTACTTTGCCTTCTTTCCAAGCCCAGTTTGGCCATTTTGCAAAGGATTCATTTGTCCCCCTTAAGAACCTGGTGTCATCTTGCTGAAATAAGTGAAAAAGGGCAAGAGCTTTCCCCTCCCTTTTAATTTCAAATGGAAAAAATGGGTTTGTCTTTTTTTTTTTTTTGTTTGGCTGGAATTGTGGGGATTTATTTTTTTGTTTGTTTGTTTGTTTGGGTTTGTTAGTTTTGGGGGGGTTGTTTGGTTGGGGGTTTTTTTTTTGAGTTTTTTTGTGTTTTGGGGTTTTTTATGCATTTTTTTGTTTGTTTGTTTGTTTTGTTTTGTTGGGGCTTTTTTGTTTTGCTTTTTGGTTGGTTGGTTTTTTTTGGGGGGGGGTTTTAGGGTTTTTTAGTTTTTTGTTCTTGGGGGTTTTTTTTGTTTTGATTTTTTTTTTTTAAGGCCCCAAAACAGCAAACTACATATAAATATGTATATATGTATACATAAAATGTATATAAATGTATATAAATAACTGGTTTAATAGCCCAGCTTCCTTTCTGCTTCAAGGACAGATACCCATGGTCTGAAGGCTACTGCCCTTGTGTAATTTCCTCTATTTACATTTGGCCAGCACTGACCTCATTGACTACAAGAGTTTATACAAGCCCTTTGGAGAGGAATACCAGGGATTGCTGAGGCACGTCCTGCCCACATTCCCCTCTTTACTGTGCTGCTGAAGAGATGTACAGAGCTGCTGAACAAATATCTCCTTATCCTGTTTTGTTCTTGCTTTAATGCCTTTGTGCCAGCACAACAGAGAAGGTCATGGGCAATTAATTTAAACCAGGTGGGAAAAATAACTCTTAAAAATCTTTCTGTGCAGGGAGACATCTGACAGTGCTCCAGTTAAATGTGCTTTTATTTTAAATTTACGTGAGCTGTGTGCAGCCTTTGCAATGCCTCTTTTTGGGGGGTTGTTTTGGAGGAAAGTGTTGCAAATAATGTTTGTTCAGTGCTGTAAGCGAGCCAGAGTCGAATTTGGAGGCAGATTATCTTCCCTGGACTTTGGTGCTGGTGTTCCAGCCTGTTTGCACGCAGAATGGAAACAGCCTGTACCTAATGCACATCAGCGTGGTGATGATTCCCTCAGCATTTGCAAACCTAATGCAGGCAGAGGGATTTGGGACGTGGCAGCTCTGCTCCTGTTAGGGTTTGGGATGCTGGACAGGGTGAGCAGGGAAAGGCAAATCAATAAATTAGCTTTGAGGGACTGAAAATTGCTCTTTAGCAGGACTAATCTGCTATTTAGTGGCTTTTGGGGTGGGGGGGGGGAGGGTTAAGTAGATTTTTTATGATACACAAGTTGTTCAGCCTAGCATGGAGAAAGCATTCAGCAATTCATTCAGCCGAATTCAATTTTATCATCGAACAAATGATAAAATTATAAATTTTATGATTTATTCAATGATGAAATAATTCCATGTTTGTGTGCCCTGTGGGGAACGCTCCCAAGTGCCACAATTCAGGCACCGGGAGAGGAAAAGTCTCCCTCTAAATCAGGGGTGAGGGCTCACAGGAGCACCCCTGAGCTCAGCACCAATAGCAGGGTTGTGTTGGTGCTTTCTCCTCCAGAGAGCTGGGATTGCCCAACCCCAGGGAGAGCCACTCCAGGCTGCAGGAATGGCATGTGACAGCTCCCACTGCAACCCAGCGAGAGGAGGAGAAGAAATTATTTAAAAATAAAAGGAAAAAAAAAAAAAAAACCCAAAAAAAAAGGAAAAAGTTTATTGCAAATCTCAGTGTTTTTTAAGAGTATTTCCAGAGTCCGCTTAGTTACAAACAAATCAGTAAACCCTGCTTGTGCTGTGCCCTCACACACACACACTCACCACTCGCTCCCCTGCTCGTGACAGGAACAGACACGGACTGTGAGGTCAGTGACAAACGGAGCGTTTGATCTGGATTGGAAACTTGGTAATTCAAATTAAAAAAAAAAAGAGAGAGAAAAAGAAAAAAAACCCCCAAACTAAATACAGTAGAACCTCGCAAATCTGCAGAACAGGGAGCTTCCACACACACGCAAAACCTGCAGGCCTTAATTCCACTTCCAAGCAGTTGTAATAGCAAAGTGCTGTAGTGAGGTCTCATTTCACAAAGACTTCAACAACCTGACGAGGATAGGCTACAGAACATTTACCAAAACGCTTGAAGTATCATAAATTAACAATAAATTAAAGGTACATCGTAATGCAACGTGGCTATTTGTTCACTGATCAGCGATTCACACAACTCTGGTTCTCTGTAGGGATCTTCCAGTCCTGGGTGCAACACAGCGAGGTTCTGCTGGCCGTGATAAAGTGCTGAGGCAGAGGAAGGACACGAGACCGCAGGTCCCGGGCAGTGAGGATGAATTTGCTCCAGCCACTTGGTTGCAAGAGTGCCTGTTGCTTTTTTTTTTTTTTTGTTATTATTTTTCCTTCTTTTTTCTTTTTTTTTTTTTTTTTAATTTTTTTAAATTTTTCTTCTTTTTTTTTTTTTTTGGACATCTAAGACAGAAAAAAACCAAACCAAGCACCTTCCCAAAAAAGAGGTTGTTCTTTTTTTTTTTTTTTCTTGTACAGATTGTCCCACATTTCTATGGCTGGTAAAACACAGACAGGTCAGTGTAGCAGTTAATGGATGATGCCACTTCCACTTAAGTACAGAGAAATGGTGGTTTGGGGTTGATTTTCCCCCCCAAACCAGAACAGACTTGTTTGATTTGTCCCCCTGAGTTGCCTAGAGGCGAGAAGATGCATATAGGTGGGGTAAGCAAGCTCGTGTCACCGTGAGCAGGAACCTCTCCCGTTAATGAATCAACAGCTCCAGCGCTGCCTTTCATCCTCCCCTTCATGCACAGGCTCCGCTTCACTTCCCACTGAAGTCAGCAGCAAAAACATAAAAGCCCCTTTAGCTGATGTGAGGGCAGAGCTGGGGAGGGGGTGCAGCTCAGCCCGGCCCCCCCAGCACCCCGAGGGGGCAGAGATGGGGGGCACAGACAGGGGAAGGGTCTGGGGCTGCAGCAGAGATCCCCTCGTGCACTGTGAGCCAAGGTTGGGGTACATTAAGACATCCTGGGCCAAATCCTCCCTGTGGGGTGGGCTGGTTCCAGCTGAGCCTTTGCCATGGAAAACGATGCTGGACCTGTAATTCTTTTTGTTTTGTTTTTTTCCTTTTAAAATAACTGGGTTACTTACGACTTACCTATTAAAAACAGCTACACTTTATGCTGTAAGAGTAATTTTCCCAACAATTTCACAAGCAATACAAGATAGGCATTAGAGAGGTTGATGTAAAGACAGCTTTCCGTTATTCAGAAGATCATTTTTCCTCTCCAGTTATTTAAGCTAACCTCCTTTTAACAATCTCAGAATAAATTAATAAATACTAGTTAAATTAGAAACAGTACATCAGGTCTGACTATCAACAGAAAACAATTCTAAGGATCCCAGTTGGGAGAAGAAAAATGATCTTATGAAATATGTGCAGTAATAACTGGCCATAAAGACACACGGAGCCTTGGATTTCCCAGCATTATGTGACATTCAAGTTAAGATCATTAGCAATGGTTTCTAATTGTCAGCTATCTAGCCTGGCCTCCTCTTCCTCCTCCTCCAAGCTAAAGGGTGAGTCTGTGTCCCTCCAGAAGAAGATTCAGTTGGCTACTGGTGGTGTATGAGATGCTCCAGTTCGTATCATCGGGTCTGTGTGGAATTTGTGGTAGGGGATGGGTGACAGTCAGAGGCTGAGCTGCTTCTGCTGTTGCTGTTGTCAGTATTTATGGATCAGTTGGACCTTTACCTATGCTTGTTATCAGGAAAGCAAGTGTGCATCACATCTTCATGCTAGACAGAAGTTATTCTTATGTGGCTATCCGTATTTTCTATGGAGCTTTCCATTGTTGGTTAAAAAAAATTCTGTCTAATATCAAAAAAAGAATAAATTGTTGGTAGCAACTGTTCACATTTAAAATTTCACATTCCCTTTAGAATGGAGTTTTAAAACATGGAGCAGAGCTGACATTTCCCCCAGCCTTACACTGAGTGCATTAGATGGAGAAGGAACAGGGTTTTTTATACCACGCTGTCAGAGCCTTTTCCTGAATTTTCTGCTTTTCCAATATCCATGTCTATAAAGTCATCTGGCAGTTCTGGTGGTGGCCCTGCCGTGCTCTCCTCCACCTGCTGCTGCTGCTGCTGCTGCTGCTGCTGCTGGTGGCAGAGCCCAGTCTTGCACGGCCTCACCAGGGCCAGGAACACGGCCCCCAGGACCATGCCAGCAGCACAGGAGTAGAAGGCTGAGCTGTAGTTCTTTGTCGTATCCACTAAGACACCTGGAAAATAAACATTTACAGCAGTTAGCCACAGCCCGCTCCCCCCCTGCCCTCCTGTAGGGCTTTAATCTGCATTTTATCTGCGGCCGAAGCTCGGTGACAATCAGATGCTATGTTAAAAAGCAAACCCCATTGTGTTCTGGGGTACACGGTGTCACCTCCAGCGCTCCCCTGGGCACTGCAGGGATGCTGAGCCCGAGATGCAGCAGGCATCTGTTTGTTCTGCCAGCCCTCACCTTCCTGCAGCGCGTGGCACAGGCACAGCGAGAGGGATTCGCCTCTGCTGGTGCCTGAAGTGGTGCCAGCTCTGGGTTTCTGACAGGATCAGGGGAGCTCTGCAGTATTTCCCTTCCCTCTGAGGTTCCTCAGTGCCTCATCCGTGGGACTCTGCAGAGCTGCATTGCAGTCTCTGGCTCTGGGAGACTCCCAGTAGTGGTTGCAGGGCTCTGATTAGTGCTGCCAGAACACCTTCTAGGCAGAGATCAGCACCCACAGCTGTCAAACACCTCCAAAACAAAACCAAGACCAAAGTTTGTTACCTGCAAGGGGTGGTCCAGCCAACCCAGCTAAGCTTTGAATGAAGACATAGACTCCAGCTGCAGAGGACATCCTCTCAATGCCAACCACGTCGTCTTCAGCCAGGAGGGGAATATGTGTGCCCGCCACCGTGCCGAGCATGAACCCAAAATAAACGCTACATATCATCAAGCCCCAGAATCCAGAGGCAAAAGGGAAGGCAACCAAGGCTACAGACAGCAGGATGACACAGATGAGCTCGATGTAGATCTTGCGGATGGGCTTCTTGTTGAGGATCCAGCCCGCAAAAATCCTGCCGAAGACCTCGGCGATGGCCATGGCCGACAGGATGTAGGCAGAGTGGTCCTTGCCGATGCCCAGGCTGCGGCTCAGGGGGATGATGTAGAGGGAGGGAGCAAAGAAGCCCAGGGTTGCAAACAGGCCAAAGAATGCATAACAGATAAAGCTATAGTCTCTCATCACAGAGAAGTCCAGTAGTTTGGTTTTTGGTGCTGGAGGGGTGCTGCTATTGTCAACGGGGTTCTGTCCGTGTTGCTTTGGTTCTTCACTTTTCGGCTCTGCTTTGGTTTTTCCAGGCACATTGCTGGGTGAGGTAGTTATATCGACTCCTGAGTCTATGGACTCGATTGAGGTGCATGTTTGTTCGTTTTCAAGCATGTACTTTGTCTCTGTGGACTCCTCTGGAGGCTGTGCTTTCACTTCTTCCTGCTCTCTGATGACGATGGGGCGCAGCAGCGAGCCGCAGGCGGTGATGCCCAGCTGCAGCACCCCGACAGAAAGCATGCTGTACCTCCAGCCAATCTGCTCCTTCAGGGCCGTGATTGCTGGGGGAAGAGGAGAAGTGTAACTGGGAAAGCCTGTAGTCACACCAAGGAATTGAATTTACAGCCAGGGAAGGGAGTGGAGATTCCTCACTGGAGGGTTCTGGGTGCCTCTCAAAAAGGCTGAGTAGGGGTCCCTCTACCCTGGGGTGTGGCACCCAAATTCCTTCCCTCTGCTGCAGCAGCCAGAAGCTAAAAGCTGTGGCTTTTACCACCTGCGAGCAGATACCACCTTCTAGATAACCTTTTTTGAGGTCTGGGGGCAAAGGGGCTGTTGTTTCCAGTTAAGGAGGGCAAACTCAGCGCTTGAGTGTCCTTCCTCAGCTGCCCCCACCCTGAAACCAGCCAGCAGAGGAAGTCGCTCAGCTCTGCTCAAAGGTGCACGTCACTGCCTAACTACCAGCCCTCCTTTGCACCCAAAGCAGCTTTGCAGTGAGGATTAGCCCAGAGCACACGAGCACAGCACACCACATAAACCTCCACGGGCAGAGGTGACGGGGCTGTGACGCCTGGGCACAGCTCCCCAAAAGGCTGCAGCTCTTTGGCAGCCTGTGCTGAGCACAAGCCCAGTAACCTTTAGGAGCAGTTCTGGGCACTGTGTGTTTTAAATAGCTGAAGTTTCTCGGGCTTATTTTTAGCCCTGCCAGATCTATATAGGGAGCCTGGCGGGCTGCATATCAGCCAGGCATGTCCTGCACTGGCACATGGCACTGGGGGTGCTCAGGGAGTGTCACACCCGTGCCTGGCACTGCTGTCACTCTGCCTGCTGGGTGCCACTTGTGGGCACTGAGTTGGCCTCTGGCTGTTTGCTTGGGGAAAGGATTTGTGCCTTTGGCCCTCCCAGCACGTGGGCACCGTACCTGGTGCGAAGGAGAAGACGGCGAAACATTCCCCTGTGGATGCCACCGCTGTGACCAGCGAGCGCCTTTTGTCAAAATACTGTGATAAAATGGTGACAGTCGGGAGGAAGGAGAGGCAGTATCCCAGGCCTGTGAATAAATGCCAAAAATTGCCATAACAACAAGTAAAGGAGGGGGAAACACCGATGCAAGAACACGTTAAGTCGGCTTTCCCGGCGGTCATTACAGAATCATTTCGGCCAACTCAGCAAGTCACCCTGGAAGAAAATCATTGGGGAAACCAGAATGTTATTTTTTTGTAATTTGGAAGGGGGAAAAGAAAAGAAGAAAAAAAGAAAAAAGGAGAGCAAAAACCCAAACCAAGAGACCCAGCCTCCCAAACCTGCTAGATAATGCAAATGGACCTCCAGTGGGGTCCACTTTGAGGATCTCATCTGCTTAAAGTATTTGAGCCTGTAGCAACTGTTTCCCTAAGCAAGGCAAGCTCCTGGCCATGGACATGAACAGAACACCCAGGGCAGGCTGGAGAGGGGGAAAAGCATCAGGAGAAGAAACCAGAGACAGAGGCAGCGTTAGAGGATTTGATCCCGGGTGCAGCTTTGCTCTTCTCTGAGCTTTGCTCAGCTCACCAGAAGCCACCGGTGCCGCTGCACGAGCTCAGGGCCGAGCCCAGGGCGGTGCCCAGGGCGGTGCCCGGAGTGGCACAGGCACAAAGCTGAGCCTGGGGCCCATCCTCGCTGCGGGATCGGCTCAGGAGGGGCAGCAGCACAGGGGACAGGAGGGTGGCTCACCGGAGACGATGCCGATGGTGACGTACATGTGCACCACGCTGCGGGCGAAGGACGCGATGACCATGCCAGCGCTGACCAGCAGCCCCCCGGCCATCACCACCAGCCGGTGGCCGAAGCGGTTGCTCAGGACCGTCGACAGAGGAGCTGCAGAGGGAGAGAGCTGTGGTCAGCACCCACCTCAGCGACTTCACAGACACCATCTCCTGCAGAGCTCTCCTCATGCTCCTGCCCGGGTTCCCTGAGGTGCCGCCTCCCTGCACAGCACAGCATCACCCTGGAGCCACCCTCGTGCTGTCGGGGTGCTGCAGCTGGGCATCACCGCCTGCGGCTCGCTGCTGCGCCCCATCGTCATCAGAGAGCAGGAAGAAGTGAAAGCACAGCCTCCAGGAGTCCACAGAGGCAAAGTACATGCTTGAAAACGAACAAACATGCACCTCAATCGAGTCCATAGACTCAGGAGTTGATATAACTACCCTATAACTACCCTATAACAGCTCACAGCGTTTAAGAGGTGCTACAAAGTCACCAGAACACACGTGGCAGCCTGGGACAAATCTCCAGCCACATGCCCGGATACCACCCGATTTTAGCAAGGCTCAAGTTATTTTCACTGCTGAGTTTGGTTTGAAAACTCTGGGTTTTGCCCCTTGCTGGCAGTCTGGGACAAATCTCCAGCCACATGCCCGGATACCACTGGATTTTAGCAAGGCTCAAGTTATTTCTAATCCTTTTCACAGCAGAGTTTGGTTTGAACACTCTGGGTGTTGCCCCTTGCTGGTGGGACCTGAACAACTGGGTCAGGCTCAGTGACATGGACCATGTCCCTGCACCACCCACAGACTCAAAGGGCTCAAAGGGACTGCCAGGCTGAGACAGACATTTCTTGGCATTTGAGGAGCAGCCTCTGAGCTTTATGGCTGTGATTTAATTTATAATGGAGCCATTAGAGGCACAAAAGTCACAGGTGCCAGGTCCTTGCGTGCTGAGTCAGCAACAGGGCTGCCCTTTGCACCTGGGCCGAGCGCCCGCTCCTCTTACCTGTGAAGGTCTGTACAAACACACATATGGATATTATCCAGGATATCCTGCTGTTGGTTTCGTCAAAGCTGTCCATCAGGTCGTTGAAGAAGACTCCAAAGGATTTTATGATGCCGTATGTCAGGGCTTCCACAACAAAGAACGCAAAGGCGACCGTCCAGCCCCATCCTCCGTCAGGCACTTTAGTATAAACGTTTGCAGAGGTGCATGGCATCTTTACAGCTTTGACCGTCATTTTGGATCTGGGAAAAGAGGGGACAGGCAGCCAGGCATCAGTTGAAGCTGAATTTTTCTGGGAGAGGCACAGCCTGAGAGCTGTAGCACCCCTAAGGCACCGTGAGCCGGACCAAGTGTGGGAGCTGGGCTGGTATTTCTGCCTCTGTCCCTCCTTGCTGCTGCTGCCCTGTGAGCCCAGCACCAGAAACTCCCAGCTCAGCACCCGGGCTGGCTGTTCCCAGCAGCCAAGCCCGGAGCTGGGAGCTGTCATCTGCCTGCGGTGCACGGGGGCGGATGGATGCAGTTCGTGAAAGATCCACCGCGGGCTGGTGGAGCCGCAGGAGCACCGGGCACCCATCGTCCCCAGGCTGGCTGGCCCCAGAACAGCAGCACAGGGCTGCCCACAACCCAAAACGGGGAGTGGGGACACCCCCGCTGTCACCAGGTCCCCTGCAGCCCTTGGCACCACTGCCACCCCGCTGGACGGGATCACCCCATAAGATATGGGGTGTCCTCAGCCCTGCCCCGTGTCACCCAGGGGTGAGGGTCCCACATGGAGCTCCCCATGGAACCCCAGCACTGCACAGGGGGGACAGCACCAGTGTCACACACTGGGGGAGGACACTGTGCTGGGGACAATGTCAGGGTTACAGTCCTGGGCTCACTGTCACACCTGCAGAGGGTCCCACTGTGCCAGGGCCAGCACCACACCTGGGCAGGGGGACAAGGGCCAGGTCACTGCCACACCTGCATGGGGGGAGCATGGAGCCGAGGCCACTGCAGCACCACGCCTGGGCAGGGGGACAGTGACAGGATCACATGCAGTGGGGGGGTCGCTCCTGGCTCACTGCCACACCTGCAGGGGGGTCTGCTGTGCCACGGTCACCACCACACCTGTACAGGGGACAGTCCTGGGGTTACTGCCACGCCTGTGCAGGGGACAGTGCCGGGGTCACCGCCAAACCTGTGCGGGGGGATCACTGCCACACCTGTACAGGGCACAGTGCCGGGGGTCACCGCCACACCTGTACAGGGGGACAGATCACCGCCACACCTGTACAGGGGACAATGCCGGTGTCACCGCCTCACCTGTACAGGGGGACAGTGCCGGGGTCACCACCACACCTGTACAGGGGGACAGATCACCGCCACACCTGTACAGG
Organism: Ammospiza caudacuta; assembly: GCF_027887145.1. NCBI lineage: Eukaryota > Metazoa > Chordata > Aves > Passeriformes > Passerellidae > Ammospiza > Ammospiza caudacuta. The sequence continues at coordinate 10,506,697 of NC_080611.1, forward strand.
GGACAGTGCCGGGGTCACCGCCACACCTGTACAGGGGACAGTGCCGGGGTCACCGCCACACCTGTACAGGGGACAGTGCCCGGGTCACCGCCACACCTATACAGGGGACAGTGCCGGGGTCACCGCCTCACGCGCGCTGCTGGGGGACAGTGCCGGGGTCACGGCCCCACCCGCGTGGCGGTGCCAGTGCCGGAGCCAGCCCCGTGGGACACAGCGCGGGCCAGCCCCGCTGGTTCCCGGCCGCGCACGGAGCGGTGGCCGCGGTGGCCGCCCCGTCCCGCCCGGACCTGCGGCTCCCCCCGCGCCGCCGCCGTGCCCGGCAGCCACCGGCATTTCCCTCCTCCATTTTAGACTCGGCTCCTCGGCCCCGCGCTCCGAGCCCACCGCGGAACTCGGCCCGGCGCAGCAGGCGAGTGAGTGCACGGGAGCCCGGCCGGGCTGCGAGCCCACGCCGGGGGTCCCCGAGCGGGGCAGGGGGGGGTCCCCAAACCCCGCAGCCCCCCGTGCGGTGCCGCATGGCTCCCGGGGGATCCGCTCCGCTCCGCTCCGCTCCGCCGGGGATGGATGGAGCGAGGCGGGGGCTCCGCATCCCTCCCTGCGCTGCCGCCCGCGCCCGGCTCTGCCGCAGCCGCGCAGGGCGAGGGGCGCGGGCGGGACCCCCGAACTTTGCGGGAAGTGCCGGGAGACCCCCCCGAGAGATTTCCACCAATTCCTGTGTCACTGCAAGGGGGGGAAAAGCAGATCGGGAGGAAGCACGCTTAGGGAACAGAAAAAAAAAAAATAATGATAAGGGAAGGAAAAACAACCCAGCGAAACCGCAAACCTGGGCGTGTGTTTTGTACATTTAAAGATTAAAAGAAATAATGGTGGTCGGGGGAAAAATTGCAAATGAAGAAGCCGGAGCGCAGGGGCCCGGCGTGGCCCCCCCTTCCCTGCATCACTTTCCCAACATTTCAGCCCTGATTCCTGCATCGCCGGGGCCGCGGGCTAAAAATACAGGGATGCGGGCGAGGGGAGGTGGGGAAGGAAAACGCTGGAAAAAACCGAAAAAATAACGTTAAAAAGCGCCCCAAAAAAACGGGGAAAAAATTAAAAAAAAAAAAAAAAAGGGAAACAAAGCCCTCCCCCACCCAGCTCCCCCGGAACGGCCGGGCGGGAGCCCCACTCACCCGGTGCTGCGGCGGGGTCAGGGGCTGCCCATGGCCCGGGAGGGCGAGCGGGCGACCCTCGGCGAGGAGGCGGCCCCGCTGCCCGCCGGCCTCCGGCCGCTGCTGCTCCCGCTGCCCGCGGCGGCGGCTGCTGCTGCTCGGTGCTCGCTCGCAGCCCTTTTATACCGGCTGGAGCCGGTCTCCGCCGGCGGCTCCGCAGCGCCCATGTGCGCGGCGCCGGGCCCGGCTCGCCCAGCGGCGGCACCGCGTGTGCGGGAGGGGCGGTGCAGGGGCGGCCCCGCGGGGTCCCGAGCATCCCCGGCGGCTCCTGCGGCACCCTCAGCCCCCACAGCCCCCGGCCCGCACCTGCCCCGCACGGGGCGCTCCGGCAGGTGTGGGGTCCGGGGTGTTCCCGGGGTGCGGGGTCCGGAGCCCGCACAGGGTGCGGGGGCTGGAGCATCCCCGCAATTCGGGGTCCGGAGCATCTCCGGGTGCGGGGTCCGGGGTATTCCCGGGGTCCAGAGCATTCTCAGGTGCGGGGTCTGGAACATCCCCACGATTCGGAATCCGCATCATCCCCGCAATTCGGGGTCCGGGGCATTCCCAGGGTGCAGGGTCCGGAGCATCCCCACAATTCGGGGTCTGGAGCACACCCCGGGTGCGGGGTCTGGAGCATCCCCACAATTCGGGGTCCGGAGCACACCCCGGGTGCGGGGTCTGGAGCATCCCCGCAATTTGGGGTCAGCATCATCCCCACGATGCGGGGTCCAGAGCATCCCCGGGTGCAGGGTCCTCATCATCCCTGCAATTCGGGGTCTGGAGCGTTCCTGGGGTCCACAGCATCCCCAGGTGCGGGTGGGATGCAGGGAGCACACGCCAGAGCCCCCTCGCCCCCATTTATTTTTGTCCCCTCTGAGGTTTGGGTGCTGCCCATATTTTCCCTAACGGGGAAATATGCCCCTTGTTTGTATTTTCCAGGACAAAACATCTCCTTTAGTTGTGTTTTTAGGGGAAGCCACTTCCTTTAGTTGCATCTTTAGGGAAAACCTCCTTTCCTTTAGGGAAAATCTCATTTTGTTGCAATTTTAGGGGGAAAACAACTCCCTTGGTTGCGTTTTTAGGGCAAACATTTTCCTTGCTTGGATTTTTAGGGGGAACCATCTCTCGTGGTTGTATTTTTAGGGGAAAACATCTCCCTTATTTGCCTTTTCCCTTTTTTTAGGGAAAAACCCATCCCTTAGTTGCATTTTTATGGAATACATTTCCTTTACTTGCATTCCTAGGGAAAAACATCTCAGTTTCCCTCAGTTAAATTTTTAAGGGGAGATGTCTCTGTCAATTGCATTTTTGGGGAAACATCTCCCTTGCCTGTAATTTTTTTTGGGAAATCATCTCCTTTACCTGGACTTTCATGGACTTTTAGGGAAAAACATGCTCTTTTGTTGCATTTTTAGGGAAAAACATCTCATTTAGTTGCATTTTTTAAGGGAAAAACATGTCCCTTAGTTGAATTATAAGAGGAAAACATGTCCCTTGCTTGAGTTATAAGGGGAAAACATTTCCATTGGTTGCATTTCCTAGGGAAAACCAACTCCTTAGTAGGATTTTTAAGGGAAAACATGTCCTTTATGCAGGAAGCTTAAAAAGTAGGGATTTGTGAGTCAAGCAGAGCAGGAGAGACCAACTCACCACTTACAGGCATGGGGAGGGACGGAGCAGGGGTTCTGTCATCCTAAAATCACAGAACATCCTGAGCTGGAAGGGATCATTGAGTCCAACACCTGGCTGTGCACAGACACCCCAGAAATCCCACATTGTCCTTGAGAGGGTTGTCCAAGCTCTCTTGGAGCTCTGGCAGCCTCAGAGCTGCTGCTGCTGCTGCTGCTCTCAGCGTGCTGGGCACTGATGGATTTGGGCTGCCAGGAGGGTTTGGAGCCTTGCACCATTCCTTGTGACTTGTGGGCCACTGGGTTCTGCCCCCTGTGCTGGCCCAGGAGCCCACCACAGAGTGCTGGGTTAATGTGGAACCTCCTGATCTGGTTCTGATCCTGATCCTTTTTCCTGATCCTGGAAAAAGCAGCCAGGTTCCAATGTCCCTGCCCTGCAAGCGCTGCTGTGTTTGGCTTGGCCACAGCCCCTTCTGCTGCTTTTCCCTTCCTTTTTCCCAATGGGATTGCTGGTGGGACAGCACAGCCAAGGGCAGCAGGTAGCTGGGGCAAAATTCTCCAGATTGCCCAAAATGAGGCAAATTGTTGCGCTTTTTTTTTTGTTTTGGGGAACTTTGGGAAATCTGCTGCTGGTTTCTCTCGGCAATGCTGGCCCAACAGCAAGTGCTGGTGCTCTCAGGGAGGCTTCAGCAGCTCCCTTCCTGAACAAGCTGAAATCCTGCTGAAGTCCTTCTGAAATCCACCAGAAATCCACCAGAAATCCACCAGAAATCTACCAGAAATCCGGGTCCTCAGCCATGGGAGGACCCTGTGTGTCCTTGAGAATCTCCTATCTCCCTGTCCCACAGGAAACCCCTTCCTCTGAGGGAGCCTTTGAGGTGATGTCCTTTACCCCTGCCCTGCCTTTCAGGGGTGCAGATAAAGGGTGACCACCTTTTATCAGGCCCCGCAGAGCCGAAATCCCGTTATCCAAGCTTTTCCCTGGGAATGGGGCACCCTCCCTGTGCTGAAATTCTTCCTGGTAACGACACTGCAAGTGCTTGTGGGACAACAAAAGAGGTTTGTGCCTCCAGGGCAGAAATAAGAACGCAAATATCTCTGGCATGAAAAACCCCAGAGCGATTTGCTCCTCGGTATTTCTTGTCAGTGCTCTGCATCTGTTCTCTGCCTCACCTTCCCATTCCTTCCCTTTGGGCTCTCCAAGAGCAATAAGGCTCTGGGGAGCCAAGGGGGCTGCAGGGGCCCTGTGGGGGGACAGGGATGGTGGCTGCAGCCTCTCCAGCCCCACTGTAGAACCCTTTTTCCCCCATATTTTTGGGGTAATTTCCCAAATTTCCCAATTTGCTGCTCGGCTTGGTTGGCATCCTTTTCCCTGGCACATCCACCATGGGTCAGTCCCGTGCCTGGCAGTGCTCGCTGTAGGACCTCCATCATCCCAGCAACTCCAGCAGCAGGGCTGGGGTAAAACCCTTTTCCCCCCATATTTTTTGGGGAATTTCCCAATTTGCTGCTTGGCTTGGCTGGAATCCTTTCCATCCTGGGTCCATCCCATGCCTGGCAGCGCTCACAGTGGGATGTGCCTCTCCATCATCCCAGCAGCTCCAGCAGCAGGGCTGGGGGCTCTGGGGGGGGACAGGGATGGTGGCTACAGCCTCTCCAGCCCCACTGTAAAACCCTTTTTTCCCCTATATTTTTTGGGATTTTCCCTGCTGCTGGCTTGGCTGGGATCCTTTTCCATCCTGGGTCAGTGCTGTGCCTGGCAGCGCTCGCTGCAGGACGTGCCTCTCCATCACCCCAGCAACTCCAGCAGCAGGGCTGGGGTAAAACCCTTTTCCTCCCATATTTTTGGGGTAATATCCCAAATTTCCTGATTTGCTGCTTGGCTTGGCTGGGATCTTTTTCCCTGGCACATCCACCATGGGTCAGACCCGTGCCTGGCAGCGCTCGCAGCGGGACGTGCCTCTCCATCATCCCAGCAGCTCCAGCAGCAGGGCTGGGGGCTCTGTAACCCACAGGGAAGCAGAGCAGAGTGCTGGCTGAGGGCATAAATGAGATAAATGAGCCAGGAGCTGGGAAAGAGGGCGGGCTGGGCAGAGAGGGGAGCGCGGGCCCCTGGCCGGGTGGCTCCGGCACTTGCAGCTCATTTATTCTGCCGGGGTTTGCCCAGCCCTGCTCGGCATGTGAAATGTTTTCTCTGAAAGACCCAGCAGTGAGATGGGTGAAAAACATTCTCCTGTCCCAGGAGCTGGCAGAAATCCTGGTAAATCTGCAGAAGTATGTTTTTGTCGGTGCTGCTTGTTCTGTGAGGAGAACTAGTGTAAACTATGCCAGCAGAAAACCTTTTTTCCTGGAATGAAGTCCTGACTGTGTTCAGAGCATTGTCAGCACGCTTGTGCTGGGAATGGAGCTCTGCTGGTAAACATGTCAGCACCAGGGAGGCCCAAGGGGGCAGACACAGAGCTCCTGCCCCTCTGCCCCATGGGCAGACCCCTCACCAGGTACCTGCTGCCCTTCTCTGCTCAAATCAAAATCTCTGGAATCTTAAATTGCAAAAAAAAAACAAACCAAAAACCCCATAGATTTGTTTTTCTGCCCTGCCATCCATCCCCCCCAGGCTGTGGTTGGACATCCCCCAGTGGGGTCAGCACCATGGGGACGTGTCCCCATCTCACATTACTCAGCACAGCTGAGCCATCACTCCTGCTTGCCTGCCTCAGTTTCCCTGACCCACAAGGGGTGACACTGGGAGCTCCTGGGTAACAGCAGGAATTCAGTTTGAATTTCTCATCCTTTGCTCTGTCCTTTTCTCCCTGCTCCTCATGGTTGGGATGGGGGATCCTGCTGGGACTTTGGGCAGGGTCTCTGGGTGGGTTTGGGCTGGAGATCAGAGCTGGGAGCCCCAGGGTGTGTTGTGAGCCCCAGGGGATGGCAGGAGGGTAACTCAGCACAGCTGGGTGTGCTTCAAAGGGCCGCAGGTTTTTCTGGGCTCCAGCTACTGCTTTGCTCTCCAGGCAGGCGTGAAAATGTGAAAGAATGTGAAAAATGTGAAAATGATCATGCTGGCCCCAAGATTTGTAAACTTTCTGGTTAATGTGTAATAAATACACGACAGATAATGCCAGCACAGTGAGGGTGACCCCCCTGTGGTGCCACTGCCAGGGGTGACATCCCAGGGAGGCATCTACACAGGGACCAGTCCTGCTTGGAGAGGCTTTGGGGCTTTTCTAAACTGGTTTATCTGGTTTGGACTCCTGCAGGCTGCTGTGAGCTGCGTGCCTGGCTTGCAGAAGGCAGGTTCTTTGTTTGTTCAGGGCTGCCCTGGTCCAAGGTGCGTGCTGTGCCACACACCAGGTGTGCCACGTCCAGCTGCCAACCCCGCTCATCCCCAAGCCAGCGATCCCTCCCTGCCCCTCCTGCAGCTGCAGCCACCTGGGCAGCGTTTCCTGCTTGGCACAGGTGCCACGGCGCTCCTGCCAGCCTGGGGAATCTCTCCTGAGTCATTCTGCTTTTTGCAGAAAGAGCTGAAAGTCAATGGGGATAGCTCTGCGTGGGTCTGGCTGCAGAGGGGGTGCAGGTCCTGGTGCAGGGGGGATCCCAGGGGGCTCCCACCCTGCACAGCCTGAACCAGGAATCTGAGCTGGAAAGGGTCAGGGAGGGCTCAGGGTGCAGGGCTGATGCCAGGGATGGCCTCACACTCATGGATGTGGTCTGGATGTGGGCATCCCACAGGCTGTGTTCCACCTCGCCTTCAAACAGCTCTGGGCATCAGGGATCAGCAAGTTTTGTTTGATGCTAATGCATGAATTTGAGCCCTGAAATACTTTCCCTGTAATTTAGGGAGGAGAGAGTGTCCTTTGAAAATGGTTTGGGTTGTTTTTGTTAGCTGTGTCATCCTGGCATCCCTGCCCAGAGTCAAAGGAAGGGACTGGGGTTTGTGGGTTCGGCTGCTTTGAGGTGGGCTGGGGTTTTCTGTGGGGCTGCAGGTGCAGCTGGGGGAGCCTGGGGCACTCTGGGGGTGCAGGGCAGCCCCTCAGGAGCTGAGTCTGGGTTTGGGAAGGGCATTTGGAGAGGCTGGGACTTGGCACAGAGAGCAGCTCAGCCTGGGAGGGGCTGGGAGCTGCTGGGTGCCAGTGGAGGTGCCAGAGGGCAGGATTAGCTGGTGTGTCTTCCCAGAAAGCTGAACACCACCTGCCTGAGGAAATCAGCTCAATTCTGGGGCTTTGTTTTTTTCCCAAACCTCAGATCTGGCACAGGGTGATTGATATCCTGCTCTGTTGTGGAGAGAACCAGGCAGGGAACAGGGATGGGGCTGGGATGGGGATGGGAAGGGATTGGGATGGGGTTGGGAAGGGGATGGGATGGGGCTGGGAAGGGGCTGGGGTGGGGTTGGGAAGGGGCTGGGAAGGGGTTGGGATGGGATTGGGATGAGATGGGGATGGAATGAGATTGGGATGAGGTTGGGATAGAGCTCGGATGAGGTTGGGATGGGGCTGGGATGGGCTGAGGCCTCCCTGCCCACTGTGAGGTTGGTGGCTCAGCTCTATGCTGTCCTTGGCCCAGCTGGGCTCAGCCCTGGGCAGGGGGTGCTGGACCCAAGCAGAGCTGCTGCTCCTTTCAAGTCCCCATTCATGAGTAAATCCAAGGAAATTGCAAAGGAATTTTTGTTTTGGAAGTGAAGGCAGCTTGGCTGCCATCAAACATGTCCAGAGACCTCCTCTGGGTTGTTGGAGCTTTGGGGATGCAGAGGGTGCAGAACAGGACCTGAGCTCCTTGGGCTTTGTTGGGGCAGGGCTGAGCAGGGTTTCCCAGAGCTGAGCCCCCTCCCACAGCTCAGCCCCACACCCCACCCCCATTAGCTGATGCACTGAGAGCCTCCAGCCTCCATAAATTATCACTCTGGGCTATGAATTATGAATGGAGCCGCGTCTCTGATCACTGCACTGCTCTGCTGACAGCCCAGGAGCTGCTGATCCAAGTGACAGCCCAAAGCTTTTAAAGATGTGAACAGCAAAACCTGGGAATAATTCCCTTTGCAAGCTACAAACAGCTTGGCCTACAGATGGGGCTCATCCTATTCCCTCTCCTGCCTCCTCCTGTCCTGTTCTTCTCTTTTGTTTCCCAGTTTTGGCTTCCCTGCTCTCCCTCTCTGTTAATGGGTGTTGCCCTGCTTGGCCACCCATGGGAGCTGCATCCCTCGTGCCACATCCCTGGTACCTCTGGGGACAGCAGGTCCTGGCCATCCCAGCCCAGCACGGACCCCACAGCCACTGCAGAGCTCCTGGTGCAGGACCCAGCAGGATTTTTGGCAGATCTCTGCAGCTCCATCCCTCTTTGGCCATTACTTGGTGTTCAAGACATCCCATTCCACATCTCCATCTGCTCCATGGAGCTCTGCCATTGCTCCTTGGAGGCTTTGTCCTTGAACCTTTCCATCTCTGGAGACCAAATCCTGCCCTAAGCAGCTGGATATGCTTAATTCACCCAAAAAAAGGGTGGGTTTTGCCCTCTGGGTCTGTATGGATTCCTGCCTCCTCACCTCTGGAGCTGCTTCCTCCAGCAGCCGGGCTGTGCTCCTGCTCTGGCAGCTGTGGGGCAGAGGGAGCAGAACTAAATTCAGACAATGAGCTTCAGACACGTGCCAGCTGTCACAAACGAGGGCAGGGCCCTGTATGAACCCTTTGTGGGGCTGCAGCACTTGGGGGAAAGCTCTTGGCAAGCAGGAGGGAGCTGGGGATGGCAGGAGCTGGGGATGGCAGGAACAGGGGATGGCAGGAATTGGGGATGGCAGGAATTGGGGATGGCAGGAGCTGGGGATGGCAGGAGCTGGGGATGGCAGGAACAGGGGATGGCAGGAATTGGGGATGGCAGGAGCTGGGGATGGCAGGAATGAGATGGGAGGAACAGGGGATGGCAGGAGCTGGGGATGGCAGGAGCTGGGGATGGCAGGAGCTGGGGATGGCAGGAATGAGATGGGAGGAACAGGGGATGGCAGGAGCACAGGAAACCATCCCAGCCTGAGCAGTGGGTTTAGGGAAGGGGCACTCTGCATTCCCATCCTTTCCAGCTGAGCCATTGTGAACCAGGCAGCAGAACAACTTCAAAGGCAAAGCCTTGGTGTCTGGAGGAGCTGCTTTGCCCAGATGTCTGGAGCTGTTTTGTCCTGGTCTCTGGAGGCTTTTTGCCCTGGTCTCTGCAGAAGCTGCTCTGCCCCGGGCTGGGCTGCAGGAGCACTCACTCCCCTGTCCTGACTATTTCATTTCCCTTGCACAGGGGATGCTGTAAGCAGGTGAAGGATGGACTGACAGAGCCCCAGCAGGCCCCACCCAAGGCTGAGGGGCTCAGCCTGCAGGGAAGGAGCCAATTTTGGACACAAACATCGCTCTGGCTGCGGCGAGGGGAGAGGAGCTGCGAGGAGCTGCCGCGGATCGAACCCGCTCCTGGAGGGGAAAATGCCGCTTCGGTTTGGTGTCTAATTAGATATTTACCAGGAAGGAAGGAAAGATATAAATAGGGTGACAGTGACTTCAAAGGGTGTTTTTTGACTTCTAAGAATAACACCTTTGCTGGCGCCGCTTTCGGGAATATCGGCTGTGCCGGGGTGTGAAAGGCGGAGGAGGTGTCGCAGCTCGGTCGGCAGCCAAGGGAGCAAACCCAGACCCCAGCCCCGCTCCCAACCCAGACCCCAGCCCTGCTCCCAGCCCAGACCCAACCCTGCTCCAAACCCAGACCCCAGCCCCGCTCCCAACCCAGACCCCAGCCCCGCTCCAAACCCAGACCCCAGCCCCGCTCCCAACCCAGACCCAACCCTGCTCCAAACCCAGACCCCAGCCCCGCTCCCAACCCAGACCCCAGCCCTGCTCCAGCCCCACAGAGCAGCTGAGGAGGGGCAGAGCCCCTGGAAGGCTCAGCTGCATCCACAGGGACACAGCAGGGGCAGTTTGGGGAAGACCAGCGGTGCTGCAGCGCGGGCGGGAGGGGACGTGTGGCACCATGGGGACACCACTCCTGTCCCTGTGGGCAGTGCTGGTGCCCACCCTGGTGCTGGTGGGACTCTGGGCTCCCTGTGTGGTGAGCAGGCAGCCCAACTTCATCGTCATCCTGGCTGATGATGTGGGCTGGGGGGATCTGGGCGCCAACTGGGCAGAGACGAAGGAGACGCCGCATTTGGATCAGTTGGCTGCTGAAGGAACAAGGTAATGTCTGTCCCCCTCCCTGCCCTCACCCTGCACCCCTGGCTACTCTGCCCTGCAGCACAGGGGAATTCAGCCCTGTGGGACTGGCAGGTGAGGGGGTTTTGTTGCTGTGGGTTTGGGTGCATGGGGAGGGCAGCCAGAGCCTGGCACACTGGGGTGCAGATCCATCCATCCCTGCTGGAGCCTTCCTCTGCCACTCCTCACCCTCATCCCCAGAGCAAAAGGGGGAGCATCCAGGGGAGCAGGGAGGGGCAGGGCACACAGGATCTCGTGAGCTGAAGGGTTTTTCGTTTTGCAGGTTCGTGGATTTCCACTCAGCTGCCTCCACGTGCTCCCCGTCCCGCGCCTCGCTGCTCACAGGGCGCCTGGGGCTGCGCAACGGGGTCACCCACAACTTCGCCATCTCCTCTCTCGGGGGCCTCCCCCGCAACGAGACCACCCTGGCCGAGGTCCTGAGGGAGGCTGGCTACAGCACAGGGGCCATAGGTAATGCCCAGAGTGCCAGGGGCACTGGGGAGGTGCCAGGGTGAAATGGTGGCACCCAGAGTGCCAGGGGGTGCCAGGGTGAAATGCTGGCAGTGAAAGGGAAACCTAAAGGATCACGTGAGGGAGATTTCACACATCCCCCTTGCATTTTGCAATGCCAGGCTTAAAATCTTCCTTTTCAAGGGTGCTGCCGGAAATCCAGACTTCTCAGTTTAATCTCTCATTGCTTTATCTCCCGAGGAATGTGCTGGGTGTTCCTTAGCAAACAGGATTGGCTCTGCCATCCTGCATCCCACACCATGGGCAGTGCTGCTGGCCTGGTGGCTTTGGGTGCCCTCCTGTCACTGTGGGTCCCCCTCAGCCTGCACAAACCCTTTGCATCTGCAGCTCCTGCTGTTGTTCTGGCAGAAATTCCCTCTGTTTCTTCATTCCCCCCCAGGTTTTGCAGTTTTCCCTCTTGGATCAGCACGTTTGGTGGGAGCAAGCACGTGCTGGAGGTCAGAGGATGAAGCTGGGTTTAGGGAGGGCTGAGGGAGCTGTCTGCAGAACACAAACACATGAAAGAGCCTTTTAAGGCTGGAAACACTCGCTTTGCACAGCCAGGAGATACCTTATGCGTTTTTTCTGGGTTTTCTGCAAAAATAGACAGCATTCTGGAATGGCAGCCAGCACAAACAAGGGACCTTCCTTGTAGCTTGATTAAAGCCCCCAGCGCTGTGGGCACCTTGTGGGTGAGGGCTGCTGGTGGCCAGGGCTGTGTCACCCCTGAAATGATGCTCTGTGGCTTTCCTGCAGGCAAGTGGCACCTGGGACACCACGGCCACCATCACCCCACCTCCCGTGGTAAGGGCTGTGCCAGGGGCACGGGCTGAGGGCCCTGTGGCCACCTGGACCCTGCTGACCCCCTCACTGTCCTCTCAGGCTTCGACTACTACTATGGGATCCCCTACAGCCACGACATGGGCTGCACAGACACCCCTGGCTACAACCTGCCCCCCTGCCCGCCCTGCCCAGGGCACAGCGCCGCTGCCAGGTACGGGCACGGGGCTCCAGGGCTGGCACGGGGAGATGGGTGTCTGCAGCAGTGTCCCCAGCCCTGAGGGCTGCCCTTGTGGTCACCTCCCCTCACACTCTGTGCCCCCAGTTTCCCCCTGCAGTCTGGGAGCCCCCCATGCCATGGGGACATTGGCATCACTCCCCTTGTTCTCCCTCCCTTGAAGCCAGGGGATCAGCCAGGCTCTGTGACAAGCCTGGGGTGGTTTTCCCCAGCAGGGTGGTGAGGAAGGACTGTTACACAGAGGTTGCCCTGCCTCTCATGGAGAACATCACCATCGTCCAGCAGCCCGTGGAGCTCGGCAGCCTGGCCAGGCGCTATGCAGAGGAGGCAGAGAGGTTCATCCAGAGGGCCAGGTGAGGCCACCCACTGTCCCCTGTGTGTCCCCTTACCTAGGAGAGCTCCTGGGGCACTGCAGGGCTCCTCTGCATCACCCTGGTGCAGTGCCAGGGGAGATGGGTGCTGCCCCATGGTTCAGATTTGGGGTGCCCGTGGCTTGGCTTCCTGCTGGAGGAGGCACTCAGGCTCTTTGGTGTCCTCTAAAGGGTTGTGTGTTTTTAAAACATCGTTTTTGGAGAAAGTCAAAGCTTTGAGTGGGGCTGTGCCTCCTTCCTGGGGGAAATGTGAAGGATGTCACGGTCTGTCCATCCCTGCATCCCTGTGGATGGGGTGGCAATGGGGTGCTGGAGGTGCCTCCATGGGTGTGAAGTGCTGGCAGGCGCTGAGTGGTGTCAGGGTGGGTCCAGAACAGCACCCAGAGGTGTTTGCACACTCCCTGTATGAGAGATTGGATCCGTTTTGGGGATAAAGCACCCTGGGCTCCCGGATCTGCCTCCCCCGGCTCAGAGCACAGGAGGTGCCCGCCTCTGATTGTCCCCGAGGAGCAAAGTGGCTCCTCCAGCGAGGCCCCCGAGCCCTGCTGACGGGTTGTGTAATTTTAATCCCCATTATTGGCGGATTACGAGCTGTGACTTTGCAAAACGCCTCCCTGCAGAGCGAGGAGAGGAAGCGCTGCCGGGCAGCCCTGCCCGAGCCCATCCCTGCCCGCATCCCGGGATAACAGGCACGGGAAAGGTTTGTGTGAAACAGGGGCTGGACAGGGAGCAGCACAGGGGAAAATGGCTCTCTATAAAACTGGGCGCTGTTTTGTTGCATAAAACCTGTATTTGTCCCTTTGGATAGCGAGGATTGGCTGTGGGGTGGCTTGGCCACATTTGGGATGCTGAGGGTACCCAGGCTCTGGGCTGTGGGGCAGCACCAACCCCTTCTCCTGCCAAACCCCAGCCCTCTCTGTGGCTGTGAAACCGAGTGTGTAAGCTCGGGGTTAATAGCAAAACTCCCAGAAATGCTGAGGGGTTATCTGTGTTCATGGAGAACAGGATTAGGCAGGTGCCTGCCTTTTCTTCTCTTCCCTGATGGCTTATTTCAGTTTTCCCCTGCCCCTGCTTATTCCAGTTTTCCCTTGCCTGCCTGGCCACATTTGGGATGCTGAGGATACCCAGGCTTTGGGCTGTGGGGCAGCACCAACCTCTTCTCCTGCCAAACCCCCACCCTCTGGGCTGCCTTGGCTCTCTGTGGCTGTGAAACCACGTGTGTAAGCTCCGGGTTAATAGAGAAAACCTTTAAACTCCCAGAAGTGTGTTGAGGTTATCTGTGCTCATGGAGAACAGGATTAGGCAGGTGCCTGCCTTTTCTTCCCTTCCCTTTGATGGCTGATTCCAGTTTTCCCCTGCCTGACTCATTCATTACAGGGCAACAAAAGAACTCCGGATTTGCCATCTCGGTGTTTTTTTAACCAGCCGAGGTTGAGCAATTTGTGACAGTGAGACGTGGCACAGGCGAGCGTGGGAGCAAAAGTCAGGGACTGCTGTCTTCAGTTATTGATTAAACGTTTGCCTGATCTTCAGGATAATTCTGAGGTGTCTGAGTGGCAAACGAGGGGGATGAGCACCACAGCCGCGAGTCCCTCTGGATGCTGGAGCCAGGAGAAGCAGCTTTCCCTGCTCGGGGGGCTCTGGCATCCCTTGGGAAGAGCTCTCACAGTGGCTGTTTGCAAGGGGCACATGAGCTCTCCTGACCCCCACGTCCTGCAGGGATGGGCAGGGTGCCAGGGGGACACAGGGGAGATGGGTGTGAACACCATGGACACCCCAAATCTGAACCCCATGGCTCACATTTGGGGTGTCCATGGCTTGGCGTCCTGCTGGAGGAGGAGGCCCTGAGGCTCTTCTGGTGTCCTTTAAAGGGTTGTGTGTTTTTAAAATATCAATTTTGGGGAAAGTTGGAGTGGGGGTTTTGAGAAAACCCTTCCTGGGGCTCCAGTCCCCAGCAGCTCCAGGCAGGATGGGGGCTTGGCTTGGTGTCCATGGCTTGGCTTCCTGCTGGAGGAGAAGGCACTGAGGCTCTTCTGGTGTCCTCTAAAGGGGTGTATATTTTTAAAACCATAATTTTTGAGGGAAGTCGGAGTGGGGATTTTGAGAAAACCCTTCCTGGGGCTCCAGCCCCCTCAGCTCCAGGCAGGATGGAGTTTTTTATTTTTTCGCTCATTTTGCAGGCCAGGTGGGTGCCGGGCAGAGGAAGGAAGCGCAGCCACGCACTGGGCAGGGCTGGCAGGAGGCAGAGATGGGGCCGGGCCCGTGCACAGCCCTGGATCCGGCCCCTCCTCGCTGCTGCCATCCCACCCTTCCCCTCCGAGCTCCCTGAGGAAGAGCAGGCTCGTTGGAGCAGATAAATATAGCTGTAAACAAGCAAACAGGACGTGTCCTGTGCTGCTGCAGGGCAGAGCATGGCGGTGGACGTGCTGCAGGATGGTGGCACTGCCCAGGCCGTGCTGGGCTGTGTGGGGGCCCTGCTGTGCCACATCCTGTGCCCACAGTGCCACCAGGCCGGGCACCTGCTGGGGAGGGGGAAAAAGGGACAAAATGGGCCCTCAGAGAGGGGAGGGAGGTGTGTGGGTGCAGCAGCGAGGAGCGTTTGGAGATGGAGATGGAGGAAAATCCACCCCAAATGGGGGCACAATTGACAGCAGGGGGACAGTGGGGAGAGGTTTAAGCAGCAGCAGGGGAGAAATGGCTCAGCTCAGCTTCCTCCCTGTAAGGAGATGGATGTCTGGAGCTGGGTGATGTACATGGGGTGGTTTTCCCCCAAGGAGCAGGAGTGGAAGGGTTTGTGTCCCCAGGCTCAGCAGTGCCACCACTCCAGTGACCCTAAAGGCTGAACGCTCTGTGTCTGTGCCCTGTGCAGTGCCAAAGGACAGCCCTTCTTCCTGTACCTGGCCCTGGCCCATATGCACGTCCCGCTGGTGCCCCCGCCGCCCCCCGGCCCGGGCAGGGGCATCTATGGAGCCTCTCTGGGGGAGATGGATGCGCTGGTGGCACGGGTGAAGGAGGCGGCAGACAGCCTGGGCAGGGGCAGCACGCTGCTCTGGTTCACAGGTACTGAGGGGAATGGCCTGGGGGCTGTGGGGCTCTCCGAGCCTGAGAGGAGCGGAGAAAAGAATGATGGAGACAATTCTGATCTCACTCGCTGCTCCTGTGTTGTGCCAAAGGGGGGTGACACTGGCGGCTGCACCTGGAGGTGGGGGCAGGATATGTGTTTGTCCCCTGCCCTCCGTGTCCCCTGCCCTTGGTGTCCCCCACCCTTGTTGCCCCCTGCCCTCAATGTCCCCCTGCCCTGGATGCTCCCACTGCTCTGTGGGTGGGGAGTGGTCCCACCGTGGGGCTGGGTGGGGGTCCCAGGCTGCCGTGCCCACCCTGCCACGGTGCCCACCCTGCCACAGTGCCCGCCCTGCCACGGTGCCCGCCCTGCCACGGTGCCCGCCCTGCCACCCCCCTCCGCCTGCGGGGCTGCAGTGGCAGGGCCGTGACTAATTAAGGCACAAATCCTCGTTCGTTAAGAAGCCCAAATCCGCTCTGAGTCCCGAGCAGCCTCCCTAATGAGGATGTCTCGCTGCTGATGACAGGAACCGCTCGGCCGCTCATTAACACCCGGAGCTGGTGGCACCGAGCCCCCCCTGCCCTGCCCTGGCTGCCCTGGCTGCCCTCCAGCCCCTGCAAACAAACTGCAAAACACCAAAACCCATCAGCCCTGCAAACAAACTGCAAAACACCAAAACCCATCAGCCCTGCAAACAAACTGCAATAACCAAAACCCATCAGCCCTGCAAACAAACTGCAAAACACCAAAACCCATCAGCCCTGCAAACAAACTGCAAAACACCAAAACCCATCAGCCCTGCAAACAAACTGCAATAACCAAAACCCATCAGCCCTGCAAACAAACTGCAAAACACCAAAACCCATCAGCCCTGCAAACAAACTGCAATAACCAAAACCCATCAGCCCTGCAAACAAACTGCAAAAACACCAAAACCCATCAGCCCTGCAAACAAACTGCAAAAACACCAAAACCCATCAGCCCTGCAAACAAACTGCAAAACACCAAAACCCATCAGCCCTGCAAACAAACTGCAAAACACCAAAACCCATCAGCCCTGCAAACAAACTGCAAAACACCAAAACCCTTTAGCCCTGCAAACAAACTGCAAAACGCCAAAATCCTTCAACTCCCCGTGGGGAGGCATCACAGGGGTGGCAGAGAGGGATGCAAGGGTCACTTGTCCTTGCCTACCCCACACTGTGGGTGTCCCCTGTGGTCCTGTTGTCGCTCATGGGGACATTTCTTTCTCTTGCAGGTGACAATGGCCCCTGGGCACAGAAGTGTGAGCTGGCAGGACGCCTGGGGCCATTCGTGGGTGCCTGGCAGAGGCAGAGAGGTAACCTGGCAGCGTGGGGGGGGTCCCAGTGCCAGGGGCACAGGGGGGTCCCAAATGCAGGGGCACAGGGGGAGCTGCTCCACAAAGCCCTCACTGCCCACCAAGGGGACACGGGCATCATTCCATCCATGCCAGCCTCTCCCTGGGTGCTCCACAAAGCCCTCACTGCCCACCAAGGGGACACGGGCATCATTCCATCCATGCCAGCCTCTCCCTGGCTGCTGCCCTTGGCTTGAACGCACCCCAGCACTCTTTTATTTCTTTCAAACAGCCAAATTTCCCCCAAAACTGCTGTGGAGAGTGGGTTGGGTCCCCATAACCCCGGAGCTTGGGGTGGGTGTGCTGGTTTGCTGATGGGATGCTGGGATCTGCCCCATCAGGGTCTCACAGCCCCCAGAGCAGAGCACCCACCACCCTGCCCACACGCCGGGACTTGGCTTTTCTTTCACTCCACCGTTTTGTTTGGTTTAAATTTTGTTTTGTTTTGTTTTTTTTTTCACTCTTTCCTCCTTTTCCGGCCAAGCCATCTGCTCGGTGGGTTTATTTCAGCCGGGGCAGCCAGAAACATCCATGAGTCAGGCGCTTCCCACTTCTGCTTGTATTACGCGCTGTTACCGTGCCAGTCCCGGGGTCAGCACCGAGGCTCATCCTCCTCCTCCTCCTCTTCCTGACACCCTGGCCGCGCCACCGTGGCCATTCCCGGGGCAAACAGCGCTGGCTCTGTCCCATTCCCGGAGCCTTTCCTTCTCCTGGCCCTGGGGATGGAAGCGTAACCTCAATTCTGTAGTAAACAAACCCAACAAACCCCGCTGCCGGCCCCGGGCTGCTGCTCTTGAGCAACCCCCGGTCACAAGCCCGAGCAGATGGTGCAGAACAGGACGAGCAGAACTCAGACCACGGCCCCTTGCAGCCCCTGTGCCCTGCAGAGCCCCCGGCACGCAGGGAGGAACTGGGATTTAAATTTAAATTCCATTTTACGCATCCATTTTTTTATCTTGACTTTTTTTTTTTCTTTTTTGGTCAAATAATTAAACCACATATCCCTACATTATCCAAATCACTTATCACCAATACTTTCAATTAACCTTCCTCTATATTTCCTATTATCAAAACCCAGCTGTTGTCATCTGTCAGGATGGTGTTTTTAATGAGGCAGGTTTCCACAACCACCCCCAAACAAACACAGAATTTACCCCAGAACTTACCCTTCCCCCCCCAAAAAAAAACCCAAACACAAATACAAAACATGATACAAATCATCAACCAATCATCCACCAAATTTTATAAAAAGCATGAAGATGCCGACATGGCTGCCACACACCCCCAAGGACAAAAGGCTTAGTTTGACTTTACTGTCAGTTTTTGCTGGGTATAGACATGCAGGTATCCCCATGGGGCTGGCAGAGCGCTCTGAGCTGGCTGCAAACACCCCGGGGCCAGGGTGGGATGGAAATCCCTGCTCTGGTGCCTGCAGGACGTTTGCAGAGCCGGCCCGGGGATGCCAGGCTGGGCTGGCACTGCCAGGGATGCCAGGCTGGGATGCTCAGCCCTCCCAGCTCTGGGGATTGTTCCTGGGCAGGGAAAAGCCCCCGAGGGATGGGAGAGCAGGGGAAGACAGGCTGCTGCCTGGCTAAAAAAAAAAAAAAAAAAAATTAAAAATCTATTTATTTCTATATTTTTTCATGTGTTTCCATATGTTTCTATGTGTCTCTATATGTTTCTATGTTCCTATACATTCCTACATATTTCTTTATTTTTCTAACATGTTTCTATATGTTTCTAACACGTTTCTATACATTTCCAACACGTTACTACGTTTCTATAAGTTTCTAACATGTTTCTATACATTTCCAACACGTTACTACGTTTCTATAAGTTTCTAACATGTTTATATTTCTACATTTTTTATATTTCTAACACGTTTCTACATGTTTCTAACATATTTCTGCACATTTCTGTCATGTTTCTAACAGGTTTCTATATGTTTCCACGTTTTCTGCATGTTTCTATATGTTCCTACAGGTTTCTATAAGTTGCTAACATGCTTCTATGTGTTTCTAACATGTTTCTGTATGTTTCTACATGTTTATGCATTTCTACATGTTTATATGTTTCTAACATACATTTCCAACATGTTTATATACCTTTCCAACATGTTTCTGCATGTTTCTATGTGTTCCTACAGGTTTAAATATGTTTCTATCATATTTGTACACGTTTCTATATGTTTCTACATGTTTATGTGTTTCTAGACGTTTATGTGTTTCTAACATGTTTCTATATGTTTCTAACACGTTTCTATATGTTTCCAACATGTTTCTATACATTTCCAACATTTCTGCATGTTTCTACATGTTTCTACATGTTAATATGTTTCTGCGTGTTTCTACATGTTTCCTGTAGCTCCATCCTTTGTTTCAGGGTCCAGCCCTAAATTCCAGGGGTGTTTTCCACTGATTTCAGCTGGTCCCTGGAGCTGGGAGAGAGCAGCAGATCCGTGTGTGCTGCCCCTTCCTCTGTGCTTCCCACAACCCCCAAAACTCCTCTCCCACCTTGGGGTCAAAAATCCAGCAAGGGGAGGGATCCCGGGAGACAGAAAAACATTGAGGGGATGTGATGTTTTGGGGCAGGTTGGGGGAGCTGCAGAGCCGGTGTCCCCGTGCTGAGGACCTGCTGCGCGTGTGGTGGCACCAAGGTCTCCGTCCCACCACGGGAATGCACAGTTCAGCTTTCCTGGAGAGCCTGGAAAGTCCCCACAGCGGCAGCAGGGCTGCATCATCCCCGCTCTGCAGAAAATTCCCTGCTTGGCTTTGGGTGTTTCAGCCCTGTTTGATGTGACCTCATGCCAGGCTGCCCTGACCTGACCAGAGGTGCTGGGGTGTCTTGGTCAGGAAACATCCGTCTGATGTCCTTCCAGAGCCCCCTGACCATGCCTGGAAAAACCCTGCAGATGCACCCAGGAGCACGAGCCCTTTCATTTATGGGCAGAGATGGGGCTGGATATTAATTGCTGTGGTTTCCTGGGGTGTCTGGGGGAAACACCAAAATTTGGGTGGGGAATTTGGGAGTGTGCTGTCCTGGGCTGGTCCGATTGGCTGCTCAGCGCCCCAATTTTGGTGCTCAGCACCCCAGTTTTGGTGCTCAGAACTCTGGTTTTGGTGCTTAGCACCCCAATTTTGGGGCTCAGCACCCCCATTGTGGCGCTCAGAACCCCGATTTTGGGGCTCAGCACCCCGATTTTTGTGCTTAGCACCCCAATTTTTGTGCTCAGCACCCCAATTTTGGGGCTCAGCACCCCGATTTTTGTGCTTAGCACCCCAATTTTTGTGCTCAGCACCCCAATTTTGGGGCTCAGCACCCCGATTTTTGTGCTTAGCACCCCAATTTTTGTGCTCAGCACCCCAATTTTGGGGCTCAGCACCCCGATTTTTGTGCTTAGCACCCCAATTTTTGTGCTCAGCACCCCGATTTTGGTGCTCAGCACCCCGATTTTTGTGCTCAGCACCCCAATTTTGGGGCTCAGCACTCCGATTTTGGTGCTCAGCACCCCGATTTTTGTGCTCAGCACCCCGATTTTGGTGCTCAGCACCCCGATTTTGGGGCACCTGTGCCATTGGTGTGCAAGGCAGCGTTGCCTGGGGGCATGGACCAGCACCGGGCAGGGATGGGGAGGCCAGCAGGGTTGGGGACAGCTCTGGGGACAGCCCAGGGGCTCTCTTGGCCGTGCCCCCAGGAAATGGCTCGGGCCAGGCGCCGTTGCCATGTGCACGCTGAAAGGCAGCGCACAAAGGCTGCTCCTGGGACGTTTGTGAATCGCCTTGGGATTTTCTCTTTGCCCCATTCCCAACCCCTTCCCCCTCCAGCTGCCTGGGGCCCTTTGGGCTGCAGCCAGGGCTGAGGCTCTACAACCCCATTCCAGCCCTTTTGATATTGGTGCTCCCATTTCTGGGCTCATCACTCCAATTTTGGTGCTCAGCACCCTCAATTTTGGTGCTCATCACTCCAATTTTGGTGCTCAGCACCCCGATTTTGGTGCTCTGCATTCTGATTTTTGTGCTCAGCACCCCAATTTTGATGCTCACCACCCTGATTTTGGTGCTCAGAACTCTGATTTTTGTGCTCAGAACCCCCATTTTGGTGCTCAGCACTGCAGGTGGAGGGAGGGAGGCACTGGGCAGCATCTCAAACCCAAGGGCAGGGCAGAGCTTTGGGTGCTGTCAGGGAGAGGATGGATCAGGTTCATTAACTGAGGGTTATTAGCAGGATGGTGTTTCTAATGAGGTTTCCAGCAGCCAGGGGATGGGGAGCTGTTGGTGCTGAGCCCTGCAAGGCACAGAAGCCCCTGGAATAAATTCCTGCATTTCCTGCCTGCTCCATTCTCTCACCTGGCACCAAAGGGGATGGAAATGCGACAGCCCTGGCTGCTGCTGCATTTCTCATCACTCGCTGCAGCCAACACAAGCCAGTGCCCAGCTGGGACCCCTTTGAGCAGCTCCTGCTCCTCCCTTCCCTAACCCAGTGAATTCACCCTCCTTTGGGGTGATTCACACCATCCCTGCCTCTGAGCAGCTCCTGTCCATGGGGAGCTCCGTGCCCAGCGCCAGCAGGATGCTGAGCACTGCCCTGTTCTCCTGCAGGTGGGAGCTCAGCCAAGCAAACCACCTGGGAAGGAGGGCACAGGGTGCCAGCCCTGGCGTACTGGCCTGGCCGTGTCCCTGCTGGGAGGACCAGCCAGGCTCTCCTCAGGTAAGAGCCCCTCTGGGAACAGGGTGGCCCCATTTGGAGGAGTGGGAGCTCAGCACATCCCTCTGGGTGTCCAGAGTTGGGGGGCTCAGAGACCCTGGCACACTGCCCAGAACACCTGGGGATTTGATTTTGACCCATGGATCAAATTGCCAGCTTTGTATGAGGACCTGAAAGTCACACAGGTTTGAATAGTGTAATAATAAGATATTCACAGGGTGAAAATGTAGATTTTAGGATTTTTGGTATGGGGGTTATGGGGACAAGATGGAGCAATCAGGGCGTGTCTAGTCCTTCTTTCTTCTTCTTCTTCTTTTTCTTGTTCTTCTTCTTCTTCTTCTTCTTCTTTCTTCTTCTTCTTCTTCTTCTTCTTCTCCTTCTTCTTTCTTCTTCTTCTTCTTCTCCATTTTCTGCAGTGATGTTGGCACTTTGGGACTGGTTTAGAGCAGAAGTGCACTGTCTAACACAGGTGATAGGTATTGGGAAGTAGTTGTAAATATGTTATATTTAGAATAGAAGCTCACTGTCTAACATAGGTGATGGGTATTGGGAATTAAGTGTAAATATGTTATAGGTAGTTTGTAGTATAAAAAGACATAAAACTGCCTCAGAAGCAGTCAAAGTGCTCATGGCTTCCTTGCTGAGCAGATCTCGGCTGGGCAGAAAGAAAATTTTATAGATAAGAATTTGTAAACAGCCTCACAACTGAAAAGTGAAGAGTCCAAACTCGTTGTTCACTTGCACAGACTGAAGCAGAGACATCCTGCACATCTCAGAGCAGCAAATGTCAACAGCCAACCCAAAAGGAGGGACACCCCATCCCCACGCTGCCCCCCAGGCCATCACCTGGACGTTGGCAGCTCTGGTTATGCCCTGCCTTGTGCCAGGCTGTACTTTTGTCCTCTCCAAGCCTGAATGCCTCAGCTGAGAGGAGCTGAAAGGGCTTTTTGTGAGGCTGGAGGGCTGGGGCTCGCAGCCACCAGGGCTCCGTGTGCTCCTGGATAATTAACAAATGATGATGATGATGATGTTCTCGGTGCCCAGCACGGAGAAGGGGCGGCTCTGCGGTCTGTGAATGGTTTTGTGCGAGAAGGGAGTGGTTGTGAGGAGAGGAGTCCCTGCAGGAGGGCAGGGGAGGGTCTGTGCTGCCCCTCTCCCTGCAGCATCTGCAGCCTTTCATGTGCCAGCTGCACCCCTTCATGTGCCCAGCATTTGCACCCCTCCATGTGCCAGCTGCACCCCCTCATGTGCCCAACATCTGCACCCCTCCATGTGCCAGCTGCACCCCTTCATGTGCCCAGCATCTGCACCCCTTCATGTGCCAGCTGCACCCCTCCATGTGCCCAGCATCTGCACCCCTCCATGTGCCAGCTGCACCCCTCCATGTGCCAGCTGCACCCCTTCATGTGCCAGCTGCACCCCTCCATGTGCCAGCTGCACCCCTTCATGTGCCCAGCATCTGCACCCCTTCATGTGCCCAACATCTGCACCCCTCCATGTGCCAGCTGCACCCCTTCATGTGCCCAGCATCTGCACCCCTCCATGTGCCCAGCATCTGCACCCCTCCATGTGCCAGCTGCACCCCTCCATGTGCCAGCTGCACCCCCTCATGTGCCAGCTGCACCCCTTCATGTGCCCTGTGCCAGCTGCACCCCTTCATGTGCCCAGCATCTGCACCCCTCCATGTGCCAGCTGCACCCCTCATGTGCCAGCTGCACCCCTCCATGTGCCCAGCATCTGCACCCCTTCATGTGCCAGCTGCTCCCCTCCATGTGCCAGCTGCACCCATCCTTACAGCCCTCCTGGGCAGCAGGTGTGGGCACAGCCTGGGGGAATGTGTGGGGCAGGGTGGGGGGAATGTCCCTGCGCATCCCCGATGGGTGCCCACGGTGCTGGGGTCGGGCTGGGGGAGTTTGGGGTTAGTGGGCATTGGGATGTCCTGTCCCCTTTCATCCTTGAGGCACACAGGGTGGTGAGCTTTGGGGTCACTGGGAATTGGGATGTCCTGCCCCCATTCATCCCTGATGGGTCCCCATGGGGCTGGGGTCACACTGGGAGGGTTTGGGAATTAGGATGTCCTGTCCCCTTTCATCCTTGAATCACGGAGTGCTGGGGCTGAGGGGTTGCTGGCTGTTGGGAAAGAACGTCCCAGCTGCTGGGAGCAGGTCCTGGCTGGTGGGCCCTGGGGCAGTGCTGGGTGTTCCCAGCTCCCTGGGATGAGCTGCAGACCTCGTTCCACAGCCCCAGGGCAGCTCTGGAGCTGCTGTTTGCAGGCAGGGGAAGCTCTGAGCCAGAACTGAGTCACTGGAGCCTGGTGAGGGGATGGGGAGCACGTAGTACCCATGGCTTCATCTCCAAACCCCTGGGCTGTGGGGCAGAGCTGTGGGGCTGTGGCTTCATCTCCAAACCCCTGGGCTGTGGGGCAGAGCTGTGGGGCTGTGGCTTCATCTCCAAAGCCCTGGGCTGTGGGGCAGAGCTGTGGGGCTGTGGCTTCATCTCCAAAGCCCTGGGCTGTGGGGCAGAGCTGTGGGGCTGTGGCTTCATCTCCAAAGCCGTGGGCTGTGGGGCAGAGCTGTGGGGCTGTGGCTTCATCTCCAAAGCCCTGGGCTGTGGGGCAGAGCTGTGGGGCTGTGGCTTCATCTCCAAAGCCCTGGGCTGTGGGGCAGAGCTGTGGGGCTGTGGCTTCATCTCCAAACCCCTGGGCTGTGGGGCAGAGCTGTGGGGCTGTGGCTTCATCTCCAAACCCCTGGGCTGTGGGGCAGAGCTGTGGGGCAGTGTGTGCAGGATCAGTGCCCATCATGTCCCATCCCCCTGGCCCTGCCTCCAAGCCCAGGAATTGTGATTATCTGCTCCAAGATCTGATCTGCTGCATTTCCCAGCTCCAGTCTGGCAGGTTGGACAGCTGGGAAGCTGGAAATGCAGCAGAGGCAGGTGCAGCACTCCGGGTGCTTGGGGCAGTCACTCCAGGCTCTGTGGGAGTCACAGGAGTCACATTCAGGAGGCTGGCACTGCCACGGGGCCATGCCCAGCTGTGCAGGAGGCTGCTGTGGCATTGCCATAGAGCCATGCCAGCTGTGCAGGGTGCTGTGGCACTGCCACGGGGCCATGCCCAGCTGTGCAGGGGGGTGCTCTGGCATCAGGAAGGGGCACCCCCTCTTTGGGAGCAGCGCAGAACCAGATTAGGGCATGTGAGAGTGATGGGTCATGCTCAGCAAAGTGTCACCATGAGGTGGGACGGGGAGTGTGGAGGGACACAGAGGGACACAGAGGTGCCCGCAGGACTGGTGGCTTTTCCCTGGGGACAGCCCCACAGGGACACTGAACCCCCTCAGCTGATGGGCAGGGAGTGAAGCAGGAGGGGCTGGGAGCCCTGAGCACTCAGAGGGATCCCCAGGAAAAACCAGGGCAGGGCAGGGCCTCTCCCATCTGCAGGGATCTCCTCCTCCCCTGGGGTTATGGAAACACCTGGCTGGGGCACAGAGGCTGCTCAGTGGCTCCATGAGCACAGGGGTGAGCGAGGGTGAGCGTGCCCCGGGGCCAGGGAGCTGCAGCCAGCGCAGCAACGCTGATGCCTCAGCCCAGACCAGCACCTGCACGCTGGGCTCTGCACAAAACTGCCCCAAAACTGCCTCGTCTGCTCTTCTTAGTGATGGTTAATTATGGTCAGAGCCACCCAGCGTGCTCCTGCCCTGCCCCAGCCCGAAGTAGGGCAGGGAAGAAGTAGGTCAGGAGGGTGCTGAGGAGGAGATTGCACCATCCTGGCTGTGCTGGCAGCTGGGCTGGGCTGGGGTGTGGGCAGAGCTGCTGCAGCCCAGGCAGAGCAGGGTTCTGCTGGAGCTCAGCACATCCCTCTGGGTGTCCAGAGCTGGGGGGCTCAGAGACCCCGGCACGCTGCCCAGAACACCTGGGGATTTGATTTTGACCCTTGCAGCAAGTTACCCCCTTTGTATGAGGACGTGAAAGTCACACAGGCTTGAATGGTATAATAACAAAATGATCACAGGGTGAAAATGTAGATTTTAGGATTTTTGGTATGAGGTTATGGGGACAAGATGGAGGGATCTGGGTGTGTCCAGCCTTTCTCCTTCTTCTTCTTGTTCTCCATTTTCTGCAGTGATGTTGGCACTTTGGGATTGGTTTAGAGTAGAAGCTCACTGTCTAACACAGGTGATGGGTATTGGGGATTAAGTGTAAATATGTTATATGTAGTTTGTAGTATAAAAGGACAACACAAAGAGCACCTGTGGCTGCCCTGCTGAGCAGATCTCGGCTGGGCAGAAAGAAAATTTTATAGATAAGAATTAATAAACAACCTCAAGACCGAAAAGCGAAGAGTCCAAACTCGTTCTTCAGTTGCATGGGCTGAAGCAGAGACATCCTGCACATCTCAGGGCAGCAATTAACAACCAAAACCCGAGACCTGGGCACCAGGGGCTGCTGGCACTGGCCTGGAGACCCCAGGGTGGCACTTTCTGCAGAGGGTGACCAACCTGCTGCTGCCTTCCTACTGCCCAGGGCTTCAGTGCCCTGCTCCCCCTGCCCCTGCCCACAGCCTGGCTCAGTCTGGGGGTGGCAGGGCTGTGGGGCCAGGGCCAGGGCTGGGTTCAGCCTTTCCAGCTGCTGGGATCTCTCCTGGGAGGGATGAGGTTGGGGGGACCCTCCAGGGATGCTCACTCCTCGCTCTGATGGCTGTCCCTTCTGTCCCCAGCATCCTGGACATCTTCCCCACGCTGGTGGCCCTGGCTGGGGCAGCACTGCCCCCAAACAGGCGCTTTGATGGCTTGGATGTGTCCCCAGTTCTCTTTGGCTGGTCGGATGTGGGGCACAAGGTAAGGCAGAGCCACCCCTGGTGTCACCCCCCCCCCGGCAGCAGGTGAAACAGGTGAGTGGTGCCTTGGTTTGAACAGCCAGGTGTGTGCTGAGGAGGGCAGAAATGGGAATTTCCACTTCTTTGAAATGGAAAATGCAAAACCCATCCCTCTGAATTATGATAATTTTGAAATTAAGGGGCTCTCAGGCAAAGATATGGGATCAGGAATAACAGTTCTTTATTAGGGAAATTAAAAATACAAATGTAATAGTACAAAAAAGAAACAAGAAACCCTTGACAGAGTGAGACCATGCCCTGCCCCCTGTGTGTCAGGGGGTGTCCCAGCCCCATCCCATGGGGGCTCAGCCCTCCTGCAGTGCCAGCTGTGGCTCTGCTGCAGCAGGGATCCTGCACAAGGGGGGAGTTTTCCTCTGCAGCTCCAGGGCTGCTGCAGATGGGCCTGGGCTCCCTCTGGCCATGCAGGGCAGCACAAAGCTGCTCCTCTGGCAATGCAGGGGGCAGAGGCTGCTGGGGTGCCCCAAAGCTCAGATTGGATCCAGGTAGGAATGCTTGGCTCCTCCCCTGGGCGGGGCATCTCCCCATGGGATGCTGGGATTGGATCAGCCCTGCAGGGGCACTCAGTGGCCCAAAAGGGCTTTGGGTTAATGAAAATTGTTTTGTGCTTTGTTCACAAACCTGGATCAGAGGTGGAAATGCCTCTGCCTGCAGCTTGGCACCTTCCTGTGCCTCAGAGCTGTGTCTGTGACCTGACAATGCACACACAATTCTGTCATTTGTATCAATAAATCCCCCCTCTAGCAAACCACCCATCACTTCAAACACTGCCCCCTGAACCTGACCATGAACTTAAACTTCTTTGACCAATTTTCAAGCCCATCCCTTCTAGGAATCTCACTAATCCTCATCTCAATGGCATTCCCAGCTCTGCTACTACCATCCCTAGACAACTGATGAATTACTGACCGACTCTCAACCCTCCAGCTATGGTTCATTAACCTAGTTACAAAACAACTAATAATGCCCCTAGACAAAAAAGGACCCAGGGACTCCAGCTGGGATGCCCAGCACAGCACCTGCCTGACCCCAAAAGGAGCATCAGGGTGGGCAAGGGCAGCTTCAGGGCTTCAAACTTGGTTATCCCCATTTATTTATTGCACCACAAAAAGACACAACAAACTTGTGTCTTGATCAAACAGATCAAACACAAACAAACACAAAATTCGTTCATCAGGACAGCCCACCCCATATCCCACAGCTCCTTTCACCCCAAAAAACACAGTTTGCAGGACAAGCAGGGTGACCACACATTTGTCTCGGAGCTCACGGGATTTTTTCAGAACCAACAACAAAAACAAAGAAAAAAGAAAAGTGGCTTCAATAGCAGTCCCGTGGATAAACCCTGATTTTGCTTTTAAAGTACACCCTCTGCAAGCGCTGTGAGCCAGCTCCCAGCGGGATCCTGGATTTGTTTCGGTGTCCATCAGGGGTTTGGTATTTGCTTTGTATTTATGGAACCCTCTGCTGAACTGGGAGATGGAGCAGGGAAGGGGATGGGATGGGGCCAGCACGCTCTGCTCTGCTCTGCTCCTCAGATTAACCCTGCTGGGAGCAGGGCACTGGGGCTGCTGGGAGCAATGGCTTGCTGGGAATGAGCCTTTCCTGGGAATGAGATTTTCCTGGGAGCAATGGTTTGCTGGGAATGATGGTTTGCTGGTAGTAGTGGTTTTTTGGGAGTGATGGTTTGCTGGGAGCAATGGTTTGCTGATAGTGTTTTTTTGGGAGTGATGGTTTTCTGAGAGCAGTGGTTTACTGGGAATGATGGTTTGCTGGAAATGAGGTTTTCCTGGGAGTAATGGTTTGTTGGGAGCAATGGGAGCAATGGTTTGCTGATAGTGGTGGCTCATTGGGAATGATTGTTTGCTGGGAGCAATGGCTTACTGGGAATGAGGTTTTCCTGGGAGCAATGGTTTGCTGATAGTGGTGGTTTTTTGGGAATGATGGTTTGCTGATAGTGGTGTTGTTTTGGGAGTGATGGTTTGCTGGGTGCAATGGTTTGCTGGGAACAAGACTTTCCTGAGAGCAATGGTTTGCTGGGAATGATGCTTTGCTGATAGTGGTGTTGTTTTCAGGAATGATGGTTTTTTGGGAGCAATAGTTTGCTGGGAATGATGCTTTGCTGATAGTGATGGTTTATTGGGAATGATGGTTTGCTGGGAGCAGTGGTTTACTGGGAATGATGGTTTGCTGGGAGCAATGGTTTGCTGGGAGCAGTGGTTTACTGGGAATGATGATTTGCTGGGAGCAATGGTTTTCTGGGTGTCAGTGTGCAACCATTGCTGTGTGAGTCTCCCCCCAAGGGCTGGGATCACTCTGCCATGGGGTGGGCTGCCCTCAGAGGGTCCCAGAGCCCCGTGGGGTGGGGGAGCAGCCGTGTCCCCCTCCTGTCCCCTCGTGTCCCATCCCCTGCCCGTGAGCGGCCGGCAGTGACCCCGCGCAGGGTTTGCCCTGACACAAATCCTCCTGAAAGCAGCTCCGTGCTCACTCCAGTGCCCAATTTCCACACTTTGCTAATTGGGGTGGCTGGAGCTCCCCGTGTGGGCTGTCCCAGTGTCCCAGCCTGTGCTTGCTGCTGGCACGGGCGGCAATGGGGCTGGGGTGACACCGAGCTCCTGCTGAGAGCAAGGGCTGTTGGCAGGAGAAATAAACCACATCCTCCAAGGAGCACCGAGGGTACCAGGGCTGTAAATCCCCCTGTCCATCAGCTCAGTGTGAATAGCCCAGAGCACCAAGTTCAAGCAATGAATTTTCAGCAGAGAAAAGGCTTCCCCCCCACCCCTGCTTCTCTATTTTTTTATTTATTAAAATAATAGACATGGATTATTGGAAGAATTCCAGATCTGGGAATATTTCTTGAATCAAAACAAGCTCCTTAATTATGCAGTAAATTATAACAAATTTTCAAGTGTGGGGTTTTAAGAGGTTTAGCAACGTGGTTGTTTGTAGGAAGGGAGATTTGAGTGCCCTTGGCAGCATCCCAGCTGTGCTGTTAAAGGTGCAGGCAAAGCTTTGAGGCTGGAGACAGATTAATTGGTTCAGCTCCTGGTCCCTTGGCTTCACAGGGCCTTGAATATTTGCTGATTCCTGCTTTGGAGCTCTTTTATCCTGCCCAAGGAGTGTCAGCACCAGGCTCACACTGCACCACCTCCTCCTCTTCACACCCTTCTTACTTTTCCCCAAAAAACACAAAAAGATCCAACCAAATTACAAAAGATGATTTTATAACAAATAACTTACCTTACAACTGAGAGCAATAAAAGAAAGTGAGAGCATTTGGAGATTACCCCCTACCCTGAATCCTGGCATTTCTTGGATGAGGTTCCAACCAGCCCCATGTGAGACAGTGGCTACATCCAGACCAGGCAGCATGGGATGGACACCTTGGGGTGCCTGGGATGGACACCTTGGGGTGCCTGGGATGCCTGGGATGGACATTTTGGGGTGCCCAGGGTGCCAGGAATTCCCTGTGCCAGGCAGGGTGGGGTGGATATCTTGGGGTGCCCATTGATGTTCCATTCTGGACAATGTGGGATGGACATTTTGGGGTGCCCAGGGTGCCAGGAATTCTCTGTGCCAGGCAGTGTGGGATGGATATCTAGGGGTGCCCATTGGTGCTCTGTTCTGGACAACATGGCATGGACTTCTCTGGGTGCCTGGAATTCCCTGTGCCAGGCAGGGTGGGATGCACACCTCGGGGTGCCCAGGGTGCCAGGAATTCCCTGTGCCACACCTCGGGGTGCCCAGGGTGCTCCCTGAGGGGCAGGGCTCCATGCCGGGCACCTGCTCAGGCACTGCTGCACTCATCAGCTGTGAGTGCTGTTACTAAACTTGGCACTGCAGCTGCCTACAACTCCAGCAGATGTTTCTAATTTTTCAGCACAGTGGAAATTTCTTGAATCACTTTTTAAACTCAAATCCCAGGGAGGAAACCTCAAGTGACTCATCCCTCAGCGAAGCTCTGGCTCCGCGGCAGATGTTATCGGAGAGAGGAGCTGCTGGAGCGTCCAGCTCACTTGTCTCCTCACTCCCCAGAGCCAGAGCAGCCCTCCTGTGTGGATCAAGTGTCCTAAATACCAAAGGGGAGAGATCTGAGCCTCCCCTCCCTCCTTGCCTCGCTGCTCACCCCGTTCCTGGCTGTTGCCAGGGAAGGGAGCCCCTGCACAGCGGGGTGAGTCAGACGGACGGAGGGATGTGGGAGGGATGTTCCAGCACCTCACCTTCCCCTCTGCTCCATGAGCTCACCCTCAGCTCGTGGCTGCCTGCTGGCTCCAGCCTGGGGCTCGGCTCCCTTGGATGTCCCCACTGCTGGCTGAGCTGGGAGCACCCAGGGAGGCGCTGGGTGCACCTGAGACCACCCTGGTTAACAAATAATTTAGTGATGGTTGGACAAGGGGGAATGGTTTTAGAGTAAAAGATGGAGATTTAGATTGGGTGTTAGGAAAAAATTCTTAATTTTAAGGGTGGGGAGGCCCTGGCACAGGTTATGCCAAGAAGCTGTGGCTGCCCCATCCCTGGAAGTGTCCAAGGCCAGGTTGGATGGAGCTTGGAGCAGCCCAGGACAGTGGAAAGTGTCCCTGCCCATGGGCTTTGGGGTCCCTTCCAACCCAAACCATTCTGTGATTTTATGATAATCTACCCTGCTCTGCTGAAAGCCCCAGAGCCTTTGTGATCCCTTTCCTGCCACAAAACTGGGAGGTAAATTCAGAGGGTCCTGCGGGGCCAGGAAAGTCCAAGGGAGATGTTGGTGTTTCCTGGGGCCCTTCTGCCATCATCCCACTGTGGTGGTTTCAGTTTGAAACTGGGCAGAAACACCAATTTCCTGTAGTGGTTTCAGTTCACCAGTTTGAGATTTCCCAGTCAATGCACCAATTAATGTGGTGGGTTCAGTGTTGGCTAAATTCAGCATTATTTACTCATTTTCTTGCTGCGACACAGAATCAGGAGAAGGCAAAGCAGCTTCAGCACTCACAGCTCTGCTGTTGCTCAGAGTCCAGGGCCTCAATGATGGCTGTGAATGTGTCCAGGGGTGGGATGTGGCTCGTGTGGGCAGGGAGTGGATTTCATGGGGCACGTTTTCCCTGCCATGGGCTGACAGGAACTGTCCTTGTCCTGTCCCTCCCGCAGGTTCTGCTGCACCCCAACAGCGGCGCGGCGGGGAAGGTGGGCGAGGTCGAGGCGCTGCGGCTGCATCAGTACAAGGCCTTCTACACCACAGGTACTGCATCCCTGCCAGAGGGTCTGAAGTGTAGGGAAAGGCTTCTGGAATTCTCAGATCCCTGCAGATGCAGGTGAAAACCAGCTCAGGTTAATTCAGACCCGAGGATGTGCTGAGCTGTGTCTGCAGGGTGGTGCTGCAGCCTGGGGCAGTGTGACCGTGCTCACAGGGGTCTGAGGGTGAGGGAAGAGATGAGGATCTGACTCCATGTTTCAGGAGGCTGATTTATTATTTTATTACATATATTACATTAAAGCTATACTAAAAGAATAGAAGAAAGGATTTCATCAGAAGGTTAGAAAGGAAAGAATAATAACAAAGGTTTGTGGCTCGGGCCCTGTGTCCAAGCCAGCTGACTGTGATTGGCCATTAATTAGAAACAACCAGATGAGACCAATCACAGATGCACCTGTTGCATTCCACAGCAGCAGATAACCATTGTTTGCATTTTGTTCCTGAGGCCTCTCAGCTTCTCAGGAGGAAAAATCCTAAGGAAAGGATTTTTCATGAAAAGATGTGTGTGACAGGATTGGTCTCGGGAATAGGAGCTGGGATGGGGTGGGAATGAATGGGCCATCCTGGGTGGTGGGTGAGGAATACAGAGGTGATCCCTGGACCTCTGTGACTCCAGGTTTTTCTCCCATTTCCTCCCCAGGAGGGGCCTTGGCCTGTGATGGCAGCACTGGGCCGGCACAGCAGCACCACCCACCCCTCATTTTCAACCTGGCCCGAGACATCCAGGAGCAGGAGCCTCTGGATGTGGCCTCCAGGGAGTACCAGGCAGTGCTGCCTGCCATCAGCAGGGCTTATGCCCAAGCCCTGCAGGACATTGCAGCAGACAATGTCTCAGTTGCAGACTATTCCCAGGATCCAGCTGCAATTCCCTGCTGCAACGTGCAGCACGTGGGCTGCCGGTGCCACGGGGCCACACGGGATCCCCACGTGGAAAGCACAACACCCTGGCTTTGTCTTTAGGCAAATAATTGCTCAGGCTGCTCCTTTCCCAAGGGTGGTGTCTGTGAAATCCAGGCTGGAGGTGGGATGGAGGCTGTGGTTCCCTTTGCTCCGTGCTGGGCGGAGGGAGGTGAGCTGGGTGTGGGTCTGGGGGAGCACACAGAGGGTCCCCTTTGAAGGCTTTTTGTAGGGCTCTGTATCTGGGAAAGAGAGAACTCTTGGATTAAAATTACCTTCTGTGAGAGTTGACTTTGGGAGAGGATTCCTCTGGGAAATTTGCTTGGTTTTCCTCTAAACAGAAACAGGAACCTTGCAGGAGCAGCTGTGGAGCACAAGGCAGGGGAGGATGGACAATCAGCCCTTCTGCTGCACAGACCCTGCAGGCTTGGTGGCTGCAGAGGGAAAATTCCTGGCTGGCACGAGGGGAATGCTCTGGGAAGGGAGCAGCTGCCCCTCAGCTGCCTGCTGGGGTTCTTCAGAGGGGTCATGGCAGGACCCAGCTGGCTGTGGAGGGAAGGAAGGGGGTCCTGGGCTGTCCTTGGGGGCTGCCATCCATGTGGGAAGGATGCTCAGCTTGTCCTGCCAGGGGGGAGCTCAGGACTGTGCTGGGACATCCAAGGGTTTGGGAGAGAACTGGGGCTGTCCCCAGCAGCTCTCAGCAAAGAGAGGGGTGCAACTGGGGGGTTTTGGGGGGGTTTTGGGAGGTCAGGGTTCCTGCTCTGGGGTCTCCCAGCAGATCAGGGCTCCAGGCAGAGGAGCTGCTGCCCATCCCAGTGCAGGCACAGATGGAGTGGAACAGCTCCTGTGGGGCCATTCCTGGGCAGGTGCAAAGGCCTGGGGAGCTGCAAAGGCAGAGATGAAGGTGCAACTGAAACCTGAGAAACCACTGGGATTTCTCAGCAGCTGAGTGAGGGTGTTCTGAAACCATTCTGGATTCTGATTTACACACCCAGATCTTTCTTTGGCACTAAGAGGACTTGTGTGGACTCACCCAGGTGTGCTGCCCTCACCCCAGCCCCCAAAACCCCTCCCACTCCCCAAACTTAATCCAGACTGACACCTTTAGGGCCCCAAAAAGAACAGCAGGAGCTGCCAGGGACAGACTGTGACTTTATTCTGTCTTTCAACATAGCAAATGGCATCTTCTCTAATATCACTGCAAAAATACTTTGCCTGGGTTAAAATAGTCTGTATATACTGTACAAAGACATAAGTTTAATATCTCTTCCTATAAGTACATTTATACACATAAAACAGCATAAATTAGAAAAGGGACAAAATGGGTATATAAAATTCTGGTTACATACAAATCTGATTAAATTAGCATTTACACTGTGGTTCTAACATAGAGTTTGTTAAATAGAGCCATGTGCATACAGTACATTGACACCCCACCCAGACACAAATTAAAACAGGGGCTAACAGGGCCAGGTGTTCACTTACACAGAGCAAAAAGCCTGGCCCAACCTTAATTTCTATATATTTTTTTCTCATCTTGGGGACTCACAGATCTGTTCTTGGAAACTCCTGGCTTTTCCAGCAGCTGTCCCAAGCGTGGCTGTTTTGCTTCTCCTCACGACCTCTTGGCCTTGCCCGGCTGACCTCCACGGCACAGGATTATCTACCAAAATCAAAACACAAGGGCCTTACTTTTCCCAGCACCAGGGAGCTTTTCCAGTTGCTTTTACGCACATGGGAGGAGCAGGGGGAGGGATGTCCCACAGTGTTTTACTTTCCATTCAAAGGCACATCGGGGAGAGGTTTATTTATTTGCTCTCCCCCTCCCCAAATTGACAGTCCTGGGAACAGGAACCATCTGGATCAGTGATAAGGGGGTCTGGCCTCTGGCTGGCACTGGGCTCAGCAGAGCCAGGCTTTGGGGAGTGCATTTGCCTCACTAAGTGATCCCAAAAAGCTCAGCTCTGGTGTGGCTGGAGGGAAAGGTTCGTGCTGGGCATCCCTGCATTGCTCTGGGGTCTCTGGATGGATCCTTGAGTTCAACTCCAACATGTCAGACAGGATTAGGGGAAGGAAAGCTCAGCCTGAACACCAGCAAAGCCTCTGAGTGGAAGAGTAAAGCAGGAGCAGAGAAGAAGAGGCAGCAGCAGATCCTGATTCACCTCCATCAGCTACTCCTGCCACAGAGATGTGGTGAAATGTGCCCCTGCTTCCGATGGGGCATGGACAGCCCTGGCACAGATCTGTCCCAGCTCCAGCCCTGCCAGACATGACCTGGAAGGGATGAGAACCCCACAATCCTGCTGCACAGGCTCTCTGGAAGGGATGTGAACCCCACAACCTCACAGACATGGAAGGGATGTGAACCCACAGCTCCTGCTGCACAGGCTCTCTGCCACCTCCTCCTCCCAGGTCTGCCTCTCCACGAGCTGCAGGACCATCACTGGCCAGGTTTCCAGGCACAGGCATTGACACTGGATGGCACAACTCCCAGGGGACCTCAGATAATGTACTGATAAGCTGGGCTTAATCCTGCAAGGCCCAGCTGCCCAAAATGCCACTCTGAGCTACAAGGGCAGGAGCCAGGCCCTGCCAAGCTCCCTCATGCCCTATGACACATAATTACAAGCAGAGCCTCAGTGGAAAGTCTGTGGCCTTTCCTCTGCTACCAGCCAGCTGTTAAAAAATAATCACTTAAAATAATTAAGTGTCCATATCCATGCAACAGAATGAGGGAAACACCATCCAGCAAAGAGCCAGGAGGAATCTGGGCCAATACTGCTTCCACAGAGCCAGAGATGTATCTGCAGCCTGGTTGTATCAAGATCTGTGGTCTGGAGCAGCAGAGGGGTGTGGGGACCCCATGACAGGGCACTGATTTCTGCCCTGTTGTAGATTTTTGCCCTCCAACAGGCAGCAGCAATCTTTGGCAGCACAGGAAAGTGCCCAAACTGTTTTGGAGCAGCCAAAAACTGATGGGAAAGAGATGGCTTTTAAGAGTGATGGAGTGTCAGTGAGGGGAAGCTGCCTTTGAAGAGCTGATTGCTGTCTCACTTGACTTAATGAAATGGCTCTCCTGATAAAAGCTTCACCTCTGGGCCCTGCAGCCAAATGCAGGATGGATCACCTATGTCTAGAAAACACCGACCAACCTGCTGGAAGAAATCATCCTTCCTACTGAACCCCAGGAGTTCTGGGCAGATCCCCTGGCTGCACTGCCCAGCTGCTTGCAGAATCCTGTAGGATTTCTTTTGCCAAACCTCACTGCAGTGCCCTGCCTGTCCCATAAAACACCCCAGCATCTCCCTGCACCACTGGAAACCTCACTGCCTGCTACACCCACAGAACAGGGGTGGCTGCTCAGGCAGGTGAGCAGAAAACAGCTCAAATTGCCAAAGTTTTGCAGCCAGAGCTGGTTTTGCTTTTCCTACCCTGTAAATTCTCTGCAGCCTCCTCCCTGCACATCCAGCACAGCATCCATGGCTCCAGCCCCTGTTCCCCTCAGTAACACCTGAGTCCTTCTTGCCCAGGATCAGCAGTGACTTGGGAGTGCTTAATCCACCCCAACCATGCAGGGATTGTCACTGAACTGGTTTAACCTCCTTCTGCAATCCTGGCACCAGCAGCAGCAACATCCACGTCCCCTCTAGTGAGGCCACTTTTTACGAGTCCTCCTTGGGCTCCTCATCTCCTCTCTGATCTGTCCCTCCTTCCACTTAATGAACAGGCAGTGTTTGACAGATTTTATGTCAGGCTGAAGCTGGTTTTCCTCAGTCTTTAACAGCAGAGCCTCTGAAGTCTTGCTTGAGGTCAAGGGAAGACAGAGGTTTCAAAACGGGGAGAAACTGTGGGGTTTGAGCACTGCTGTTTCTCCAGAACCATGTCTGAGTTCAAAGCCATACCGTGGGCTGCGGGTGAATATTCCATTTTGTCACAAGTTTTGAGGTTTTGAAAAGTCTTTTTGTTGCACACTGGAAAACAAACAAAACCCTTCCCATGTTTCCGCAAAGCCGAACGCTGTCAAAACATTTTTGTTGGATAAGGTCAGGTTTTTCTCCCCCTCCTCCTCTGCACAGGAGTGACCGAGGCCTGAAACCCCCTTGACTGAGACTGGAGATCTCAAGTGCTGAGAAAACAGCCAAGTTCAGTGAAATCCAGAGCATCCAAACATCCTGAGTGCTCCCACTGCGAGGGCAAACCCCGAAGCAGGAGCGGGGGCTTTATCTGGAAGCTCCATTTGCTCAGGCACCGTTATCAGGGAGTATTTTTGGAAAGCACCTTCCCTTCCCACACCTCCTCCTCCCTAACAATACACATGTCACTGCTCTGTCAGGTTAATGACAGGATTTGGAGGGATCAAAGTTCATTTCACAAAGCACCTGCTGTGCTGCAGCAGGGGTTTGGGGCTGCTTTCATCCAGCGCAGCCCCAGCAGGAAGCCTCATTCAGGAGCAGCGTGATCCCTGCCTGCTGGCATTTGCTTGTCCCCAAACCATGAGTTCAAGAGCAGGTTTAGCAGAAGGAAACAAAGGATTTCTCTCTGTCCCTGCTGCTTCTTCCAGGGGCCTGGGCCATCACCTTCTCTGTGGGCACAGCGAGGGAGACATTTGAAATATCCTTCTTGAGTAATGGAGTTGGACAAGTGGGAAATTCCTGCTCCCAGTTTGCAGCAGGGAATGGTGCAGGTAAGGAAAGAAATAATCTGAGGGCTGTGTGAGTTGAGCTGGGTTTAGGTGGTGCTGGCTCAAAGCGAGTCATGAGCCAGGCTCCTTTTATCTAAGTAACACTTTGCCTCAGCTCAGAGGAAGGTGCCTCACAGAGGTCAGCTCAGCACATGGAATGAATCCTGGAATAAGGTTTGTACTTCCTCCTTTTCAGGCAAAACTCCAGCAGCAGGATATGTAAAAATGAAGTAAGGAATTCCAGAAGCCTGCCAAGGCTGCAACCTGAAATCCATTACAGTATTCTGCTGCATTACTGCTATGAAGACATCGCTGATTACAACCAGATCACAGCACAGACCAACATTTGTCCAATTAGGGGTTAGATACTTAATTAATGAGTGTGGAATAGGAAAAGGAGCCAGAAAGACACTGCCAGGCTGAAGTCAGACTGAAAAATCCACTAGCTCCTTCCAATGGTAACTGAGAAAGTGCCACATAAAAATCATAAAATGGTTTAAAACTCTGTTATTCCTTTCATCTTTGTACTTGGAAAAGGAGTTTCCTTCTCAGTTACCTTGGAAATGAAGAGACTGGTGAGGTTCAGGTATGTTCCAGTTGCATTCCATGAACTAACACAACTGACTGAAAATGCAACAGGGTATTAAGTTTTTATTTCTAAATGGTTCCAATTAAAACTATCCCTGGTAATATTAGAAATCTGCTCTAGGCACAAAGGTTAGGTCTGGATCTGAACACCATTCAGCAGGTTTGTTCAGATCTATCTCTACTTAGGTTTGATCATTTCTGCCCCATCCCCAGCTGCTGTTTAGTGGGGTGTCACTTTCCTGGCACTGTCCCTAGAACCCATCCAGTTATTTTAGTTTTCCCAGTGAGCTGGGACAAGGAAGGGGCCATGGAATCTCTTCTGGGAGAGGTTACTACTTCCTTCTCAGCATGAGGGCTGCACTGCGGGTTTAGGGGTCCCGAATGCTCACAGGAGGAAACTCATTCTCATCATCCAGACAGACTGGTCCAGTTGCAAACTCGTGCTCTGGGATCACCTCGCCCCGCAGGGCTCCGCCGTCCTCCGAGTAACCTGGCCAGGGGAAAACACCAAGGGTTACTGCAGGAAGGGAGGGGGGAGGCTGCACACAGCAGCACACACTGTCACCACCTCTGCAGCACTGGGCTGCTTCCTCTGGCTTCAGGGACTGAGGAAGAGGAAGGTGTTTCCATGGATAGTATGGGTTATGGATGAACTACATGGCCAGCTCCTGTGGCAGCAGCTTTCCTCCGCCTGCCATGAACCCAAGCACCAATTTCAGAGTAAGATCTGCATTTGGATGTGGATCTTACACTTGGGGATATAATGAGATAGTCACCAGTCACTCAGTCTTTTCCTGCAGCAGTTTAGTGCAAGGTGTGACAATCTCACCACACTGACTGACTGTGTCAGTGACTGACACAAAACCAGTGAGCCCTGACTCCTACACCCATGGTCACAACCCCTGGAAACCACCTGGCAGCAGCTGCTGTCTGCCAAAGAGTGGTTCCTGCTCAGCCCTGGGAGCAGAGCTGGCACAGGAAGCAGAGCAGAAAACTCGGGCCCTGTTTTTGTGGCAGGGGATGAACCCAGTGAGCTCCAAAGTCCTGCTGCCCCAGAGTGCAGTGCACCTGCGCTGATCCTGGATGAGCCCTTGGAATGTGGGACACTTCCCACTTTGCCCCAGGTGGTTTTGTGGCTTCTGCCTGAGGAAGGGCACATGTGGTGCTCACCTGGCATGGTCGAAGTTGAAGGCACTGTACTTTGTCTGGCTACGGTTGCTGCATAAGATTGAGGTACTGGAGGCTGAAGGTCGTTTTCTTTGTTCTCCTCCATCTTTCCTGAGCCAAGCAGACTAATTGTACAGATCAAGAGAGAGGAGAAGAGTTAGTTCTGATCCTGGCTGTCCCTCCCCAGCTCCAGCTAAGACAAGCCCATGCATCCACATCTTGAAGCACATCACCCATCCTCATCACTGCATGCAGCAGCCCCAGCAGTGCTGTGGACAGGGGAGCATTGTGCTCCACAAGGAAAGCAGGGGGTGAAGAAGGAGATAGGGGAAGCACCACTTCAGCTGGAGGACAATGCTGGCATGGGAACAGAAGGGAACAGACTGACCACAAAAGCTTTAGGTTACAAAGGCAAACAGTGTTTCTAATCACGGAGGGGGCTCCAAAGGGCTTCCAACAGGAGCAGACTAGATGGGAAAAGCAGCCCTGGCTAGTTTAGGACGGAGTTTGAGCAGAGATATCGTATGATGTAATGTAACTCATGACCCAAGGGTCCTTTTCAGCCCTCTGCTGCTCAGAGGAGCCCACATGACGAGGCTGGGGCTGCGGGTGGCGCGCGCTGGACAGCGCAGCTTTGAAGTGCTTTTGTTTTGTGGCTTTTCCAAAAGCTGCTGGCACTTTCCTGGCTGGCAGCCACCTCCCGGCCTGGAGCACATGTTACATCTCACCCCACCCCAAAGGCTTCACATCTGGAGCCAAGCAGCCCAGATGTGTGCGGGGGGGTTCCGTGCTTAATGGGATTTGCATATGGCCTGGAGAGCGGCGGGGGAGGCTCTGTTTGCACAGAATCCCAGAGTGATTTAGGTTGGAAAAGACCTCTGAGATCACTGAGCCCAACCTGTGGCTGATCACCACCAGCCTGTCACCAGAGCAGGGCACTGAGGGCCACATCCAGTCACTCCTTGAACAATTCCAGGAATGGTGAGCTGTTCAGTGAATGACTGGATGTGGCCCTCAGTGCTCTGGGGCTCCCCACCACCTGCCTGGGCAGCCCCCTCCAGTGCTTAACAACCCCTTCCACGAAGAAATTCCTCTGCTTTGGCACTGGGCTTTGTTCACAGGAGCTCACAGTGTCACTCCACACCATCCCACCCCCAGTCAGCTCTCCAGCACCCACTCCAAGCTGGAGAAGGTGCTCTGCTCTCCTGCCACCACAATGGTCAGAGCTCTGCTGCTGGGGCATCTCCTAAAGCACAGCCCTGCTGGGATGTCCCAGAGCTGCCATGGCATCTGAGATGTCTCAGGTTTCTCCTGCAAGAAGCCCTGTCTGCTGTGCTTCCCAGCCACGCCTGTCAGATCAGGGAGCTCCAATCACAAACTCATTATAACTTTCTTGCTCTTACAGCTCCATTTTGTGCTGCCAGGTGAGATTTCCCTTCATTGTTTAAAAGACCAGCCTCTGTATGAGGTGTGAGTGGAGGTAGAGTTACCTGTGATTTTTAATGAGGACACACTCCCCTCCATCCTGGGGGTCCAGGTTATAGATGTAGAGGTGTCCATCCGATGTCGTCACCAGCAGCCGAGGCAGCTTCTGAATCCTGCTGGGAAAAGCATCCTGAGGCCAAAATCCTCCCCCACACAGACACAGCAGCACCCACAGCACAGGGGACGAGGCCTGGCCAGGGCTCAGCAGGCTCAGCACGTACGTGGACAGGGCACAGATGTTCCTCTGCCCGGAGATGTTGAGCCGGACGGTGGCAAAGGCTCGGTCCTGGCTCATCATGCCGGACACCTGTGCAGGGAGGTAGTTGGTGGCAGCCTGGAACATCTTCCCCATGTAACCACTCCAGGTCGGAGGCTCCTCTGGCCGGCTGAGGGGTCACAAAGCAGGGTCAGTGGGGTTAGCATGACCAGTGGGACAGAATGTCAGGAACAGGCCCGATCTCACACGGGTGAAGGGTTTTCTGGAGCACCTTCACATTGTGCACCAGCCTGGCTGGAGATCATAGGGGACAGCAGCACCTAATAAAGCCAGAGAGGCCTGCACAGCAGGGGTGCAGTGTGTGGCTTTCCAAAGAGTGAGTCCCTAGGGACACAAGGACACTGTGCACCTGGAATTGCTCATGGAGAGTACATGGTGAGGACGTGGACAGCAGCTGTGTAAACACAGAGCTCTGAAGCAGACCCAGCCCTGGGGCAGGCAGGCGAAGCCAGGCTAAGCCCTCACCTGTCTGTGAGATGCTCCAGTTTGAAGATGTGCACGGTTTCAGTGTTGCTGGAAGCACAGAGGAACTGGGAATCCATGCTGAACACCAGGGAGCTGATGTTCACATACCTAGAGCAAGGACAGCACTGTCACTCCCACAGCCACCCACTCAAGGGGAACTGCTGGCTTTGCCTCACAGAGGAGTCCATGGGCACAAAGGAGACCCATCCATGGTGAGGATCACCCTGCACAGCTGCTGCTGAGCCTGTGGGCTCACTGATGAGCCATTCCCTAATCCCTTTGCTCAGCAGGGCTGGGGGTAGCCTCCAGCTAGTGACAAACAGCCAGAGAGGTGGAAATGTCCTTGCTCACAGAGCTGCCTGTGGAGGGAACATCTGTGCCAGCCTCACTGCAGCTTCTGGTGCTGCAGAGACCAGGGAGGATGGCCAAAGTGCTGAACAGTGGGACACAAACAGCATCTCCTGCACAGGTTCAGCAGGAATGAGGCCTCTGACAATTTTAGGGAGTTCATTATTTCACATAAGAAAAAAGAAAGGACAGAGTAAATGGAGTGATCCCATGTCTGTTCCCTGCCCTCACTCTGTTCTGTGACACACTGGAAGGAATCAATGAGCTGGGCACAGCCTGGCACAGTGACATTTCCAGCTGATATGTTTGCTCTTGTTTTCCTTCTGCAAAAGATGCCAAAGCCACCATGATCTGACGCTGCCCTGTGTCCCTGTGTTTACACTCTGGCTCCGGGAGCCTCTGTGTACTTGTCACTGCAGAAGAATGAACTGACCTTTTCATCCCTCGCCGGAATTCATAGAGTTTTTGCCCCCCAGGAATGGAAAATACACGAATGACTGTGCCCTGCAAAAAATGCAAATGGAAATACCACGTAGGAGCAGGCCAAGGAACCCAAGCCCTTTCCCTGACACACCCAGGAAACTCAGGATGTGCAAAGGCTCCTCCTGTTTGCCAGCTGGGCTCAATCTGATCCCACACACTGACCAGTCAGCGGCCCTTCTGTGCTGGCTGTGATTAAGAAGGGGCAGCTCAGGGGTGCTGATGCAGCCCTGGGAAGAGGGAGGGTACTTGCAGGCACACTCACTCACTTTTTCAGAAGCACTGGCCAGCTTGGAGCCGGTGGAGTTGAAGGTGAGAGCAGCCAGAGGCCCCTCGTGGGCAGGAATGGTGCAGGCTGTTTTCTGTAGGGCACAAGGGAACGTGAGAGCAGAGGCACACACTGCTCCTTGGACTGTGTGGGCAAAGGGACACGCTGGGCCTTGGACTGTGTGAGGGCAGGGCGTTCCTGCCCTGCAGCTATCCACACCTGCTGATATGGATTCACGGGATCATCATGTGCTGATGGGATCCCTTCAACATCCTCAGCACTTCACCTCTGCCCTGCCTTGAGCTCATTCCTCTGCTGTTATGGCCGTTGTGATTACAGGACACTCACCCCAGGGGCAGAGAACCTCAGCTCCCCGCCTCTCCAGGGCTCAGCATTGTGCCTGCACCCTCTCCAAAGCCTGGCCCTTCCCTGCAATTCCTGCTGCAGTGGCACCACCCTGGTACCTGCAGGGAGCCCCAGCCCTTGCAGCACCTCTTGGAGCAGCAGCATTTCCCTGTGCTCTGCTCCTCCCCTGCTGCAGATCCTCAGCTCTGGCTGCACGTACGGAGCCACCAGCCTTATGTAACTCAAAGCCCTGGCATAAACAGCAGATAATCATGACCCTGCATCCAGCCAGGGACAGATTTCCTAAGGGGACTTTGGACACTCTGTGACTTTGGGTCAGGCACCCCTTCCAGCCCACGGTGAGGCAAAGCTGCTCCAGGTCCTGTGCCGTGCCTGGAGCAGCTCCAACCCCCCTGACCCACGCTGGCCACA
Organism: Ammospiza caudacuta; assembly: GCF_027887145.1. NCBI lineage: Eukaryota > Metazoa > Chordata > Aves > Passeriformes > Passerellidae > Ammospiza > Ammospiza caudacuta. The sequence goes on from NC_080611.1 coordinate 10,549,313, forward strand.
TCATTCCCCTGGGATCTGCTGCTGACGCTCCCACAGCAACCCCAGCGTGAGCCTGGCAGTGGCCCTGGGGCTACAGGGCAGTGGGTCACGTTTCCCTGAATATCCTGTGCTGGGACATGCACGTCCTGATCCCAGAGCTGTCAGCTCCGAGCAAGGGGGATCTGTCCAGATGTGCCTGCCAGGCAATTCCCTCGCACTCCAGCTCGGTGCAGTGGATTTATTCATCCTTCCCAAGGGCCCCGTTGGCTTTGCTGTGGCTCTGTTTGTTTTCAGCCCCTGCCGGTATCCAAAGGCTGAGCCTCGCACTTACCAAAGTATTTCCGTCGTAAAGCGCGATCTCCCCGCTGCTCGCGCTGCCGGGATAAGCCAAGTAGGAGTTGGCGTGGTTGATGGAGAGAGCACACAGACCTGGCAGGGGGACAGGGACACGGCTGAGGCTGTGGCTGGGGGAGCTCAGCACGGGGCACGCCGGGGGTTCGGGCTCTGGCTCCTGGCACCGCTCGGCCCCGGGCTGGGAACAGCTCGGCCGTGGGGACATCTGCTGGTACGGGACAGAACGGCGGCTGTGCCCTGCCACCCTCCGCGGGCACGGGAACCCAGACCCGGCTTTTCAGCACGCTCTGCGCGCTTCCCCTGCATTAACTCCCTGGAGAAGGTGCACGAAACAGCACATGTGGCTCTGAGGGCTCACAGCACTCCTGTCCGGCCACATCTGGACGCGTCCAGCTGTGCACAGAGTGTAGGTGCGGGGCTGGAAGCTCAGAGGAGCAGCACAGAGTGGGTGCAGCTCTGCTGCAGCCTGGCTGAAGGCAGTGCCATTTCCTTCTGCTCTGAATGGAAAAGGGAAGCAGAGAAAGACAAAGGAAATGCGCCAGCTGTGCAGGGAGTTTCCGGACGACAAGGAACTTGAACACAGTGAAATCTCAAGCACAGGGGGAATCCTTCCCCATAAGAGCCATGTGGTTTTGTGCCAACACGAGCACAAAGGTTCCCAAATGCTCCTTTCAAAGTGGGCAGGAATTGCAGGATGAGACAGGGACAGATGGATACGTGAGTGTGGGTACATCCATCCGCTGTCCCCCAGGTGACCTCGGAAAAGAGCATCTCTTCCTGCCTCTCGTCCTGCGGCCCAGTGAATCCTGTCACACACCAAACGTGCCTCACTCGCTTCCTGCCCCACATCCGTGTGCTCACAGCCCCCCCAAACCCAACTCCATGCTCCAGCACGACCTGAGCTTCCTGACCCATGGCGGGAATCCCACCTAATCCCACGTGCGGAGGAAACAGCAGGGTTAAAGGCAGTGGGGACACCCCAAAGGGGCAGGCAGGACAGCCACGCACTGCACGTAGATGGGATGGGACTGAAAGGGCCAGCAGGACAGTCACACACTGCACGTACATGGGATGGGATTGAAGGGGACAGCAGAGCAGCCACACACCAGTAGGACAGCCATACACTGCACGTAGATGGGATGGGATGGGATGGGATGGGATGGGATGGGATGGGATGGGATGGGATGGGATGGGATGGGACTGAAGGGGCCAGAAGGACAGCCACACACCATGTACATAGATGGGATGGGACTGAAGGGGCCAGAAGGACAGCCACACACTGCACGTAATGGGACAGGACAGAAGGGGCCAGCAGGACAGCCACACAGCAGCAGGACAGCCACACAGGACAGCTACACAGCAGCAGGACAGGACAGCCACACACAGCACGTAGGACAGCCACAGCAGTGGGACAGCCACACACAGCACGTAGATGGGATGGGACTGAAGGGGCCAGCAGGACAGCCACACAGCAGCAGGACAGCCACACGCAGCACGTAGAAGGGACAGGACGTGCCGTGCTGTGCCGTGCAAGCCTCGTGTCAGGACACGGCCCTGGCCCCCGCCCAGCAGCAGCGGGGAAGGATCGGCCGGAGCTCTCGTTTTAGGTCATTGTTTATAACCAAACAAAGAGAGCTCAGCACAGCCAGGAGCTGCAGGATCGGCCAGAGGCCCCAGGGATCCGCTCCCCATCCATCCAGAGGCGTGCACATCATCCAGGAATGGCGCACGGGAGAGGCACGAGGAGCATGAGGAGCACGCACGGCAGCAGCAAAGGCACGCAATTAAAAGGCAATTAAGGAGGGAGGGATGGGAAGAAGGCAAAGGTGGCCCAGAGACAGCGGCTGTGATGAGCATCCTGCCCCCTCTGCATGGTGATCCCCCGGCCCAGGGAGATGAGCAGAGCCCTTTCAGACAGGATCAGGGCAGGCTGGAGCTGAACAAAGCGAGCTCTGAGCCGGGTGAGTCACCCGCTCCCTCTGCTCCTCTGGCCGGCAGAGCCGCTGGAAAACCAGGCCAGGGGAAAACACAGATGTGAGTGTACTGGGCTGACCTCGGGGACACACAAAGAACTGGGATCACAGGGCCACGGGCAGCCTTTGAAGATGCTGCTCTCCCCTCAGCAGCAGCCCCCCAGCCATGGTGAGGGTTGGTGCTGCAGTGGTGGGCTCAGGCAGGCTGGCACTGCTCAGATGGCACCTCTGGGAGTGCCACGTCACAGGTGGCTTCCTCAAGCGGCATGGAAAAATGCCTCTGTGCCCAGGGAGCCTGGCCTTGCCCTCAGGCCAGCAGGTCCAGGCACATCCAGGGCTTGGGGGGAGCCACAAGGTGGTTTCCAAAGCTGCAGTCACTCCCAAGATGTACCCACACAGCACACAAGTCACCCCGAGCACTGTGACCTCCTTGGTTCAAATCCTGCCCCTGTTTTGATGTGAATCACATGAAAAACAACTGCCTTGGACACCGTGGGCATTTTCCTCTCCTACGTGGAGGAGGCTGGATCAGGAGCCAGGTGCTGGCCAGGAACAGGCAGAGATCTCACTGTGACTGGCCAGGGTGGCTGCAGCAGACCCTGGTCCTGCCTGTGTTGCTGTCACCATGCCCAGGGCACTCACTTTAGGAGGTGGCACAATTCCCATGTCCTCCTAAACCCCCCAGCACAGATTCCCACTCCTAAACAAGCTGCACAAAGAGCACTGAGGCTGGACTGCCCTGACCTACTGGACACACCATCACTGGGGTCAAGCTTGGGACCAAAGCAGGTGGCCCAGGCACAACAGGGACACTGCACTTGTCACTGAGCTCATTTCAGTGACAGCTGCTGCAGTAAAAGGGGTTTAAAACACTAAGCCCATATGAAGCCTGTGATCTGCAGCATCCCAGTCCTGCCCTGCTGCTCTTAAACCATGAGCTGATCCTCCAGCCCCTCTGCAGAACAGCTCCAGGCCTGGGCATCCCTGCCCACCCTGCTGCTGGGCCTTCTCAGGAAGGCTTTAAACTTTAATTATATTTGCAGCATTCAGCATGCTTAATCCACACAGAGAGCCCATCTGCTGAGACCTGAAGTAGGTCAGGGGAGCTGCTGGCAGAGCATCCCTTGAAAGCCCCGAGGCCAAGCGTGAGCACATCAGCAGCTTCCCAAGCACCCAGCCATGAAAGGATGCTGCAGGACAGCACAGCACTGTGGGCACCCGGCCAAGCTTCCCTCTCTGCTGCTAAAAATAGAAAATAGCCTCTGCCAGCAGCAGGAAAGCCGGATTCCCCCTGTGCCACACCCACAGGATCTGTGCTGCAGCCACCTGCCCTGCCCTGCCCTGGGCTTTGCAGTGACAGCAGGTGGCAGCTCCTGGGAACTCCCTGGCAGGCACTGGGGCTGGGCCTGGCTGTGTGTTCTGTCCCCAGGGATCTCTCTGGCAGCTGGCCCCAAAGGGAACTCAGAGCCTTCTGCCCATCTCTGCTCTCCTTTGATGCATCTGCTCTGGCCAGAGCAGGGGTTTGCTCCAGACAGGGCAGGGCTTTGCTCAGGACAGAGCTGGGTCACAGCCCAGGCCTGGCAGAGCTCAAGGAGAGTCTGGACAATGCTCTGGGATTTTGGGATGCTGCTGTGCAGGGCAAGGAGTTGCATTCAGTGATCCTTGTGGGTCCCTTCACACTCTGCTCCATGCATTTCTGACTGCCCAGGGCTGGGTGAGCATGCACAGGCCACAGGCTGGCTTAAATTCTAACAATGCTGGTTTAAATTCCAACAAAGCTGTGGCTCTCCAAAGCTCCCCTTCACACAGTTCTGCCATGCTCACCTGTTGTGTTGGGAGGTGTATCCATAATAGTCTTCAGAAGCTTCATGTCCTTGATGTTATGGATGTAGATGGACTCTTCCAGGCACACCACCAGCCTCTGCAAGGACACAGGGGACATGCACAGAGCCAGCAGTGCCTCTGGCTGCTGCTCCCACACTCCCAGACCCAAACCTTCACTGTCAGACAAACCCAACAGGAGTTTCCCACACACTGAAATGGAACAGCAATGTGATCTCTTGTGCTTCTCCATCTCCTCACATCTGGGTTTGTACAAATCTTGTTTTGAGAGTTTTTGCATCCAGTCTTGCTTTAGAGAGAAGACAAAACACCATGACTTCTCTGTTCCTCTGCATCTTCCACACCCCCAGCAATAAGAAGGACCCACCAGGGTCACACCCCACCTCAGGCCTTGACTGCCATCCATCCCTACCCCAACTTTTCTCTGCAGTTCTTAACAAATTACTTTTTGATCACAAAAAGAGAGGCTGCAGTCCTGCTTGTCAGTGCCTCCAGGTGGGAGTGCAGCCCTTTGCCCTGACTGCTTCCTGGTTTGGGACACAAATGGAGCTGCTGGGTCTGCACTGCTGCTAAACCTAATGCACCTGCCCAGCACATCAATGTTTCTTTTCCCCTTTGGTGTCAGCAGGGAAAACTCTGCTTTCTGTGCCCTGCAGAACTGCACAAACACAGAGCTGAGACACATTTGTTAGGCACAGTCACCTTTGCACCATCTTGGCTGAGGAGCTGGGATTTCCCAAGTTCAGGTGCTTGTATCTCTTCTGCTGACCCTGGCAGGAGCACCCAGCCAGCCAGGGGGAGGCAGGGCAGAAAGGCAAAGGGAAGCCTGATGCTGTAACCTCAGCCCTGGGCCACCACCTCTGAGGCCACTCAGCTTTGTGTCACCACAGAGGCTTTTTCTGGGACCAGGCTTTGGGTCTGGCTGAAGGGCTGAGCTTTGTGAGTCCAGCAAGTGCACAGCTTCACCTCCCTTGGTGCCAAGAGTCCAGAAGCACTACAAACATCCCAATAAAAGCCTAAGGCCAGACCCCATCCATCCTGAAGCTGCAGCACCCAAATCCATGTCCAGGAAGCCTCCACCTCTTCAGAAATGAGGCCACTTATTTAGTATCTAAATGTGGAGCTTAGTCACTAACTTCAAACACCCACATTAAAAATCTCTGCCTTGCTCCACCATTACTCTCAGATCAAACTCTTTCCCACTTCTATTCCTGCTAACCACAGCATCTGGGGCTGTGTCAGAGCCATTTTGCATTTCCAGGAAGACTTTGCCTTTTCTACAGTAAGAACCATCCACTTGCAAGCAGAGGAATATTTATACAGCTGATTTGGGCAAAGCCACCATGAGCTTTCCCAGAACGGGCTGCTCTTGATGTCCAGGTGAAAAAAGGGAGGTTTCCAGATGTTTCCAGAGATGCTGGTACCCACAGGGACAAAATCCAGGAAAGTTTGGGATGTGAAGAGGCAGAGGAGGTCTGGACAAGCTCAGCAGGAGCTGGAGAGGGCTGGTTCACCCCTGCTGGCCTCCATGCAGCCCTGTGGCCATGTGAGGGGCACTGGGATGGGGTTTATCCTCACTGTGCACACAGACAGAGCCTCAGGAAGGTGCTGTGATTGCTACATGAGGTCAAGGCATTGCTAATTGTCCAAAATGTCAGTGCCCACCAGCTCATTCTGTAGTTTGGATGGATCAGGTCAGATAGCTGAGCTGTGTCTGGGGGCTGAAATGGCCAAATAAACACCTGAAAACTCTCCAAAGAGCTCAGCAGGGTTTCAGCAGTGAATGAAAACCCAGCAGCTTCCCAGCAGTCCCAGAGCCCAGCCTGATTGCCCACTCTGAGACAAATCAGGATTTATCTCCACACATTCAGTTATCATGGGGCCTGGAACGAAGAATTCCCACAACAACAACAGAGGGGTTTGCTTGTTTGCACAATGAGGAGTTTTACACAGAGAGAACAGATTGAAACATGCACCTTTTGTTTGAGACCTGTTCCTGGTTAATTTGTCACCATTCCCCTGAGTTAATGCCTTGTCTGGGATTTGTCCTCCTGTGAACTTCCAGGGGAGTGCAGCTTTCCTGCAGGAGCTCAGGCAAGAGTTCAAGTGTCACATGCAGAACCTGATGGGCACCAGTTTAACTCCTGAATGTACACTGAAATAATGATTCCTCTCCAACCTACCCAAACTGGGAAGGTTTAGATGGGATTTGAGGAAAAAATTCTTTGTGAAAAGGGTTATTAAGCACTGAACATGCTCAGGGCAGTGGTGGGGTCACCATCCCTGGAGGGATTTAAAAAATGTGTGGATGGGGCATTTTAGAACAGGGTTTAGCCTTGGCAGTGCTGGGGAATGTTGGACTTGATGTTTTATTGGTCTTTTCCAACCTAAATGTGATTCTGTATTTCTAAACATCTGTAATATCTCCAAATCCCTCCAGGTGTGTCTGTGGCACAGCCAGAGGATGAGCTCAGCCCAGGAATTTGAACCCAGCTTATAATGCAGCCAAGAAATGTGGATTCAAGGCTGGGACTGTGCATCACCTTCAGGCAGCACAAGGGGAGTAGCCTGAATGTATTTTATTCACACCAATCTCCTAGAGCTGCTCAGCAGAACCTCCCAGTTTATTTTTATACACACACAGCTATCTGCAATTCAAAGGAAGTCTCTCTTTTGCCGGTTTCACTGTGAGCTGAAGTGAAAAAAATCAATTTAGGACAGATTTAATTGTAGAGCAGGAACTCCTGGTCAAAGACAGCTTTACTGGAAGCTCAGCCCAGAGAGCTCACTGCAGGTCTCACTGTTGCTAACTGAGGAGAGGCTGATTATATACAATTACCCAGACTGCTTATTTCTTCATTGTAAAGTGTCCTCTGCTTCTTAGGGCATATACTTGGAAAATAATTATGGACAAAAAGGAAAAGATCACTTAAAATCCTCCAAAAGAGCTCAGGGCTGCACAAGGCTGTCTCACATCAGAGAATAACACTCTAAAACTCTCATTGTAGAGAATAACACTCTAAAACTCTCATTGTAAGTGGCCTGAGTGGGTTTTATGCCTTTAAAACAAAACCAAGGCTGCTGGCAGCACTTGGAAAGCAGCTTTTTGCCTTATCCACAGATAAGTGTGGAAAAGTTACTCCTGGGTTACAGATAAGTTACTCCTGGGTTTTTGTAACCAACTTTGAAGGTCTCGCTTGCACCCAGGATGGCAGAGGTGGGCCTGGAGTCAGGAAGTGGAATCCAAGGGAGGGAGGAACATGAAAAGGTGTTTTTTTGGCAGAGCTGTGTCCTGAACAGGCGAGAAGGCAGATGACAAAAAGCCTTTGTGTAACTGCCACCAACCCAAGGCCTTGGCTTCATTTATCTGAAGGAAGCAGCGGGGGCAGCTGATAGCACAGCCCTGCAGCTCCTGCCAGAGCCTCTCATGTGGGGCTGGGAGGAGAGCACAGCCTAAATCCACCCCTAAAATCCCACTCACAACCCTCCCAGCTGGAAAAGCAAAGGCAGCACAGAGCCAGAGTGGGCACAGTGTGGGAACCCCTCTCACCTGCCGGTTCAGGCGGATGGACAGGATTTTACTGGAATAGCTGTAGTTGCAGATCTCTGTCCCTTTCTTGAAGTGGTACACATTCATTTGCTGTGGCTTGGCATGGCTGACCACGACCACAAGGCTGCTGGAGAACAGACGCTCCACGATGTAAACATCTGGGATTTCATCTGGGCACACAGGGAGAGCAAGGCAGAGCCCTCAGCTGGGCAGAACTGCAGCAACAACACAGCTCAGCTGGGAGCTCTGTGCTAAGGTTCTCAACATCATTTTGGTGAAAATTTTCCCATGCCTGGCACAAAGCAATTAGGTGGGAGTAGGAAGAGGTTAAAAAACCTTCCCCTGAAGGCAGAAATGGAGCACCAGAGAACATATCCACTGGAAGATCATACTCAGCTCTCTTTGACAGGGCTGCTGTGCCTCTCTCTCCTGGGCAGGGCCCAGCTGAAGCCAATCCCCAGGCCCCCCAGCTGCACTAGATCCTTGGGAAGGGGATATAAAGGGAGGAGCTGCCTGCCTTTGGTCAGGGGAGTTTCCAGGGGGTGTGAGAGGTTTGCTGAGGTAAGGCAGGAGCTGGCTGTGGCTTGGTATTTCCTCTGTGTGGTGTCTGGTTTCTCCCAGCCTCCCTGGGGAATCAAACAGTGCAGTGACTGTGTTTGGGATGGCTCCTGCTGTGTGGAGGAGGCAGCAGGCAATGGTGGCCCTGCACCTAAATCCCCAGGGACTGCAATCTCCAGCCTGCCAGCCCTGAGTGATGCTCAGTGTGGGCTGGGCTGCACTGGAGGAGCAAAGGCTGCCCCACAACTGTGAGTGTGTCACCAGCAGGGGCCTGTCGCAGACATCTTTTATGAAAAATCTTTTCCTTAAGATTTTCCCTCCTGAGAAGCTCGGAGGCCTCAGGAACAAAATGTAAACATTGATTATCTGCTGCTGTGGAATGCAACAGGTGCATCTGTGATTGGCCCGTGTTGGTTGTTTCTATTAATGGCCAATCACAGTGAGCTGGCTCAGACTTTCTGTCTGAGGCACAAGCCTTTGCTATCATTCCTTCTTTTTCTATTCTTAGCCAGCCTTCTGATGAAATCCTTTCTTCTTTTCTTTTAGTATAGTTTTAATATAATATGTATAATAAAATAATAAATCAGCCTTCTGAAACATGGAGTCAGATCCTTGTTTCTTCCCTCATTCTCAGACCCCTGAGAACACCATCACAGGGACCTGTTTCCCTTTCCCTGGCTCTGGGGAAGGAGCCTGGACCCTGCTCCAGATGTGGCTGCTGTGTCTGATTGCTGAGGCTCCTCCTGCAGCCACTGAACATACCCAGTGATGAGCAGACCCAGCTGGGAAGTGTTATCCTCAGTGCTGAGGCAGCCTGGGGTCCCTGCTCCACGGGGCCAGCCTTGTTTTGGGCTGCTCAGTGAGTGCCACATGCTGCTGTGAGCACAGCTAAGAGCTGCAGGCCTGCTGGGAGTGACCTTCTCTACATGGAAAACCTGTTAAAAACATCTTGCTTGTAAATACCACAGTGGATTAAAGGCCTGGGAGCTCTCCAGCAGCTGTGCTGGAAGCCTGTGGGCTGCTGCTCATGTACCTGAAACATTCCAGTGGGGAACTGCTCTGAGTGCTGGGCTGCAGCACACACTGCTGCTGTCAGGGTGGCAGCAGTGGAAAAGAACTGGGCTCCAACAAAGGTGAGGGACTCTGATGGATTTAAGGTGCTGCTGGTCAATGTTCCTCCCAGGGAAACAGGAGACTTACTGCTTTCATGGACCTGGTCCAGTTGCTCCACAGAACTTAAGGAGAAGAGTCTGTATCCAGTTGTGGTTCCAATGGCCAGGGAGCTGCAGAGACAAAGCAAAACCTGCTGGTTCAGAGCTGGAACCCTCCAGGTGGCAGCAAGAGTCCCTGCAGGGATGGTGTACTGGTTTGGACTGGGATGGGGATGTTTTGCCTTATTACCTCATACAGGGCTGGGTTTGGGGTTTGTGCTGAGCACAGGGTTGATAACCTGGGGGTGTTTTTGTTATTGTTGAGCTGTGCTTGCACAGTTCAAGGCTATTCCTGCTCCTCACCCCTCCAGTGAGGGCACAAGGAGCTGGGAAGGGACACAGCCAGGACAGCTGACCCCAAGTGACCCCAGGGACACCCAGGCCATCCATGTCAGGCTCAGGGGATGAAGGAGGAAGAAGAGAAGGACATTTGGAGTGGTGGCCTTTGTCCTCCCTGCTGTCCTGGGGATGGCTGAGCCCCTGCCTGCCATGGGAAGTGGGGAATGAATTCCTTGTTCTGCTTTGTTTGCATGTGTGGCTCTTGCTTTAATTATTAATCTGTCTTTATCTCAGCCTGTAAGTTTTCTCACTTTCGCCCTTTTGGTTCTCTTTCCAACTCACTGAGTGAGGAGTTGGCTGGGGTTAAACCCTGACATTGAGGAAATTATAGTTCCTGGCACAGTGCTCTGTGAAGGCACAACTTCAGATTCCAACCTAAATAATACAAGTAACAAACTCAGGAATGCAGCTCTCCATCTCAGCCTGTTGCAGCCTACAGAAGGCAAGCATCCCTCTGAGAGAGCAAACTCATCCTCTCCTCTCTGTGGCTGCTGGAGGAACAAACAGGTCCAGATCTACCTGGGAGGATGCACACAGGAGCTGTGGGACACTGAAGGGGCTGTTTCCTCAGCCAGGGGCTGATCCACCTGTACTGACACAGAGGTTTATCCTGGCTGGGGAAGCTCTGCTCTCACTGTTAAGGGTGGTGGGCAGAGTCTTGCCAAGCGCTGTTTCTGCCCAGTTCCAGATGCAGTAAGCAGCGAGATCTAAGTCTTGAACCAGCAGCCAGCCCATAACAGCAACGCACAGCGTTTGCACTGGGAACAGCGAGCAGCAGGTTCACGTCAGCAGCGCATCCACATCCCTGAAAGCACCCTTTGTTCGGGCACACCAATGCAAAGCAGGGCTGCAAAGGAAAGGGCATTTCCAGGTGTGAGTGAGGCCGCTATCTCTGATTCTTATCTCCGGGCCGATCCTGGCTCCGGGCTCCCACATCCGTGTGTGCCTCGCTGCTCCGGGCGGGATTTGCTGTCCCGGCTGGGAACGGTTCAGAAACGGGAGCAGGGCAGGGAGGCTGCGGGAGCGCGGCTGTAATTTATCCCGAGCTGGGGCGGCGCTCTGGCACCGCTGCTCACCGGGAGCCTCCGGGGGGTGCCGGTGGCCCCGGGCAACGCCGCCGCCTCCCCGTGCCCGCACAGCGCCCGCAGACAAAGCCGGGGAGCGCCGCTGCCCTGCCCGGCCCCGGGCGCTCCCCGGGCTGCGGGGGAGGCAAAGCCCGGCCACAGCCCTCGATTCACCTCCACCGGGAGCCGGCGGGGCCGGGGCCGCTCCCCCGGGCTGGAGCAGCCCGACCCCGGCCCGTCAGTGCGCGGTGAACGGGGGGTTCCGCCGGGCCCCGGCCCGTGAGCGTTCGGTGAAGGGGGCGCTCCGCCGGGCCATCCCTATGGGGACCCGCCCCGCTCCGGGCCGCGGGGCCGGACCGACCCCGCCCGGCGCGGTCCGGCCGCCGTCCCCCCAGCCCCGCGGCGGCCGCCCCGCTTACGTGCAGTCCTGGTTGTAGGAGAAGCAGCTGAGCGCCGCGGGCGCCCCCGGGGCCTCGGCCGCGGCCTCCATGGAGCGGGCGCGGCGCCTCGGCCGCTGCGGCCCCCGCGCCCGCCCCGGCCCCGCTCCGCCGCCGCACGGGCGGTGCCGCCGCCCATTGGCTCGCTCGCAGCTGATGGACGCGCGGAGTGACCTATGGGGTGAGGAGCAGGCGGGGCGGGCCCGCCCCCCGGAGTGGCGGAACGGGCTGCCATTGGCTGGCGGCGCGGAACAGCTGCGCGTGGCCACGTGGTGATGTTGTGGTTGCATCAGACGGGCGCGGACAGATGTTGGAGCGCATCTGGCGGAGCGCGGCTGCGGCGGTGCTGCGAGGGGGACACGGTGACAAGGGGCTGCTGGAGGGCCGGGGATGGCCCTAGGGGAGGCGTGGGCGAGGGCATGGGGCGGGGAAAAGTGATGGTGGCACCGCTGACTGGAAAACAAGTCAGTTCGCCTCTCCGCTTCCTTGGCTAAAGAGTGCTTTGAAGAGTTGTTTTTGTCTTTTTACAGCATTGCTATCCTAAAGCTAACGGCGTTTGTGCATCGTTCCTGTGCTTAACACCGCTGCTGCCGTGGGGGGTCAGATCTGCCGGGGAAAACACAAAGGAAAACAAAGCTCCGAGTCAGATACAGACATTCCAGGAGTCAGTGCAATGACATTACCGGCGCACAGAAACTCTGCCGGGGCAGAGCCTGCAAACCCCATAATTAGATGAGTAATCCTCATGTGAGTGCTGAAGTCATTGGGCCCGGATCACTTGATGTGTGCACCACAGGACTTTTGGGAAAGGAGCCCCATGCAATACCATCCCTGTGAGGCAGAGTCCATGTGGACACATTTATCTGCCTGTATTAATCCCCCTCTGCTCCATGGGGACCTGGAGTGCCTGTAATATTCCCTTGTGAGGGAGCTGGAAGCTTGCAGCAGTGAAGATAGATTGATTTTGGGGAGGAAGTAGGAAAAGACACATCTTCAAAACACCATTTTGGAGGGAGGTGGATGGTGCATCATCCCTAGGACTCAAAACACACGAGTGGCACTGCAGGGGAATAATTTTCAGGACATCATGTTTGGGGGGAAAACATCATCTTTTCCAAGGGGCCTAGTGGGAAGTTCTAATAAAACCCAAACTTGATCTGGAAAAGCTGGTTTTGAATGTCCTGAAACTGTCCCTGTGGATCAGCAAAGTTTGATTTTGAAACAGGGATGTCAGACAGGAAGTGGGGTTGTGGAGCAGGAAAAAATTTGAAAACAAAACAAAGCCCTCCAATAAACAAAACCAGGGAGACATTGCCTTGTGTTTCAAAAAAAAAACCACCAAAACAGTTTCTGAGCAACAGCAGCAGCTGGATGTTTGCTGCTTGGGCAATCACCATGGTTTTAAAATGAAACCTTGATAAAGCACCCCAGACTTGGGTAACACAATTATTTTTGCAGTTTGACTGATGCAACCATGTTGGTCAATCCTCCTTTGAGCTCACTGCCTGCAAAGGCTGTTTGATCAGCAGGACTGGGAGAAACAGGGACTTCTTGTCCTCTGCTGCAGCATTAAAAAAGTGTGGGTGGCCTTTGGAGCAGGTTGGGTACAGCTGTGTCACCATGGTGGGGGTGAGGTCAGGACAAGCTGCTCCTCAGGCTGGAAAAGCTGCTGTGTGTTGGTGAAACAAACCCTTGGAAATGTCAGGATCTGTGCTCTGGAATGTTGGAGCAGTTGGGTGCTGGGTGTGAAATAGAAGCTGGGGTGCTCTGGGTGGGAACTGAGTCTGATGCCTCAGGTTTTGGCTTTTCTATGTTCCAGGTCCTGTGCTGCTTCAGTGTGTGGGGCTGGGCTCACATCAGGGCATGCTGAGCTCTGTGCACAGAGCAGGGAGACAAAACAATTCCTGCTCCAGCTGGGCACCAAGGACAAATGATCCAAATCTCAGCCCAGGAGCACAAACCCCGTGGGCTGGAGAGAGAAAAACAAGCAGGGTGGGACTGGATGGGCTAAAGCTGGGATGGGACAATGAACTGCAAGGTGCAAATGGAGCAGAGCTGATCCAAGGGAGAGACCCCGTGCCCGGCCGTGCATTTTGGGGCCATTTTAGTTCATTTTGGGTTCATTTTGGGAACATTTTGGGTTCATCTTGGGTTCATTTTGTGACCACCTTGGTTCATCTTGGGAACATTTTGGCTCATTTTGGGTTCATTTTGGGACCATTTTTGATTTGCCTGAGGTGCAGCCCTGGCTGGGCTCTTGTGCTGCCCAAGGTGGATCCATGGAGGAGATGCTTTTAATAAATCCCTGCTTTATTCTGTAACTCTGCCCAGCCTCTGCTCCAGCTCAGCCTTCTCAAGGCATCAATTCTGGTAAGAGATGAGGTGTGTCAGGTGCCCCAAACACAAAGAAATAGCTGAAATGATTTTTCAGGAATTCAGCTTTGGAGGGAGGTGGTAATTAGGGTAGTAGTTAAATCCCAAGATATTTCCTGGGATCTGAGTCTATGTCACACCTGGGAAAATGGTCTGGCAAGGCCAGCAGAGCCCTGCCAGGCACCAGGACAGTCCCTGTGCTGCTGCATGTGTTTGCTGGGAAGAATATATCAGGATTTGGCCTCCCTTTCCTGACAATCCTGTGACTGCAGTAACTATTGACAGTAACAACCTCAACTCAGTCATTAACTCCAAACCCAGTCCGGAGTGTGACCATTTGATCTCAGATGTTTTCCAGCGCAGAGTGCATGGTGTGAGGGATGTTGGTTTGTGATCTCCACCCTGGATGTTTGCACTGAAGCCTTAAAGAGGAAACAGAGGTGAAGAAGCTGGGAAACCAGTGCTGTACCCAGAAGGGCCTCTCCCAGCCATCCTGTGTGCTGCCATTCCACATGGGAAAGGGGTTTGAGAGCTTTTAGGCTTTTCCATGGCTTAGAGTTGAAATTCCAGCTCAGTTCTTCCCTCTCAGATAAAGCCTGCTTGCTCCCACTGATAGGTCTGGTATTTTAAATCTGCTGCAGGGAAATAAAAAGGTCTTGGGAGAGCTAAATCTGTTAAATATCTTTATATCCTTCACTGGAATTCCTGATAACCAGAAGCCTGTTCAGGCACTACAGCCTTGTAGGGGATAAACAGGCAAAAGGTGAATGTGTAATGAGGTGAGCAAGTGTTTGTAAGAGCAAGAAAACCACTTTTTTTTCCTGTGGAAGAAGCAGGAAGAGGTGGCACAGACATTGCTTTGCTCTTTTATGTGACCCTTCCCGAGTGCATCGAGCAGGTGGAGGAGGAAGAAAGGGCTGCACCCCGACCTTTAGGAGCTTTAAAGCACGAAGTGTGGAGCGCTGAAGTGCCAGCGGTGCTGCTGTAGGCTCTCACAGACAATAAATGCTGCCCTCTGGTGCCCCGAGCAGGCTGCGCTCAGCGGGCCAGCATCGCACCGCGCACGGCAGGGCCTCCACACCGGGCTCGCTAGATCCTGCTCCTTGGAGTATCCTGTGGGTTACACCGGGCTCGTTAAACCCTGCTCCTTGGAGTATCCTGTGGGTTACACCGGGCTCGCTAGATCCTGCTCCTTGGAGTATCCTGTGGGTTACACCGGGCTCGTTAAACCCTGCTCCTTGGAGTATCCTGTGGGTTACACCGGGCTTGTTAGATCCTGCTCCTTGGATTATCCATGGGTTACACCAGGTTTGTTCAGTCCTGCTCCTTGGATTATCCAGTGGGTTACACTGGCTTTGTTCAGTCCTGCTCCTTGGAGTATCCATGGGTTACACCAGGCTTGTTCAATCCTGCTCCTTGGATTATCCATGGGTTACACTGGGTTTGTTCAATCCTGCTCCTTGGAGTATCCAGTGGGTTACACCGGGCTCATTAGATCCTGCTCCTTGGAGTATCCCATGGGTTACACTGGGCTTGTTCAATCCTGCTCCTTGGAGTATCCTGTGGGTTACACCGAGTTTGTTAAATCTGCTCCTTGGATTATCCAAGGGATTACACCAGGTTGGTTCAGTCCTGCTCCTTCGAGTATCCCATGGGTTACACCAGGCTGTTAAATCTGCTCCTTGGATTATCCATGGGTTACACCGGGCTTGTTCAATCCTGCTCCTTGGAGTATCCAGTGGGTTACACCAGGCTTGTTCAATCCTGCTCTCTGGATTACCCAGTGGGTTCCCTGCCCCTCCACTGCAGGAAGAAGCACTGACAGAGGGAGTTGAGCAGCCCTGCTAATGGAGTGCTAGAGAAGGGAGAGTGGAATTTCCACCTGCACTCTCCTCATGCTTTGATGAGTTTATTTGTTGTTTCTGTCAGGGCAGGAAAGGAGATTTTTCCTCTTATGCAATGAAAAAATAAGAGGACAACAGAGAGATGGGTTGGTTGTCAGAGGCCATTCTGAGTTTGGAAGAATCCTGATCACAAGATGCAGGTACCACAGAAGCCTGGTACCTGCTTCTTGTGATCAGGATTCAAAGCAGTTTTTTAAAATATTGTCATTCCTGTATTAAATATAAAAATGTGGGAGAGTAAAAACCAATGGACAGAACACATTTGTGAGAGTCACCAGCAGACTAACTTGTCTTGCTAAATTGTCTGGGCAGGTTCTAACATGGAGTGGGGAGGGGAAGGGGGACACAGGGGAGATGTGTGTGCCATGAGCACATGGAATTCATTGCCCTCTGGTTAAGGTTCAGAAATTGGGAAAGATTCATGGGGACCCTGAGAGCTGTGTGTGTACTGGCATCATCCAGGGTGAGGGAGGAACAGGAGCAGTCGTGGCAGACTCCACAGCCAGTCTGGAGTCACCAAGCCTTTGTGAGCTTTGCTTTTGATGCTTTTCCTTCTCTGTTTTAGGTGCTGAGCCTGTCCCTGATCCTGCCAGGCAGGGTGCTTGGGAGCAGCCCTTGCAGATGTGCCTGATGAGGTCAGGGGAGAGCTCACAACTGGATGTTGCATTTCCTTGTCAGTTGGATTAATGCCCCTTATCTTGTCCTCACTCTGGAAATGCTCCATCTCCCTAAGTAGCATTAGGACATCACACGTGCCCTGGTCATGGATTATCTCCCTGGGGGCCTGACACTGCTCACAGGGGTGACACAGGCCAAGGGTGGCTCATGTTCCTGGCTCTCTGGGGGGCACACTGGAGTGATTCCAGCTGAGAATCATGAGACTTGTACCACAGAGAGCAAAGGGGTTAAAACTGGGAGAGAGGAACTTTCCCCTTCCTTTTAACTCTTGGATACAGCACGAATTGTAACTCCTCTCTAATTATCTAAAGATCAAAAAATGTTCTGACGTGAGAGATCAGAACAAGCTGCATTGTGAGAGGGAGACTGGGAACACATGGAGGTCCCAACAGCCAGAGGAGCGCTGGGTTCCCTCAGCCTGGAGTGAGCAGAGCAGGGAGCAGCTGGGAGGGAGAACTCTGGGAGAGGCACGCTCACTGCCCAAGCTCTTAGCATGGAAGATTTATCACCTGGGGGACTTTCTCCTCTTCCATGCTAGAGGAGACAAGGAGGGGTTTGGAGGAGAAGTGGCACAAAATGCTGGTGTAATAAATGCATTAACAGCAGAGTTCAAACAGCAGGACAGCACCTACACTGTGGTGCCCACAGGGCCAAGGCAACCTCCATCAATGTGGATGCCATGCCCTGACTTCCTTTGCCAACCACACTGGATTAATAGCAGAGTTCAAACAGAGAATGCAGGACAGCACCCACACTGCCCACAGCACTCTGGTGCCCACAGAGCCAAGGGAGCCCCCATCCATGTGGATGCCATGCCCTGACTTCTTTTGCCAACCACACTGGATCAGTTCTCCTGTGCCTGGCTTGAAGCTTTTTCAAGCAGTTCAATTGCTGATCCCCATTACGGGAGCATGCAAACCTCTCATGAGCTTGGATCCATGCTCAGCCCAGAAAGTGCTTTTATCCTTATTGTGCTGGAGATAGAGTGGGGCTAAATGGCTAAATGAGAGGCTGGAAATCAGTAGGAGAGCAGGAATCTAGAGCTGCAATTCTTAACCATCTTGCTGCTTCAGATGTGAGTGTTACAGCTGGAGAGTGAAAAAAGGCTCTATCGTTTTCCTGTGGGCACACAGCGCGGCCAAGCAAGCCCGAGCTGACATTTCAAAGACCTTTTGTTTTTCAAGTGGGTTCCTTCCATCTGGGAAAATGCTCTATTATCTTGGGGGGAGGGAGGCAGCAACTTGCAGAAATGACTTGATTCTGTAGCCAGTTTGTTAGATGTCAGGCCAGACATTGCTTGGATGTCAGTCCAGACCAAGGAGAGTGCATCTGACCAATGTGTTTACTTTGCCACCTGCTTTCAGAGAAAAGCACGTAAGCAAATTCAAATGTTTTGAATGCTTTCATGTGTGCATTTATCTTGCAGGAGAACTGTGTCCCAGATGATACTGGGAGAGGGAGCTCTCCCAGACTGTGTTAAAAGCACAAGAACTGAGCATTCTTTTCAATGGGGGTATTTACATTCTGTTACAAAAGAAACACTGGGAGTATTTCCCAGGCATTCCCGGAAAAGAAGTGGGCAGTAGCTGCACACTATCTCAGTGCTCTTTAATTTGGTTTGTGCCAGAGAGATCTCAAAGTCAAGAATCACATTTGCAGATGCTTGGGCAGTTCATGAACTGCTGAGGCTGCCCAGAGGTTGTACAAAGTTAATGATGCAGAACAAAGCCTGCTGACATCCAAACTGCAGGAGGCACAGACCTGCTGCTCTCCCATCTCCTTCCTTCTCTCTGGAGGCAAGAGCCTTTTTTGGCCACACTTGAGGTGCTGTTTTCTATCTCCCATGTATTGTGAACTGTTTCCCACTGCACTAATGCCTGTCCTCATTGGAGCTGAGGAGAGGGAGAGCCCTTGAAGTGCAGAGACACCTGAGCAAGGAATTCCCAATAAATATTGTCAGGAGGGTGCCTAAAGACTTCTTGGCCTGCTGTTGAGCTGGAGGTTAATCATTGTTCTAGGACAGAACTCCTCACACTAGAAAAGAGAATGCTGAGCTCAAGTTGAGCCTGGCAGGGTGGCAGGAAGAGCACCATTACCAATGTCAGAGTTTAACCAGGGTATCCTGGCTTTTCCAAAATGTGGAGCCTGTGGTTCAGCCAACACAGGAGAGCTGTGTGACAGAGCTGAGCTAATCACAGCCTCCCTCACGCTGGGCTGTCAGCACTGACTCAGGAGGTGAAATGTTCCCAGCGTTGCCCCTGGGGTGTTGGGAGCCTTCCAGCTGGGACTCTGAAGGGCTGTGCTGCAGCAGGCACGTCTGGCACATGGAGATGGATTCCCCCACTGGTCTATCTGTTAGATCTGGCCACTTCAGGGCAATTTTTTTCCTTGGCACTTGCTTGCTCTGTTTTGAGTCTTAGCAGTCATTTTCTTCTTCAAAGTAACATATGGAAATGGTTTGGGATGTACCCATGGCAAACTGGTTCTGCACTGGGGACTGTTCCACAGAGCTGACGTCAAGCAGACCAAAGCACACAGCGCCTCTCAGGGTCCACGGGGGTTCTGGGCCCATGACTCATGCTGGGCTCACAGCAGGAAGTTCAAGCACTGCCTTTCAGGCTCTTTTTGGATCATATCAATTCCTTGCTCTGTTTCTTTATCACTTTCATGTGGCAAAATGACAGATTTTACACTGCAAAACTCATCCAGAGGCTCAGACTCCCTGGCAAACACTGCATTGCTGAGGGACAAGTGTCCTTGTGTCCCTGCATGCAGGACACTGAAGTGTCACACTGAAAGCTGCCAACATCCAGAGCTTGACCTGCTACCCAGACATCCTCAATATTGTTAAAAGAGAATAGATTTTTGTGTGTTTGGGTTTCTAATCTATGGATCTTCATATGAATCACTGTGTGGTGCTGTGAGCCAAGGTGTGCAGCATAAGAGAGGGTTGTTTTCAGTGCTAGTTAAAGCTTAAACAGAACACAAGGAGCTGTGGCCAAAGGATACACTGTGAACTCTACCTCTGGCACCTCATGGTCCACAGAGAGCTCGCAGTTTTTAATTCCTGATTTTCTGATGTAGATTTCAGGGCTGTTTGGGATAATGACAGCTTCTGTTTGTGGACGAAACCTTTCTGTGCCACTAAAACTTCTTCTTTCCCCATTCACTCCACCCCAAGACAGCACACATGCTGCAGTCACTGACCAGGTGTGTTCCAAGTTGTGCTCTGCCCCTGTGAAACCCTATTTGTACCTCATGGGTGATGAGCATGCCTGATTTAACACCTAAATCTGCGTGTGTGTGACAAAACCACTGGCTGCTTCAATTTGATTTCATCCCAGAGGCTGCTCCAGGACTCTCTGCTCACAGAAGATGGTCCTGAGTCGGGTGGTACCTTCAGTAGAAGCCCCTGGCACTGCAGCTCCTGTGCAGCACCCCAGCTCCCCACTGTGTATTTGGCTGTCACTGTTAATTGGGCTGTCACTGTTAATTGGGCTGTCACTGACCTTTCAGGCAGCTCTTTCTGTCCCACGCACACAGCAGGGCTGGGTGACGTCTGTGCTCTTATTTCCCACCTTGGCTCTCACCCTCCTTCCCCCTGAGCTCTCCTCTGCTCTCCAGCAGCCACAGCCCTGGGCAGCAGATTGCTCCATGAGAAACTGATGCATGAAGTAGTTTGAAATCAAAATTGTGGGAACAGCGCTGACGGTAATGCCAGTTATTTACTCAGGAATGCTTAATTAGGTGGTTAAGACCAGGATCTGACTTTAATTCAGACCAGACCAAATGAAACAGGGCTTTGTTTGTTTTTAATTTCCCTTACGTCTTTGGCAGTGTGAGAATTAACACGTGGGGACGTGGGAGCATCAGCTCATGGAAGTGAGATTTAACTTTGAGAAGTGTGATTTAACTTTGAGAGATAACCAGTGCTGACTCACTCGCTGTGTCCAGCGGCCTCACAAAACTCCTCCTGGAAGCTGCTTCTGTTCCCCTTCTCCTGGCTCCAGCAGGGATTGCATCAAGCACAAGGGAAATACTTGTTTCCCTAAGAAAGAGGACGTTGCAGAACAGGTTTTACACAGGGGCAGAGCTTTGTTCCAGATGGGATCTATCCCAAAACAGCACTAGGACTTGTCCAAACAAGGAGTGAGATGTGACACTAGCATAAAGAAAAAAGGGGAGGTAAAAAGCTGAGGAAGAAATGTGTAGGTGGGAATGCAGATGACTTTTTGTGGTGTTCAGAAACTTCCAGTAGTTTTGAGTTACAGAAGGAACTGTTCTATAACCAGCTGAGCAAGTAATTTGGTATTTCGATGCTGTACTCTGACAATTTCACAAATATTAATTACTCTTATTTATATTTTTCATCAAAGTACCAGCTTTGAGCTTAATGCCAGAAAATCCTGGACCCTCGCTTCTAATTAACCCAGATCAGATAGAAATTATCAAAGATTTGAGTCCAGCTCAAATCTTTGACCCAGCTGGACTGGGTCTGTCAGAACTGCAGGTCCAAGATCTACACCCAAGTTATTACCCTTTATGTCTTTAATATAGGAGCTAATAAACAAGAAACCCCTCAGCAGGTAGTTCCTGATGGATTGTGTATCACAGCACAAACACCACTATCTTCTTATATCAAAATATACATTGAACTGTTGCTGTTGAGAATAATTGTCACTGTACATTATGTGATTCTCCCATATGGGTTAAGCACAAGTGAGTGCTGGCTGAAGTGATGTAACATTTGAGGAAAAAGCTGAGTTATGTTTTGTGTTGCAAGATCAGCAGATGCACAGTTCAGGGTTCATTTTTAGGGCTCATTTCCCCTCCCCAAGCCCATGGATGAGTTCTGCCCGTGCCAGCACAGCCCAGATATAAAAATAATGTAAATTATTTCTTATGGATTGGAGTAGACAAAGTGAATGGAGTCAAAGGGCTCATCTCAGCATAAAGCCACATGAAATAATTCCCAGATGGATTTACATCAATTATAGTGAAATCTCTGCCAAACTTGAATATCATTTATTTTCCTCCACCTGCAACAATCTCTTAACCGGGTCCTTTTCAGACCGGGGACTGCTGCAGCCGTGTTGGTGTGGAGTTGATGCCCCGACGGATCCCACTAACCCCAGGAGAACCCACTCCTCTCGCCATTCCCGCTCCCCTCAGGGTTTCCCACTCCCATCTCGCTATTCTCGCTCCCCTCAGGTTTTCCCACTCCCCTCAGGGTTTCCCATTCCCATCTCGCTATTCTCGCTCCCCTCAGGTTTTCCCGCTCCTCTCGCCATTCCCGCTCCCCTCAAGGGATCCCACACCCCTCAGCGGACCCCCCCCCCCCACCCCGTTCCCGCCAGCCCCGCGCGCCTTAAAGCCGCAGGCTCCTCCCGCGCCGCTCCCCTGCCTGTGCCCGCGCCGCGCCCACCGTTGCCCCTTTAAGGTTACCGCGGCGACGGGCCCGGGCGAGAGCGAGGCGCATTGACGTCAGGGCGGGCGGGGCCCGTCCGGCCGGTCGGTTTCCGGTGCCGCCGCTGCAGCGAGGCCGCGGCCGGGCCGGGACGGGCGGGGGGTCCCGGCGGAGCCGCCGCAGGTGAGCGGGGCGGGGGCAGCGGCCGGGCGGCCCCGGGGCGGCGGCGGGGCCGGGGGCGGCGAGAACCGCGCGGGACGGGCGCGGAGCGGGAGGCTGCGGCCTTGGGGCGGGGCCGGCCCGGCCCGGCTGAGGGAGCGGGGCCGCGGTTCCGGGGGTGCTGCGGGGCAGCGGCGCCTTCTGGGGCGGTGTCTGAGAGAGCCCCGCGGGCTGTGGGGCCGGGTCCAGAGGCGCTTCACGGCCTTTGGGCCGGTTTGCCCCCGCGGCTCCGTACCCCGCCCCGGGGGTACCGACTCGGTGCCGCCCCGGTGGCCCCGGGTGTGAAGCGGCCGCAGCCCCTTGAGCGCTGCGTGATGGGCTGGGCTGGGCTGGGCGGGGCGGCCACGCCTTGGGCAGCTCGGAGAAGCTTTGGGATTGTGCAGAAAAAAAGGCTCGTAGAGATAAATAGCGGGGTTTTCGTTTTGCCCGTGATGCCGCATTTCCTGCCCCGCTCTGCCCTTCTGGCGTGGCCCGGGGCCGCTCACGGGGCCGCTCGGTGAGCGCTGACCTTCAGTGCGGGCTGCCAGAACAAAAGGAGGGACTGGGGAACTTCTGGGCGCTCTGTCAGCCCGTGGGGAGGCCACGCTTTGTGTTTATGCAATGCACAATACACGTGTGTGTGTGTGTGTGTCCGTCCTTGAGCAGGGATTAGGTGTGACAGTCACAACACCTGCGTGAAGTGTTGGTAATTCCTTATTAACTCGAAGCCTTTGTAATCTCCAGCAGCAGAATTCACAGGGGTGCTTTGTGTTGCCTCTTTGCCCTGGGTTTTCCTGCTGCTGCATCAGCAGGATAAACCCCATGATGTGACTTCAGTGACTTGTCATTTCTCAAAATTATTTTGACTGAATCCGTTTTTTCCCTTTCAAAAGCTGATCCCGGGATCAACATATCTTACTGCATATAAATAAGCTGTTGCCACACTCCCTGTACCAGGTAACTTCCTTTATATTTCATCCAAAAATGCCCTGAGAAATTCTTCCCTGTTTCTTTAATTCTCACAGTGTTAATTTTCTTATGAAAAAAATGACATGAAATGTGTGTCTATATACATGTATACTTAAAAAATGCATTTTAAAATGGTTTTATTAACTTGTGGTGGGCTGAGCCAGGCTAGATGCTGAGCACCCACCAAAACTGCTCCATCACTGCCCTCTTTAACTCAGCAACAGAAGGGAAATATAAGGAAAGGTTCCTGGACTGAGATAAGGGAGAGATCACTCACCATTTGCCATCATGGGCAAAACAGACTCCACCGGGGGAAATTGGTAATAAATTAAACTAATTAAATTTGAGTAGGGTAATGAGAAATAAAGCCAGATCTTACAAACATCTTCCTGGCCCTCTCCCTTCTTTCCAACCTTAACTTTACTCCTGATGTTCTTTGCCTCCCCTCAGAGGATGGGGATTGCAGTCAGTTCCTTGCACGCTGTCTCTGCTGCTCCATCCTGCTCAGGGGAAGGTCTCACACCTCCCCCATGGGAGACAGTCCTCCATGGACTTCTCCAACATAAATCCTTCCTGCAGGCTGCTCTCCAGCCTGCTTTCCCTTCCATGGTCACAGCTCCTGCCAGAAAACCACCTCAGCACAGGATTCCTGTGGGTCACACTGTGATATCCTCTGCTCCAGTCCTCCACAGGGTGTAGGTGGATCTCTGCTCCCCTTTGGACCTCCAGGGGCTGTGGATGGATCTCTGGTCCCCTGTGGATCTCCAGGGCCTGCAGGTGGATCTCTGTTCCCCCCTGGGTCTCCAGGGGCTCTGGGTGGATCTCTGGTCCCTGGGCTGCATCACAGGCTGCCAGGGAATCCATACAGCCTGGAGCCCCTCCTGCTCTGACCCTGGGGGCTGCAGGGCTGTTTTTCCCAGTTTTTCCCATTTATTCCCCCTCCTCTGTCTGGCTGGAGTTGCCATCTGTCCTCCCTCCTTAGATCCATTGTCCCCAAGGCTGTGTCACTGTCACTGGTGGGCCCAGGCTCAGCCAGTGGCAGTTTCATGTTGGAGCTGAGTGGCACTGGCTCTGTGTGACATGGAGAATGCAGCCAGCAGCTTCTCACAGAAACCCCCTGTACCCCAAAATCTGGAAGTAGAAACCCAGTACAAACTTGAAAGGGGAGAAAAATCTCCTTAAGAACATTTCTGAAAGTGTCATAGCTGAAGTCTTTAGAACACCTGGCCTCATGACAGATGTTTAAAGCTGCATTTTTCATTATTTACAGTTGCAGAGGTATTTTGGGATTGCAGTGTATCCATGAAATAAGTGATGAGCTATGAGCAGGTTTCAGTTACACAGGAGCTTTTTAGGAGCTGTGTCTGTAATCCATAACTTCCGACAGCAAACCCTGCCCTGGCATTTTGGCTTCAACCTGAGCATGTTCCACTTCCGAATGCTGCTCATGCCTGGCCTCTCACATTTCCAGCTCCCACCCACCCCTCTCCTGGCCCTCACCCAGCCCCATGACCCCGCACAGCTCCTGACAGGAGCCTCCAGTCCTACAAAACCCTCAGTTCAGGTGGGATCTTCCCTCACACAGGACTTGAGTTGTTGAAGCTTTCTCAGCTTTTCCTTTTCTGCCTGTGGCTGTAGAACCCCCAGAGTTCTGATTTCTGATTTCTTTCCAGGTGCTAAATAAGTTCCCAGCATTTTCTTTAGCTTAGTTTGGTAAAGGTATTTTTTTGCTGTGGTATCAGTAAGATAACGCAGCATAACTTTATTTTAGGCTGCACCATCTTTGTTTCCAAAGCAGTTTCCAGTAGTTATGTATTATTTAACCTCCTCCTTCTGTTCCCTTCAGCCATGGCAGCTTCCAGCAGCAGCAGCAGCGAGGAGGAGCGGAGCCTTCGGGAGTGTGAGCTTTACATCCAAAAACACAACATCCAGCAGCTGCTGAAGGATTGCATTGTGCAGCTGTGCACTGTGAGGCCCGAGCGACCCATGGGGTTCATCAGGGAGTACTTTGAGAGACTGGAGAAGGTAAAAACACAGAGGGGGGAACAAATTATATTGGGATGTATTTTTGTCACTTAGGGGCTGAGCTGCAGATTTGACCAGTTGTGTTGACTGTTTGAAATTGGAAGTGGTGCTTTTGGAAAGCAGATCCTGTTTTCCAGTAGTTGTGCACCTCTGTCACACCAAAGCCTGTAGGACAGACCATAAGGTGACAAGCAGACTTACCCAGGTGTGATCCCAGCCCAGTGTTACTCGTGGAGGATGCACAGCATGCATGGGTGTGTCTGGAGCTGGAGAGCTCTGGGGATTGACCTTGCTGGATGCTGCTGAGGGCATTTGGATTCTTCTATTGATTTCCAGTAATGTGGGCAGAGCACAGAAGTGGTGCCAGTGGTATTATCCAGGCCTGGTTGAAGATAAATGAATATTTGCATTGCAGATCTCTGCAAGAGCAAGCCTGTTTGTGCCTTCTCTTGGGAGTTCAGTGTTGCTGTCCCTCTTGTGTTTGCCCTGAGCTCCCTTTGGTGTTTTTGTTGTTGCTGGAAGCATTCTGGGATCTTGGGAATAGAAAGCATTGAAGCAGTGATTTCACACTCTTCTGACCTGGTAATTTTGTATATTGATCACTAAGCAGGTAGGAGAAGGAGCTGCAGTGGAAATAGGAAGATTAAAGGCTTGTGCAGAGGAAAGGTTGGATGCAACTGTGCTCAGAAGATGGAATTAGTAAATAATGCAGCTGTGACCTTGTGCAGCTCTTGTTTGCAGGTGCTGCTCTCAGTGCTTGTATAGGGCAGTTAGATATTTATGGGTTTTTTTCCTAGTGAGTTTCTAATTGCTGCTATAAAGAAGAAGGAAATTAACACTGCAGATCATAAATATGTCTTGTAGAAATTGTATTTTAATGGAAGTGTTCAGGATAAGTACTAGAAAATCACCAAGGGATGCAGGCTACCTGCTATAACTCTTAATTTATTTGGGGAACATTTTGCTTATGAAATTAAGAGCTCTGACTTTTTTGGTTGTATCAGCAACAAACCAGTGAATAATGAGTTTCTTAAAAATCCCTTGTGCCTGTTACAATGACTCTTTCCACTCCTTGGATTCTTGAGTTTTGAGGTACTGCTAGGTTGGGAATTTTAAAGCATCACCACAGGTATCTATAGACAAAATTTTACCAAGTAAACCATATTACTGTGCTTAGAATAAATCCTCAACCAATCCATATGTGGGGATATAAAATGGGATTATTTGGGTGCTTTTGTGCAGTGGATTTATGATCAGCATGCAGTATTTGGGAACTTAATTTGTTTTTTAGCAAGATAACAAGTCCAGCTCTGAATTTAATGACATGTTGGAATTGAATAAGTTGATGATTTTATTCTGGTGCACATTGGCTCTTTGTGTACTTGGTCAGCCTACACTGGAGCTGAAAATAAAACTGGTTAGGAGATGTTTTTTCCCCTTAAATTGCTCTGAATTTTGGTCAGGGTCTTTTCTCATGGTTTCCAAGCGCCCTTTAGTGCAGCTGTAGCTACAGAAACTGGAGCATTTTTTTGTTGCCTCCTTTGGTTTAAACTTTCTGCAGCTTCCCCTGGGTGCTTTCCCCACTCAGCTGGGCTGTTTGCCCAGTAACTGCTGTATTTTAAATGAATATATTATTTTAGCCATATGTAACTTGATGCTGTGGTACCTGCCCAGCTCTCAGGTGAGCTGTGAGCATCCTGTGCTGGGCAGGAAACCCCTGACATCCCTGTCTGCAGAGCACAAATTGTCACTGACTTTATTAACCAGTCTTCAGCTCTGCTACAGCAAAAATGCCTGAAATCACTCTGCTTCACCTCCCAAATCATGTCTGTTACACCTGTAATAAAGCACAGCAGCTTTTCAATGTGCTTTCTGAATTTTCCTCTCTCTGACTGAATCTCAACCTGAGTTATTTTAAATAAGATTGATTTTTGAAGGAACACCATTGAAGATTGAAGTGAGCTTGCTATTTTCTCTCTCATTCTCTTGACAAGTCATCTCTTCCACTGCACACAAACAGAGCTGATTCACTGGCATGTTATTAAAATATGTTGAAGAAATTTAAACATGCTTTAGAATTTCTGTTCAGAAACATTAAAATTGCTGCCTCCGAGATGGTTACAGCTACTACAGGAATTCAAATGTCCTCCTCTGGGTTATGAAAGCTGTTAGGTGAATCTAATTACTGCTCATTGATTGTAAAAATGCTTTATTTTATCTGTTTGTGGTGTGCTAAGGCCTCTGTTCTCTTTGCTGTGCAAACATGTTGGTAATAGCAATACCTGCTAAAAGCTGTAATGGCTCTCCAGTGCTGGGCTGGGCTCTGTAGGGCTGCTTGAGCTGTGGAAATTCAATGTAGAGATCATTATTGCAGCCTGCCCGGTGAATCCTGGCTCTTGGACATGCCTGTCCTCTGGAATAAGTGCATTGAAGTACTGTGTGTGATGCAGTTATGTGCACATCAGGCTTTACAGAGAGCTGGAAGTGTGGTGGACATGCAGTCACTGCCCCTGTTCCCCACCACCTGGCCCGCTCAGATATTATATATATTATATTCAAAAAATATTATATATATATACTTATACATAATATTATATATATATACTTATACATAATATTATATATATATACTTATACATAATATTATATATATATATATATAAAATATATATATATATATATATATATATATATATATATGAATATTTTCCCATTTTCCTAAGTGTTTCTTTTGCAAAACAAGCTAGTTTATGAGGATATACTCTGCAGTTGTGAATTTCTGGCAGAGCTTTTTTAAAAATGCTTTTATAGCTTCTGAATGGTTGGGGTTTTTTAAGTATAATATAAATGAAATACTAATTACCAGAGGAAGTTGGGACTGTGTCTGGTGCAATGGCAATTAGCAGGTTTTACAGTGTACATAATTCTGAAATTGTGAAGGTCTCCTTCAGTAGCTGATAGACTTAAATCTGAGTATGTGAATTGTCATCACTTCAGTATTACTTGGAATAATTGAAATGGAATTAAAAACATTGGTCATTTTTCAGGAAAAATAATGCTTGCAGTTCATGACTGACACTTAAAATTGTGAACTGCTTCATCAGCTGAAAGACCAGATCAACACTTGGATGGAATAAATAAATTATTCCATAATCTTTCTCAGATCCTGGGAATATTTATACTGATGAGTGCAGAGCAAACTGAGTTTCTTTATCCATGACCTGTTTAATGTGAGGAGCTTCTACACTTGAACAAACAGGTTTTCCTCATAAACTGGCTAAATCCAAAGGTGGCTGGGAATAACAACTGCCACTCTTTCTATAGGTCCTACTGTAATTATTCTCTGATCTGTTGGTGTAAGAAATGGGGGTTAGTGTCAGAAATTGTAAAAGGTGTCTATCAAAAAGATGAAACAGATTATAGGATGTATGGCACAGGGGTGTCTGTCAGTGTAATAGGGATATCTGGAGATTTATAGTTTAGTTGCTACAGTGATGTTTGGAGCTGATGATCTTGGAGGTCTCTTTTACCCTCATTCTATGGTTCTGTTCTATGATTTGTCTCAGGGAGAATCTTATTGGTGAATGTGTGTATGGACTGTTCAGAGAAAGTGGTGTATTTTAAATTAATACATTATTTTACCCATATGTAACTTGTTTCTGTGTCCATCCCCTACTTACTATTCTAAAAAATGTTAATATTAATTTTGGGTCAGACAGAAGTTACCAGTTATAATTTTTTGTGTTAGTGCAGTTTCCTTCTCCTTGAGTGGGGCATTGCCCTGAGGAGTCTCTTGAAGAGTGTTTTGATAACAACTCCCTCACTAAATGCTGCTGAGTGCTTCAGTCTCTGATCACAATATTTAATATTTTATGTGATACTGGAAAAAACCCAGCAGCTGGTGTTCACTTATTTAAAAAATGTCTTTTTTAATGGTTAAGTATTTTGTATATGAACAAACATGTTCTGTGGTTGATGGTGGGGCACTTTACACCAAACATTTATTACTGCTCAAGCTATTTTTAATTTCATCTCTGTTGAGATAAAATCAGAGGACAGAAATGAGTTTTAAATACATTTTGCTCCCATGCCTGGGAAATGTGGCACCATTTGATCAATGGGCAGAGAGCAGGAAGTGAAACGTGAGGCTGTGCAGCTCCTTGGCTCTGGGAGAGGAGAGGGGCAGTGGAAACTCCCAGGAATGAATGGGTGCCCCACGGCCCTTCCCTCGGGCTGGTGCTGTGATCCACAGCCTCTGCCCAGCTGGGATCAAGGACACTGGGACAGACCCAGCTGTACAAGGGCTGGAGCTCTGGGAGAACAGATGAGTCCTTGTTCTTTTACAGAATGTCCCAAACCCCTGTTTCCTAGTGCTGGGAAAGTCATTTGAGCTGTTCTGATGTCAGTGCTCTGAGTCCAGGGCTGGCTGTTTTGTTTTGAATCTGATTTTAGTTGATTGAGGTGAATCTTTCGAAGAATCAAATTTCTGTGTGTTGAGTTAATTAGAAATTGTGTTATTGTAAGTAGAGTATCACTCTAGATACTTCTTCTAGAGTATCACTCCAACACAATAAGTAACTGAAGGAAATAAGGAAAACAAGTAACCTTATGCAAGGTTTGCATGTGGTTTGCATAAAAAAATCCCACTTTGGCCTCCAGCATCCTTCCTCCAGCTCTATTGAAAGCAGTGTTCATGTTTCTTTCTCCCAAAATAAATGCTGGTTAGTGAGTATCAAGTTGGTCCATGACTCAACCTCTTTGATAAGCTTCTCATGTAGCACGGATTTCTGAGGAATTGCTCCTCTGTCTTTCAACTCCAAAAAGGCTTTAACACCTCGCAGCTGAGGGGAGGAATGGGGGGTTTGCAGCTGGGGAAGTTCCTTCAGCATTTGAGGAATGTCCTCATCACCTGTTGAATACACTGGCAGAAACCAGAATCAACTTGTTCACACCAATAGTTTAATAAATGAAGAATAACTCAATAAAATAAACCCCATTGTGATGTGAGTGGTAGGAATGAAAGGCACATCTACCACGTGGTTTTGAAAGGGCTTTGATCTCGGATGCTGCAGTCTCCCGTTTGCCTTAACGTGGGAATAATGGTACACAGGAAGCTGCCTGGTGTTGGCAGGCTGGGCTGGAACATGATACATCTCTGCTTGGTTATTTTTCCCTTTGGATTATGTGACACAAACATGTCTTCCTTCCTGTTTAGGAGGAAACAAAGCAGTTGTTGAATCAGCTGAAGTCTGGTTCTCGCTCTGACTCCCGGGAGGACGAGATCTCCCCTCCTCCCCCCCTGAACCCCGTGGTTAAATACAGATCACGACGTGGGGCCATCAGTGCAGAAGTCTACACAGAAGAGGATGCTGCCTCTTATGTTAGAAAGGTGCTCTGACTCTTAAACCTTGCTCAAAATTACACCCAGAATCCAAGAGTTTATCTGAACCCACCTTCTGTCCAGGGCATTAAATAACACCGAGCTCCTGGAGCCTGTTATGTCCTAATTGCTGTAAAAAGCAGACCTGTGTGTGTGGCTGTGTAACTGGAGGACAGAATAACCCATCATGCAATTAAACCATTCATGCATTACTTAGACCTGTTCCCTTTGAAGCCATGTATATTTAGATGTGCATATATTTAGATATATAGAATGTGCTTCCAGTTATTTGGCAGCTGAAACAACATTTGGCCTAATGGCAGAGCAGGCTTGCTGCTGTTCCCAGGAAAACACAGGTTGAACAGATACTCATCCTTCTGCAAAAAAACTGACAAACTGAGCATGGAATTATGCTTTTCAGTTGCATAAAATAATACAAGATTATATTTTCCTTGTGTTCAAACTGTCTGTAAACATTTACTATATTTGGGATTATATTCATAGTGCTTGAAAGAAAAATGGAAAAGCTCCGCCAGTGTTTTGTAGCAATTTAAGTTGTTTATTTACCATGGGAAATAAAGAAATTTTTCATGAGAAAAATTAACCATTTGCTTTCTCTGATCCTCTCCTAGGTTATTCCAAAAGATTATAAAACCATGGCTGCTTTGGCAAAAGCAATTGAGAAGAATGTGCTGTTTACCCATCTTGATGATAATGAGAGGAGGTAGGAGGAAGTCTTGGTGGGGTTAAGGTTTGTGGAAGGGCGGAGTTCAGAAGAGCTAAATGTGTCACAGATCTGCAGTGACTCTGCAGTGGTCAGTGGGACACA
Organism: Ammospiza caudacuta; assembly: GCF_027887145.1. Lineage (NCBI taxonomy): Eukaryota > Metazoa > Chordata > Aves > Passeriformes > Passerellidae > Ammospiza > Ammospiza caudacuta. The sequence goes on from NC_080611.1 coordinate 10,580,383, forward strand.
CAGAGCTCCAGGAGCAGTGTGGATGGGTTTGAGGGTACAGATGTGTGGAGTTGTGCAGGTTTTTGTCTGATTGTGGTGTCCTCTCCTGCAGTGACATCTTCGATGCGATGTTCCCTGTCACTTACATCGCAGGAGAGACTGTCATCCAGCAAGGCAAGTGACACTGTGTGCTCTGGGGATGGGGAGCTGGCTCTGGCCTAGTGCTCTTAGATTGTGTTTATTTTTTAATATAAAAGCAGACTCACTGCAGCCACACAATTTCTTGTTGTGTTCCCTGAAGCACTTGATACTGAAGTGAGGAGTTGGAGCCACTGGAGGAGGATGAGGCTTCCTTGCAGAGATTATAGTTGGGAATATTGTCCCTTGATGACTCTGGAGAAATGTTATGTCAGTTTATGGATCTGGTTGGCCTTCCCAGTAATCCTGGAATTGCTGCTGATCTCCTGGGTACCAGTAGATGTCCCCTTTCATGGGACTGAGGAGTGTGAAATCAGCAAAATGTGATGTTTCACCCTGCAAACTGTGGGAAAATTTGCCAACATTGTTGGAGTCTAAACATCAAAGTTGGCAGAGATGCCAATTCTTTCTTATTATATTCAGTTTAGTGTATATTCAATTTTTTTTTCTCTTCTTTAGGTGATGAAGGTGATAACTTCTATGTTGTTGATCAAGGAGAAATGGATGTAAGCATTCCTGGTAGTTTATTATGATCTCTTCATTCCTAGAAGAAGAATACTCTGATATTTATAGGCCTCTTCTACAGACCCTGCCTTTAGCAGCTTTGCTCATTTTATGTTCTTACTTCTATAAGTTTGTTTTGCTCCTTAAGAGCTCAGTCTGGTTGCACAGACTGAGTTTAAAAATTAATGATTTGGACATGATACAGATGTTTTAAGCATGCAGGGTGGAGTTGAGTTGTGGGGCTGTCTTTAAGAACAACCAGACTTTTATTTTCCAGCCCAGCTCATTCATAGCTGACAGACCTTGTTGAGGTGTTGTTTCTCAGGAGTCTGTGCATGAGATGTAGAAGAGAATCCCTTTGTCAACAAAAATTCAAATTGTGCTGGGTTCGGAAGCATTGACAAAACCCTGAAATAATCAACCTTAGTGAGAATTTCCTTGTCCTCCCAAGGGAGCAGAGGGCAGCAGGAAGCTGAGGGCTGTCTGACCATGCTCTGCCTTGCAGGTTTACGTGAACAGTGAGTGGGCCACCAGTGTGGGTGAGGGTGGCAGCTTTGGAGAGCTCGCCCTCATCTACGGCACCCCCCGAGCTGCCACCGTCAAAGCCAAGACCAACGTCAAGTTGTGGGGCATTGACAGGGACAGCTACAGAAGGATCCTGATGGCAAGTAGCCCTCAAAACCTGGGTTTGTGCTTTGGGGGTTATGTATCCTGGGTGTCTGTCCTTCTGCCTGTCCTTTGCTGGAGTTGTTTATTCCAAATCCTGCTGTCTCTTCGGTAATCAGAAAGCTGATTACTCAACGTGCATCTCTCAGGCACAGGGCAAGGGGGAATCTTGCATTAGTGAGCAAAACAATGCTAGTATTAAACTGAGCTGAGGGTGAAATAAGGCTGTAAGAACTGCTGAGTACTTTAGGAATGTTGCTCAACTGGAATATTACTGAGAGAACTCAATTTCAAAACATTTCATCTTGTGAGTTTGGGGTCTGTGAGACAACACTGTGTGTCTGGTTAAATTTGTTTGTGTCTGGAGTTTTATTTAGAGTAGACAGAGCGCTTACTTTGTGTCCTTTCCTTTTTTTTATAGGGAAATACTTTGAGAAAGAGAAATATGTATGAGAAATTCCTTAGTAAAGTGTCTATATTGGGTAAGTGAGCAGATTTTTGTTCTGGAGTGGAATCAGTTGGCACATCGTAATGAAGCTGTTACCCAGCATTATGATGATTACAGGCTGTTGTGGGAACTCATCACAACTGCTTCTCTGCATCAATCCAAAATAACCCTAATTCAGGTCTTGATCACTGATGCACAAATGCAGGCAGAAATACACTGACCTCTGTATAAATACAGAGCAGAAGGTGTAATTTGTGCCTTGAGAAGACACTCCAGTAATGAACTCTTAAATATCTGCAGAATCTCTGGACAAGTGGGAGCGTCTCACTGTGGCTGATGCCTTGGAACCGGTACAATTTGAGGATGGGCAGAAGATTGTGGTCCAGGGAGAGCCAGGAGATGAATTCTTCATTATCTTGGAGGTAAGCAAGCTCAAAATTACAGGCTCAGAACTTGACTTTTCTTGGTTGTGTCCCTAAGCAGGCACTTGGACAAGAACAAAACATAAGAATGTACTTCCAGAGAATCACTAAAGAAACATCATCTTGCTGGACATGCAGTAACTTGGATTTAGTTTTGCTGTTTTCACAAATGATACTTCAGGAAAAAAGTAACAAGTTTCTGACTGAAAGCAATTTCTCTTTCTGAGAGCAGAGACCTGTTCTGGATAGCTGCTAATGCCTTACTTGTGTTCTGTCTGGTGATTTGTGTTTATTCTGGGTTTTTTGCTTGTCATACTATAATATTTGTACTATTCTGAGGAAAACCAGGAAGAATTCACTGCTGTAGATATGTAAATGTTCAAGATGTTTAATGCTTAGAGAGGAGAGGAGCAATTGTTCTTGAATAGCAGTTAGGTGAACTGTGCAAGGACTATGAAGTGGCTTTTGAACTGAGGCATGCTAACAGTTATTTGTGCAAAGCAGCTGATTCTGTGTGAAATTCAGTGTTTGGAGTGGAAATTGCAGTTGTTTGACTGCTGTCATTTATTGAAGGGCACAGCTGCAGTGTTACAGCGCCGGTCAGAAAATGAGGAATTTGTTGAAGTGGGCAGACTGGGACCTTCTGATTACTTTGGTGAGTTCTGTTGTGACAACTGTGGCTGCAGACACACTGTCACCATTTTGTCTGTGCTGTGTCAATGGTGGAGATGAGATGGATTTGCTTAATTACTGTTTTGGGCTGCTGTGGTTGCTCTCAGTGCTGGGTGAGTATCAGAGTCATTTGGCACTCAGGTGTGCACACAGGATGTGATTGTTCCACACTAATTTACTGTAAAAAATTATTTGGCTTGACCTCTCTGCCCTGAGCAGAGCTAAATTTTAAATGACATTGTATTCCTCAGGGCTGTGTCCAGTTGAGTTTCCTGTGTCTCCAGGGATGGAGATCCCACAGCCTCTCTGGGCAATTTCATTCTCTGTCTAACCAGCTTTGTTGTGCAGAGGTTTTTTCCTTCGTGCCTGACAAGAATTTCCTGTTCTGCAGCCTGTTGCTTTCTCTCTGTCTTTCCCTGTGCAGCCTGGGTTTGTCTTTGTAGTCACTCATTACACAGCTGAAGACAGCAGTAAATAGGAAAATTCCTTCCTTGGCCTTCTGTTCTCCAGGTCAGACAGGAACCTTGTCACAACCTGCTCTTTAATGGTTAAGCACAGCCCTCTCCCTCTCAAAACCCCTAACATTTTTCTCATGTTTGGGTAGTTCCTCTCTTTCCTCTTGCTAAAACCTTTTGGTTGTCCAGGTTTTCAGCCCTGTAGATGATGTAAGCAGCAAATCCTCTGTTGCAAGGCCTGAATTGGGATGGACTTGAGTGCTTGGGCTCTGCCCAAAGGTCTGCTTGGCTCAGGATCTCAGACCAGACTTCATTCCATGTCATTTCATATTTTCTAATATTTCTCTCTGTGTTCTCTTGAGTTTTCCACTCTAAATATTATCACAGTCATTGTATTCAGGTGCTGCAGACCTTTCCTTCAGGGGTTTAACTCTCCCTTAGAACCTCCTTATTCTTTAGCAAGCTTCTCTTTTGGAGGCTGCTGAGTTCAGGAGTTTTAATTGGGCACAGAAGAAAAGTTTTCCTCATTTCTTTGGAACATCCCTTCTGATAATGCAGGCAGAAGTGTTCTCCAAGGAACACTGAGTTCTTTCCTCAGTCCTGAACATGGAAAGAGCTCAAGTCCAAAACCAAGCAAACAAACCCCAGAGCTGCTGCTCTGGTTTCTTCCATGCTTGTTGTAGGAATGTTAGGGGTTGTTTCTGTTGCTGATAACAGGGGTTTGTTGAAAATTTCATTTCCAAACATGTTGTTCAGCAGTTGAAACAAAGCTTTTGGCATATTTGTGCAAAACTTTAGAAATGGGATCCAGTGGGACTTCAAAATGCTCCTTTTCTACAGCCCCATGACAAAGTCAGAGTTTTGATTCTGGCCAGCAATGGGTCACAAGCTTCTGTCTGGTGCATGAATGTTTTATTTGTTTGTTTACTTCAAAACCATGTCCTAAGTTTCCTAGAAACATCAGAATTGAGCAGTACTATAAGAAAAATAACTACATGTTGACTAGGAAAATTACACTGTGAATTGAAACATGACCTTTCCTCACAGAGACACCTTGAAAATTTTTAGGCTTTTTTCAGAGAGACTTGAATGTGGACAGGCTTTTTAATAACAAAATCAACAAGTAGGGTTTTTTTGAACTACCCTCAGAGCTGCTTTTAGTGTAATTACTTAGGTACTTGTTCTGAGCAGTGCTAAAGCCTGAATTACCTCCTCTGCAATTTCAAGGGGAGAAGTGTTGTTATTTGCAGGGTATATATATATTACATATATATATATGTATATATATATATATATATGTGTGTGTATATATATATATATATGTGTATATATATGTATATATATATTATATATATATGTATATATAATATATATATATATATAAAATATATATAAATATATAAATATATATATACACACACACACAAATATATACATATATATGTATATTTGCAGGTCCTCCCATGGCAGGGAGGAATGATGAATCTGACTCCATATTCTCAGAAGATTAATTTATTATTTTATGATACTATAATATATTAAAGAATGCTGTAGATATGTAAATGTTCAAGATGTTTAATGCTTAGAGAGGAGAGGAGCAATTCTTCTTAATACAGCATATAAGTGAACTCGGCAAGGACTAAGTGGCTTTTGAACTGAGGCATCCTAACAGTTATTTATGCAAAGCAGCTGATTCTGTGTGAAATGAACTAAACTATACTAAAGAATACAGAAAAGATACTTAGAGAATGCTAAAAAGATAATAATGAAAACTTGTGACTCTCTCCAGAGTCCTGACACAGCTTGGCCCTGCTTGGCCAAAGAGTCAAAACAACTCACAGCAGAATCCAATGGAACAATCTCCAAACACGTTCCACATGAGCACAACACAGGAGAAGCAGATGAGATAAGAATTGTTTTCATTTTTCTCTGAGGCTTCTCAGCTTCCCAGGAGTAAAATCCTGGGCGAAGGAATTTTTCAAAAACGTGAATACCACAGAGAAGGGTCATTTCTTTGCCTTTTTTTCCCATGGATTGGTAACTCTGCTGTCTGTTTCTGCTGTCCCAGGTGAGATTGCTCTGCTGATGAACCGTCCTCGTGCTGCCACCGTCGTGGCTCGTGGCCCCTTGAAATGTGTGAAGCTGGACCGGCCCCGCTTCGAGCGCGTGCTGGGCCCCTGCTCGGATATCCTCAAGAGGAACATCCAGCAGTACAACAGTTTTGTATCACTGTCTGTCTGAAACCTTCCTCCCTGTCCAAGCCATGCTTCACAAATGCAGACTGCTTCCTTCCCCTTGTGCAGAGCCACATCGCCACTGGCATTTGCAGCTTCCTGTCCGGTTAAAACCAAAAAAAAAAAAAAAAAAAAAAAAAAGAAAAAAAAAAAGGAGAAAAATAAACTGCTTATCATGGCACTGTCATTAATTTAGAGCATATTATTTCTGTGCTCTCTGTCCCATTAAATTAATAGAAAAAGTTCAGTGGAGACGTTTGCTTCTCTCTGTGCACCAGTGTCCAACTCAGGCCGGTGCTCAGCGAGGGAGAGACCTCCTGGCACCACGCCATTGCCATAGAGTGAGGAGGTGACAGTAAAAGGGGGGGAAAACAGTTCTTTTGAAGGTGTTTCTCAAATTATTGGACAGATTTTAAGGCTGTGGTCATCACCTGCTGTATTTCTTTTCACATGAGAGCTACCCTTGTAATTGAGCTTCTTGGGGCTTGGGGTTTCCTGGGTTTTGTTTTCATTTTCTGGGTACTGTAATCCTAGGCTCAATCGTGAGGCATCAGCTGCTAAGAAAGCCACAGTTGGAATTTACCAGTATAATTGTTCCTGTGTCTGCTGGTTTAAGATTGCTTAGTTCTGTTCTTGTCAAGTGTAAATCAAAAGCTTTCCAGGTTAATAGTTCTGGTGAACTACTTCAGCTGTTGATCCATTTGCTGACTTGCCACAACTGATCTTTTCCACTTGTTCTTTCTCCAGCCATAGATTTGCCATTTAAAACTCTTCCTGTTCCAAGTGGCAAGAACCAAATGCTCCATGAAATGCCTGACTGTGATCTCTAGTACATAGATTGGTGTAAGAATGGTGCAGCTGTCCAGCTGTTAGTACTGTTGGAGTGCTTAGATTGGCGTAGAAGTCGAAAGCAAACATTTGATTTTCCCTGTGAATTGTTTTGTTAATCCTCAGTTGACTTTTAAAAAATCACCATCACTTCAAGTGACCCTTTGTTACCAGGGAAAATAAATGCTGAGTGTTTTGGCCAGTATCAGTTGCAGGTGACAAGATTGCTGGTCTGTAGAGCTCCATTATTCTTAGTAGAGAATGTGTGACAAAAAACCTGAATGTTTGAACTTTCCTGCAACACTCAGTTGTTTAAAGTTTTTAGAGCTGTCAGTTCATCATTTTAAAAATGGTTCACCATAATTCTAGTTCAAAGCCAAAAGGTGCATTCTCTTTTCCTGCTTATGGAATTTCCACCACACTTATTTAATCTATTTTTTTTTCCCCCCAGTTCAATCTGTTGCGGAGTCTTAAATGTATTTCAGTATTTCCCAGCTTTGTGTTCCATTACTCTGTGCTCACCAAGACTTCCCAAAAGTTTTTACTGAATTCCACAGTTCAATAATTGTAGGCAATTTTTAAGGTTTCCTTTAAACTGTAATTTATATCAAGTAGCATAGGTTTGTATTTGGGAGTGACAGCAAGCAGTTTGGCATTTGTTGTGCAACTACTTTAACGATGGAGCCCTCGTTTTATTTCCTTTCTGAGGTGGATTGGATGCAAATCCAACGTTTTCCCAGGCATGGACAGAATCAGGAAGAGTCTGCTAATTCATGCAGAGTAATACTGAAGGTATCAAGCCTTTACAAAAGGTTTCAGGGTATTTCTGAAACTGAAATCCCAGGAAGGGGATTGAAATGCTTGTGGTTTGAGTTCTCTATTCAAGAGATGTTGAATAGAGTATTTCTGCCAGAGTCCTTAAGGAATAAGCAAATGCTACCTTTTTTTGGTTCTTTTTTTTTTCCTCCTTTTGTTTTTTTGGGTAAAACTTTTTTCTTAAGTTTTGACTCTGCAGGTTTTTTTCTTCATATGTGTTTTGTGTTACATTAAAGCACCAAAAACTGTGTAAACCAGTTAGAGCTCCACAAAAAAATGCACATTTTTTTTATATAAGGCTTTCTAATCAAGTTTCACTACTGCATCTTTTTAGCTTGCTGTTTACTCCCTTTTGTAGTTTTACCTACAAGATTTTAAGATAAATCAGCTAAGTCTGAGTTAAATATTAAACACAGTTATAGCTTTACCTTTGTGTGCAATTTCAATATGTTTGAAACCACAATTGGCATAGTTTTGCCTTAGCTAACATTCAGGGCTTTAGAAGTAATTTTTTGCTAGTCTATCTTCAGCAAATTGATAAAGTCTATTGCCCTAGGAAGCTATAGTCAACCAGAGGACCATTTTTGTATTGTTACCTGACTCTATAAGTCTGATTTACTGTATGTGCTAATATATTATATTATATTCCTTTTGTTATAGATTGTCCTAATGGCAGGTAAAGCAATAAAATGATTTAAATTCTTAAATGCAATCAGCCTCTTTTATTTTATTCCCTGCCCCTGCATGGTGTTTTCCTTTGGCTTTAGAGGATGTGTTGTGAATGAGGCAGCAGAAAATAAGCAGCTTAATGGATTATCTTGGTGTAAACTCCAGAGGGGTGAGTTCAGGTCCTGGCTTTTCCCTGGAGCCTGGAGAGAGCTCAGCCTCCACGTGCCAGCCTGGGAATTCCTCTGCTCTTGGACCTGTGTCCTGTTTGGCTCCTGGCAACTCTGATCTCTCCCAAGGTGCTCATTCCCAGCCCAGCCGTGATTTTGGGATTTCTAAGTTGGCTGCTCCCATCTCTGCAGCCCCTTCATGAGCATGTGGTGGGTAATCATGAATAAGTTGTGGTGGGAAAGGGAAAAGGGGGATTTTCAGCTGTGATGGAGCAGGAAAACAATTTGAAGAGTGACCTGAAGCAGCTCAGACTTGGATGTGTTTTACAGCCAGCCCCAAGGAAGCTGAGTCACCCAGCTTTGAAGGTCCAGTAAAAATTTATCTGTCATGTCCAGGAGAATAAAAGTGAGAAGAACCCTGTACCAGCCATTTAAATATCCATGGGTATTTCCTTCACCTGCCCTCCCTTTCCCAATCCCCTCCACTGAAAAAAACCAGGCTGAAACCAGAACTTTTATAACCTAAAATGAAACTTTAAACCCTCCACTTCCAGCCTTACAACTATAAATACACACTTTATAATTACAACTTAAATTTAAGCTTATCTTCTGTTGCCATGTGCTTCCTGTTGAAGCAGCAAACAGTCACCACTGCATGGCAAAAGATGGAATTAATTCTGGGTTTGTCCTGTGTGGGGAGAGCACAACAAGTCACCGGTAGAGGGAGATAAAACTTTGGGAATTCACTGTTCTGACAGAAATAGCCAACAGAGCAAATGTGCTGAGAGGGAGTCAAATCCTCTTATTTTCATCTGTTCTCTGTCCACAAGAGCAAAAACGTCTGTAAGTCCCAAGAGTAAAAAGGTCAAAAATCTCCTTGAGACTGCTGAAAAGTTGGAAATGCAAGGATTTGTCTGAACCACAATTTGGGAGACACTAAAGGAACTGGAGTGGGGTTTATGTGGGGTTTTGGTGGGTTTATATGAGATTTTGGTGGGTTTATGTGAGGTTTTGGTTTATGTGAGATTTTGGTGGGTTTATATGGGATTTTTGGTGGGTTTATGTGGGGTTTTTGGTGAGGTTTATGTGGGGTTTTTGCTCACCTCTGTGATCTCAGAATACTGGAGGAATTTCTTCACTGTGAAACGCTCCAACCTTCCTCAAACACACAAATGGGCACCTGTAGAGCACACTCAGAGCAGAACTGCCCCTCTCCTGTGGCTCTGCAGTTTGGAGCCAGGTGCATTATCAGAATATTTTGGAGTTAAATGAAGCCACCAGCACAACCCCCTGGACAAACAGCAGTGGCCAAATGAGCTTTGTCCCTTCCTTGCATCATCCAGGCACTTGTGGTGTCGCTGAGCTCCCTTTAGGTCAGGCAGAGCTCCAGCCCATGGGACAATGAGCTGGTGGTGCTGGATCCTGTCCAGATCCTGCCTGGCAGCTTTTGTGCAGGGATTTGGGATCCTCTGGAAGGTCTGCAGTGCTGTAGGAGGCTTTTGTTTAACTTAAAGGTTATTTTAGAACGAGTTTCTGGTAGGTTGGTTATGGTGTGGGGTTTTTTGTTGGCTTGCTTTCCCCCCTTAAGGATGATAAATTATCAACAAACTCCTCGACTGCTTTCCTCAGGCTGCCAAAAGGCTCAGTGTAGTAATTCCTAATAGTTAAAGGAAAAAGCTATTAAGGAGAGCTTCACTAATCCAGTTATTCTTAAACCTTGCTGTTGGGACGTGAAGGGTCAGCTGGGAACTGAAATAACCCTGAAAACTCCCTCCCCATGCTTTGTTTTTGTCCCCAATTTCTGTTACATGTCCTCAAAATGCATAGACTTGGAGAGGAGGGAGACACTGGGATACTATTTGTATTTTCCAGGTAATCACAACAACCAAAATGATTTTAAAAGATACGAGGAGAAAATTATTTTAAAATATATGAGGAGATGATCTCAGATAGATTCTCCCCAGTTTGGCAAAATGTTTTCCCCAGAAATGGGTGGGTTCCTGAATTGTAAATACAGTCCTGTGTCTCAGAGTGGTTTGATTTTCAGCATGGTTTTTTTAGTTTGAGTTTTTTCCCTTGGGATCTAAGGCAGCACAGACCTGCCTGTGTTCTGTATCCAGACTGGCCCTTCAGGCAGGGCAGAGAAGTGGTTTCAGTGAGACCTGCACAGGTCAGTGTGGGCTGGGGTGACACTGCTCCTGACACTGAGCATGTCTAGTGCCTTAATGTCTAACTTAGCCAAGCCTAAAACTCAAACCATTGTTTCATGTCCTTGCTTGCTGTACTGTTGTAACTTTTCTACTTTCAGACTCTGCAGCTGCAGCCAGCTCTTGAGTTCTCTGCTCTTTCTGTTTCTGAGCCTGCTGTCACAGCTTTCTGAAATTCTGACCTTTACTGTGTTTCTCACAAAGCTCTCTGGTCTGACCAGGATAAAATGAACAATGCAGTAAACCAAAACAACACTGACAGAGTCAGAATGGACCCATGCCCTCTCTTGTGCCAGGGGCAGGTATATCTCAAATATACACTCGTGACCACAGAACAAAGACTGACTAAGAGGAAAATGCTCTTGGCATCTCTTTATTCAGCCCTCACCCTCAGGTCGAGTCCATGTCCTTCTCAAGCCCCTGTGGAGGTGGAGCACACCAAGGTCAGGTGTTCCTTCAGCCCCCCAAGGGCAGGGCCAACTCCAGACCTGGAGACCACAGCTTTTCCACCCCAGAGCTGTGTTTTCTTACTGGAGGGACCCCACGTTGGGTGCCAAATTTTGTCCTGGTTTAGGGCAAATTTGGGAGAGAATCTCCAAAGGTGTGCAGAGATCTGCTGCAGCCGCAGCCACTGCCCGAGCACAGGAGCTCCGATTGAACATGAGCAGAGGAGCCTGCTGTGACTCTTGATCTGACATTTCCCCCCCGAGTCTCTGTGAGTGTTTGTGGGTGGAAATGAGCCGTGCTGGAGCTGCCCCTTGCCTGGCAGGGCTCTCCTGGCTCTAAGTGTCCAGCTTGGCTCTGTGCACCGCGGGGCTCTGGGGCTGCGCGGTGTCGTTGGCCACCACCGTGGCCTCTCCAAAGGTGTCGATGCACTTCCCCACGGCATCCAGGACGAGCTGGAGGCGCCTGTCCAGGGCCAGCAGGTGGGGCTCGGTGAGCACGGGGGCCAGGGGGTCCTGCAGGAGGGATTCCCTCATCACCTCGCTCAGCCGGTACTCGGGCTCCGCCAGGAGCTGCAGGCGCAGCCACGTCGATCTCTTTATTCTGGAAAAAAATAAAATCAACAATTTAATGCCTCCCAGCAAGAGCAGCTGAGCTCCTTGACAGCAGCAGGGCAGGGACTGGGGAAGGAATTTAAAGAATTTTAGAATAGAAGTTCTGTAATTTTAATTTTGGAAGGTAGTGGTTTTTTTTTTTTGTTTTGTTTTTTTTTTTGCAGAAAACTCTATTCTCCCTTTGTTTTCCCAGAGTATTTGTACTGCAAATTTCTGTCACCAGAGAGGAAAAATATGAGTGAAGTTGTCAGTAGTGAGTGAGTCAGAGATGACCCAGTTCCCCAGGTTCCTGCAGGGTGGTGCCACCTCCCCAAGGATGACATTGATGAGATGGGAGCAGAGGGGTGGGTAAATGAAAAGACATGAATGAGAAAATATCTTCTGTCAAAACTCTGAGCACAAAGGGAATATTTCCTGGAACTGATGTAACTGTGACTTTTCACCTTAGGGGGTACTGAGGTTCAAATGTGATTTGCTTTGACAGAAAATGGGATGAAAAGCTGCAGTCTTGGAATGCTTCTGGGCATGAAATGAAGTGTTCTGAAATCATTTGTTTAATCCTCAGCAGAAATGTGTTGACTTCAGCATGTATAATACTGAAATAAATCAGTGGCTGTAGTTATTGCCCTTTGAATCTTGGAAGCAAAGTGCTCCATGTTTATGGAACCATTTGGATTCAGCCCAGTCAGAATTTTCAGGTGGAAAAAGGTGAAGTCAGATCCATTTTAGGCAGCTCAAGAATTTGTATTTTTAGGCTGTTGTTAATCCAGGGCATCCATTGGGAAGGTTGATCTGAATCTCTGCAGCTCCAACAGGCCATGTGCTGTTTGGGAAAGCTGTTCCAGGTGCTGGGGACAATCACCAAGGTTGGAAAGGACCTTTAGGGTCATCAAGCCCAGCTGCTGTCCCAGCACCATCAAACCCCGAGTGCCACATCCACACATCACCTGAAGAATTCCAGGGGTGGTGACTCCATGATTTCCCTGGGCAGCCTGTGCCAATGTTTTACTACCCTACTAGTATGTTTTACTACCCTTTCCAGGAAAAACTTTTCCTAATATCCAATCTAAATCAGGAATGTGTGTGGAGCGAGGTGTGTGTGGGCAGCGGCACTAGGGGAGGAGGATGCTGCTGCCACAGGGCCAGACATCACCTTCCCACATTAATATCCCTGAAAAACCTAAAATAATCAATTGATCAAGTGTGAGGGCTGACAAGGAAGCTCTGAACCCCAGCTGTGAGGTGCTGCTGCTGCTGCCAGGGGAAGCTGTGCCCAGAGCAGATGTGAACGAGGATCTGTGCGCTGTCCTTCGGCCCGGGGGCTGCTGTGGGTAAACACCAGCTGTGTTTGCTCTGGTCCCAGCAGTGCTTGGAGGTGGAGAGAGGGCTGCTGTGACCCGTGGGGAGCAGCTGATGGAGCGCTGGAACAGTTACACAACAAACAAACAGAGCACAGCACAGACAGGGCTGCGATGGAAGCGCTGCCGCTCTGCTCCCACGGGGGCTGTGACCCTGTGCCTGGGCTGGACTGCTGAACCTTTCACCCCGAGCCTTCCAGGGACTCCAGCAGCCTGCCTGGCGCTGCTTCAGGCCTGGCTGTGCCTCCAGGAGGGTTTGGATGCTTCCAGGAAAGGGCTTTCATGGCATGGCTGTATTTGTGCCACTCGTGGTGTGGGAGAGGAGACTGCAGGCCTCAACGTGTGGGACAGGCTGGGAGCTGGGAGAGGCAGATAAAACAGACTCAAATCTGCTGGAAGCCAGGCTTGGAGCAGAACTCAGCTGGGAATGTGTTTAACAGCCTCTTCTCAGCATCCCTGTGCTCCCGGTTGGAGTGGCTGGAGGAGCTTCCCTGCTCTCATGGCTCCGCTTGGTGTCAGAGCAAGGAGGAACTTGGTGGGCTGAGTCCAGGTTGTTGGTCAGGGCAGGCTGAAATTTGTGGCCTCCGTGTGCTTACTTAAGCAAAACCTCTTCCTTTCCTTCCCAAGTGGTTTCAGATGCTCTCCCACTCCAAATGGATCAGCCCTTGTGGGAAATGAGGGTTTGTGTGTCTCCTTCATGTAGCACAAGTTGTTTTTATGCCATTCCTGGCCCTTGTTTGCTTATGACAAGGTGTTCAAGTCCTGCCTTTTACAATTATTAAATTAAGAGGAGTTTCTGGGAGGTGGATCTGGAAGAATAGGAATGCTGTGACCTGTGGATATTATGGTAGGAAGGCCAAATTAAGAGGCAGAGTTAATTTCAAGCTGCACAAAATTTCAAGAGAAGGATTCCCTGCAAGCCTGCAATTAGAAATTAAAATACTTGCTGAGTGCAAATAACAGCTCTTGAAATTAAAGGTGTGTGGGGAGAGTGCAGTTACCACCCTGAGGGGGAGAAGGAGCAGGGAGAGCAAGGAAAAAGGCTCCACATCTCCTGAAGACAAACCCTAGGAAACAGCAGCTGCTTCTGCCTCTTAAATTTAACTTGCAGCTGCTGATTTATGTGCATTAATGAAGGGGGAACAAAGGGTTAAAATCACGAGCTTCTCCTTCATGCCACGAGAAGAGGAAGCTTGAAGAAGTGCATCAAAGCTCCACCAGGATTTTGGATGGAGATTTCTGTGCTTCCTGGAAGCGCCTCGTGCTGATGGGCTGGGAAAGGCTGTTGGAACTTTCTGGAAGGGTTTGATCCATTGGACAGCATCTCCTGGTGTGGCAGTGGATGTTTTTCCACTCGTGATTCCCATGCTCCTGCAGCTGGAACTTACACACAGCACTGGGAGAGCGGGGCCAGGATGGAGAGTTCATCGTGGGAATGCCGTCCAAACCTGGGGGGTGAAGCAGAGTTCAGAGCCTGCCCTCCTCCTCCTCCTCCTCCTCCTCCTCCTCCTCCTCCTCCTCCTCCTCCTCCTCCTCCTCCTCCTCCTCCTCCTCCTCCTCCTCCTCCCCACATCCCCCTGCTGCCTCACCCTCTGGCGTTGTCCAGGTGCAGGAGGAAGCCATCGTCCCCAAACTTGGTGAACATCTCGTAGTGGTGCCTGTCCATGTTCCCTGCAAAGGCCACACAGAGGGACACAGCTTGCCTTCCTTCCAGGGAATTGACTGAATTATCCCAAGGTTTCTTTCAGATCTGCATGGAGTTATTTGTTGCAATGCTGGATGTG